>NW_027210719.1:467500-1067500 GCF_029030835.1 Brachyistius frenatus
CACACACACACACACACACACACACACACACACACACACACACACACACACACACACACACACACACACACACACACACACACACACACTTTTAACTTGGCTGATGATCCTGAGCAGCTGTAGCTGATGTGTAGGATCCAGGAGAGAATGCTTACCCCTCCTACACACACACACACACACACACACACACACACACACACACACACACACACACACACACACACACACACACACACACACACACACACACACACACACACACACACACACACACCCATGCATTCATACACCCACATGAGCACTCTTAGGTTTTGTTTTTTGGGGGGTGAGGCAGCTGGCCAAGAACAATGAGCGGCTTGTTTAGCATTTCAAAGCTGCAGCTTTCTCGCCCTCCTTTTCCTTTTCGTTCCCTCTCTCACATTTTGCAAATGATGATGGGAACAAAATCAACTAATTATACTCTTTGATTCACAAATGAAACGACAGGGCTTAGAGACAAGACAAGAACCACCACCAGGATTTAAAAGAGAGCTGAGTTTTTGAGGGAAAGAGAAATATGAGGATGATCAATGCGTGCTCGGTGTGTCGGGTGTCGTCAGCGTCGCTGCAGGACTGGGTGGCCGTTGCTCAGCGGGCTGCACAACACTGATATCTAAAATCTCCGCACCTTCGTTGTGTCTGGTCGAGAGCTCTCCATCTCCGAGCTGCTTTGCTGTGCGAGCGCTCGCATTCCTGCGACTGGATGTTCCAGTAATGTCGTGAATTATCTCATCGGCTTTACAACAGCCGAGGAGCCCTTTGCACTTTGCACGATTGCGCGTACCTGTAAAACGTGTGCGTCTTTAGCTTGAGTCCAGGTGTCTTAACTGATTGGGCAGCGGTGACCTGAAGGTTAGAAAAGTGAGCTTCCCCGGACGAGCAGGCTAAAAATCTGGGTGGTGGCAAAGTGAAGAAGCAGCACTGACTCATCCTTCATCAACACCATTGTAGTGCCTATGAGCAACGCCCGTAGCTCATCTGGTCCAGTGGAGCTGCTCAGGTTTTAGGTGTGAGTCAAGGTTTTCCTGTAAATGAGAGGTTGCCTTTAGGTGAAGCTCCCTGCATGAATAAAGGGTTGAAAAAAGATCTCATATTTTATTAATGAATGTCATTTTGATCTGCATTCAACAGCTGAAATCCATTTAAATTATATTCCGAGCATTTTGAATTTTGAGACCAAACATGTTCAGCGTAATGACCCTGTTTTAACTCAATTATAATATATCATCAGTGCCTCAGTTTGCAATGTGTGAGACATGGTTCGACTACAATGGCCACACAGCTGATAAATGCAGCATAGAAGGAAGTCATTGCTTGAATGTTTGCCAAATTTCAGGTCGACAAACTTATGGACAGTTTGGCAGGTTCACATTATGTGACTGGCACTTGTATTGGTGTGATATTAATGGTGTGAAAATGTACCTTCACCCCCGCAATAAATGCATAACTAATATTACCATGATAACCAGATTACCACTGCACATTTCAGAGTCCAGTGTTATTTCAAGGAACGACTCTACAGTAACATAATTTTGTGACTTGGGCTTGATTTGGACGTTCATGTTGAGCAGTTGGAATATATACATGCCAGAATGTCAGTGTATTAACAGATGCATTAAAAGATATAATTGTCAGAAGGAGTTTGAGTTTGTGAAATCATATCTAAAACCAAATTTATTTATTTTTTTAAACAGCAAATTCCATGTAAAATCCAAGCTGATGAATGTAGAGAAGAATTGTGATGATAGGAAAAAAAAAAATTCAGCCTGTAGGTGTTTTTAAAATGTGCGAGGTCATGAAAAGACTCGGCAGCAAGGCAGATATCTGCGAGACTCAACCTTGAAGGTTCCCACGCTGTGTGTGTGACATTGAAGTGCACACACACATTTCAGAATCCGAATCACGAAAACGTTATTGTCCATCACGGCCAAGAATATTTTGTCTTTTCTCACGAGTAATCCAGGGTCAAAGTATTGCTGTTGGGCAAGCAATTTCTTTTTTAACCCTCAGTGTAGTTGAGCCCATTAAAAACGTAGTCAAAGCACCGTATCTGTTTGTGGGTCTGCTCATGTCGTTAGTAGAAAAATATTCCCACTATAAATGTTGTATCGGGGACAAAGCTGGTAACTTTGAATGATATATCGGCACGTGTATCCTGTAGCTGCTCAACACTCATGTTGATTTGCCCCCATTGTGTGCACACGTTGGCCATATTCAGTTGTGGCCTGATCTAGTCTGCTGACCTGAATTACCGATTGCTGCCTGCAGCTGAAAGCATGTAGTTAATACAGCACATATACGGTAATGATTTGCGATCTGTCATTTGTTACATTAGTTGTATTCTCCTGGCAGGGTGATTTAACCAAGTAACCATGGCGACACTACTAGCGCATTTTGCAAGGTTTTTGTGCTTTTACCGGTTTCTTTGATCGCTGTGAATGTCATCCATGTCGCATTATGATTTTAAGGAGCATTTTCCATACGCAAGCGATGTACGTAATATTCTAATTGGTCACTCGGGCATAATTTACTCGACTTAAAAGATGCTTCCGCCAAGAAAAGAAGTGAACTTTCAAAACAAGTTGATCCTTGATTGATTGCGACCACTTACTACAAGCATAAAATGGAGGGAAATCTGCATGACGGGCGAAGAGAAGGATTTTACACGTGAAAGGTCATTCTCCATCGAGGCGTCCAGTCACATCTGCAGAATGCAAAAGGAAAAAATTTGCCATTTTCAATACAGTATGATAGCTTGTGTGTGTGTGTGTGTGTGTGTGTGAGAGAGAGCATGCACGCACAGACTTTTCTCACGGTTTGAGGAAGTGCAGAGGCGTCATAGAAATGGCCCTGCTGGAATATGTAGGCAGTCATATTATTCTCTTTCTCTTTGTCTTTCTCTCTCTCTCTCTCTCTCTCTCTCTCTCTCTCTCACACACACACACACACACACACACACACACACACACACACACACACACACACACACACACACACACACACACACACACACACACACACACACACACACACACACACACACACACACACACACACACACACACGTACGTTCCTGGAAAGATTATTTCTGTCGTTACAGAATCCATCTTCATTTTTTCTTTGCAGCGTTGGTCTGTCAGTTTCTCAGAGCTCACCTGTTTTGTCCCACCGTTTCCCCACTCTGATACTTGGAATGACATCGTCAGTAGCTGAGCTCGTCACTGGTCACACGGCAGCAAAAGAAACTGTAAACACGCACGTTAATGGAAAAACGTTCCACACATGTATAAAATGATTATTTCATGGACACCGGATGGTGGAAACTCTTTTAGTGTCAAAACCGATAATCCTGCTGGAAAATAAGGCCATGCAGCCACTGAGTATGAAAATAAATAGGACCAGTAAACCTCCACACTCTTAGTCTCAAGGCAAACATTGATTTCCTGGCTTTCAATATAATTCAAGCCATGCAAGGTTTGTTCATTTAAAATACGCATGCAGACGTGTGGTAGTTTGCCAGAAGTCAGCATGACACGGCCACATCGACCCGTCACGTAGACGAAGCACTGGCCTGCCAGTGTCCTCCACGTGGAGGTGGCCTGCCACCGCCGCGTGTTACTCAGGTTTTCTGCTAAATAACACCACGATCTGGAGCAGCCGAGGTTATTAAGCAGCTCTAATCCATCCATCAACATGATTTTGTGCACGTTGTGAGCTACGATCTCAGAAAGGAACCTCAAATTAGACGTTCGTTTTGGCTCTTCTGCTGAAGTTCGTGTGAAAGAGGGATGCCGTTATAATCTGGGCTTCAGGAAGATGATGTCGCAGGACTTGTCGTATACGATGTGTGTGTGGAGGTTTTGGGGTTAATTTCAGAGCCCTTCGGAGATTGTAGATAGAGGCTGTGTGCATTTGTGCCATGTGACACGCACACTCCTGCCGGGTCGTCCGTCATACTGCCAGCTAATGTGGACTTTAAACCCTGACACTGCTGTGGAGAGGCGGAGGGAGAGAACCCGCTTCACTCCCTTTAAAAGCCCATTTACACAAGCATTGAAATATCTCAAAAAGGTTTTACTCCTGAGGGAGGTAGAAAAGTCGATGTATGGATGAAAGGTAAATGCAACTCATTGGAATCAAAACGGATTCAGTAAATAAATGATAACTCAGACGTGAATTTCACTGACGCTTCCGCTCACAGCACAAAGCTGCATTATCAGTTGTTGAAAACGCTCCATTTCCATCGTCCGGTGTTGTTCTGTCATCAAGCTTTCCATCACAATCCCTCGTAATGTGTTGACCTTTGTTTTGACTGGCATTCTTTTAATTACGTCGTTACGATCTCTTTTTCCTGCAGTGGGACAATGGCCACCTACTGCTCGATGAACCAACTCCTGATATTCACATAACAGTAGACGCATAAATTAGACTTTTTTCTTTTGATAATTCGGATAAAATGTGTTTTAAGTTTGGATGGAAATCTGACTTGAGACAGAAGTTGTCAGATATGAGAGAAACGTGGTAAAAATCTTTGCTTGTCAGTCCACAATGGTGGACATAGATCGAGACATGTGCATTGATGGCCAATTTGAAGTTTGATGACCAAATCCAGCCTGCGGCAAAATTCAGACAACGGTAGAAAGTTCAGGATCAAATTCTCACCATGTGGCTGCGTTCACGACCCACATCTACAAACCAATCAATCAGAATATCACCCGAGTGGATTCACAATACACCAGCCAGTTTTTTTTTTTTTTTAGTGTCATGTTTGAATATAGGTGGTTTAAAGCTTGTTTCTTTTACACCTACTCTCCTTGTGGGTTTGAATGCATTGATAGACGGGCACAATGGCTGATCTGGTTTTTCCTCTGGACGTTTTAGAGACTAAATGATTAACAGAAAATATAATCAACAGAATTTAACTTTGTGTCATGTCCTCTCTGATGCTCGTTTTCTCTCCCGTACCTGTAAACACTACTGCTTGATTTACAGTGTGCAATTTGTGCATATCACCACTCTGTTCTGATGTGTCTTATCTCCATGGCTCTCTCTGTAGGGGATAAAGATGGCAGCAAGGTAACAACAGTTGTGGCCACTCCGGGCCAAGGCCCCGACCGGCCACAGGAGGTGAGCTACACCGACACTAAGGTCATCGGCAACGGCTCTTTTGGCGTCGTCTACCAAGCTAAACTCTGCGACTCCGGAGAGATGGTGGCCATCAAGAAGGTCCTGCAAGACAAGAGGTTTAAGGTAAATCCTGCTTACACGTCTACTCGCACAACTCTCACCTGTCAACAAAAAGCAAGAAACGAATTACAGAAAAAAAGCAGCAAGTCATTCTCTTTCCTTTTTTTTTTTTTTTTTTTAACAATTTGACCGAAGTTGTCGCATTGTTGAATGTGAGTGAGTAACTGTGACAGAGACGTGAATGGAAAGATCATTCACACGAACAGGGAGATCGGAGAAGCTGAGAAACAAGAGAAAACAAAGGGAAAACTTCTTGTGTTTTGCATTCAACACATTCCCTTGTGTGGTTGGTGTGTGGTGTGTGGCGTGTGGTGTGTGGTTGGTGTGTGTGTGTGGGGGTGGGTGGGGGGGGAGGTTGGGGGGAGGTGGGTGATGTGTGCGTCTTGTCTCACACAAACAAACTTGAACCCATTAATACTCGGACATCTGTCGGCTTCAGTTCAGTTGCCACCTTTGAAACATCGTGTTTCTTTCCAAGTAAAGCTCTGCTGGAATCCTCCTCTTGTGCTTTGAATAGATTTGACTGATGACTTGTTGTTCCTTCGCAGGGACTACGTTATATCTGCTTCCTCGGTCGGAGGCCTAAGTATGGACACAAGTATTCCAGTCATGAGGCTCATGCTGGTTTTGATCATACGGGGGATATGATGCTTCGACACAGCACGAAGAATTATGGTCATGTGTCTTCCCGTATATATGAGAAACACTAATATCCCACTCGGTGACTGCTGCATGTTAATGATATTAATTTGACTGCAGCTGTTGACCTGACTTGATCTCTACCTGTTGAAAAACCAGCATCCTTGAACTCTAATAAAGATTTTAATGGGTCAACATTTTGATGCGTTCTCCCATTTAATTGACCAAGTATATAATGAACTCTTTCATTACCAAAAAACATTCACGAACCTGGATAAGAGGTTTGCATGCAACAGGATCTTGTTTTATTTTGGCGAGCTTAAGGACTTATCTGGGTTTCTGGAATCGGAATACGATATGCATTCGACAAGCAAAATGGGGATAGTTGAAGAACTCCTGTCCCTGCTGCTTGTCCTGAGACGGCAAAGCCTGCAGCGCAGCTGTTTTACATTCTCATTAAGTTTTATGGTCTTTAAAAATGAGGCTGCACAGTATTTTAATCACATGATTGGGCTTACTCGAAACTGGATGAAGGTTCAAACATGTTATTGAATTGGGACAAGTGTTAAAATTAAGTCTGACATTTTGGGCTTACACACTACATTATAACTTGGCAAACGTAGGCGTTGGTAAAAACACTTTTTTTTATTACAGTCATTTCATGAGCTACTCTGTTTAAATACAGCAATTACCATTGAATTCAGGACAATATAAAATTTTGAAGACAATCACAAAAACCTTTTGAGGTGACTGAAGGAAACAAAACAAATTTAGATGAAGTGTCCTTCTGAGAATGATAATAATGTTTATGCATAATGAATTATTTTGTGGGCTGTTTGTGATTTTTGTGGTCATGCATACGTTATATTGATCACGTTTCTCTAAAAAAGATTTATATTTGGAGACTGATTTGGATGTCGATTACCAGGGCAGTTAAAGCTTTGATCTTTTGAGGTATACGGGTCAGTCCTAAAATGAAATAATTAAATCAGGCCTCTAATGTGCAATAAGTCTGTCAATGGTTTACCTCGGTTTAAACAAACAAGACAGCGCTACTCCCCTTTAACTCATTATTTTACATCGTTTATGTTTCATGGCGTTCACTGTTGTCTCAAAGACTCCAAACCTGCAGCTCGAGTTCCCCTGAGAGTTGCTGAAGTTTAGTCCGGTCGGTGCTCCTGCAGCGCTTTCACACAACTGGTTCAGCTGAATACTTGAGCAGCTCGGTGCCCTGGATTTAACCTTTTGGAGGTTCAACACAGTTTTTCAGAATGTGTCAGCTACCAGAAACCAGACAAGGTAAATGACGTCACTTAGTGGGCTGGGGTTCGACCATCTGCCACCAAATTCACACTGCTTCTTGGGGAAACACACACACACACACACACACACACACACACACACACACACACACACACACACACACACACACACACACACACACACACACACACACACACACACACACGTGTGACTGCGTGCAGGCCGCGATGAAGTCATATCCTGCTCTTCCTGTTAGCCTGCGGTTACCGTGACACTGTAGCAGGTTGCATCTTTGAAACCGCTCGGTGGTCGACTGAAGATCACACGGATTTATTGTTTGGTTTCCTCTTCGTGGTTAGAAGCTCCCCCGCCGCTGCGCTTCCGTCTACTTCTCTTTACCAGTGCTTCGGCCCCCCCCCCCCCCCCCCGCCACACCTTGTGAAGTGCTCGTTAGGAAAAATGAAGCTAAGACTCTTCACATGAAAAATGACTGTCAAGCACGCGCCATCAAGAGTGCTCACCTCGTTCCACACAAACACAAACCAAAACACCTGCGTTGTGTTTTCCCCTCCGTCCTCCTCTTCTAAAGCCTTTTCTCTCCACACTTTTTTTCTGTCTGATTTAGTACTCCTCTGTGAAGTGAGCCCGGATTGACTAAACCATGCAGTTCAACATGTGCGAATGCTTTATTTTCTCTCACTGACACACACACACACACACACACACACACACACACACACACACTCACACTCAACAGGGCAATCGTGCGAATAGGCTCTGCTTTAGGGTGTAGCTGATGAATCTGGGCTTCCAGTCTGCCTGTGGTGCATTATGGGATAGGTCCTTCTCCCTTCCCATCTGAGGGATCACATATCCGCCAATTGGAAAATGGATGCTCGCATTAGAAACAGCACTCACTCGGACACGGAGTGAGAGCACGTCTGGTGGCAGCTTCTCTTACACAACATCGCTAGAAAAACGTAGGATTTTTCTCATCGTCAAAAATATCCATTAAAGAATAAAACAAACAACACAATTTATCCCAATCATCGTCTGTATAGCCAATGCCTTATCAGTCTCATCCCTCGGTGCCATAGACTTCTCTCGTTTTCGAAAATCATTTCAAACCACATCACTGATCTGTTGAACTGGGTGAAAACAGAAGTTGAAGGTTATTTTGAGTCGGTCTCACAAACTCCGCCTTACTGCTGCAAAGAGTCACTGGAGATCAAATGTTTATTAATCTGTAGCTATAACTGTGAAAATAGATATTTACTGGTATTAGATTAACATTTGTTATAAATTACAGTGCTCAATTGTTTTGGGATTTTTTTTAAAATAAATTAAACCACCAATTTATGACCTCTTTTTAAAAAAAATTGTTTTTATTGATTTACATCTCTAGCCGGTTTAAGACTGACCATAAACCGTCTAAATAAGTTTATTTCTTGGAAATTGTTGGCCTGTTAGACATATTAGGACAAGCAAACATTTGACCCTCTTTGAAACGGTGCCTACAGATACCTCTACTTGAATGTCACCACAAGGAAAATGAAATCTTTTAATCAAGAAAAATATCAACATATGTAATATTATTCTGCAGAAAAAGTAAGGACAGAAGCTGATATTGCATCCTCTTGCAGTTGTTTGCATAGTTGTCTTCCAGTTTCTGACATCATCTTGCTGAAAATTTGGACCACTCTTCCAAGCACAACTGCTTCAGTTGCAAGATGTTGGAAGGTTTTTTTGTGTGCACTGCCTATTCAAATCCCCTAACAACATTTCCATGGGATTCAAATCTGGGCTTTTAGGTCATCCCATAGCCCTCCATATCTTTTCTTTTTTTTAGCCATTACTTTGAATTTGCTTGTGTGCTTAGGATCATGCTTGTTGAAAGGTCCACTCCTGGTTCAACATCAACTTTTGGACCGATGGCCTCAAGCATTCTTTGATATGATGCAGAATTCATAGTTGAATCAACGACTGTGAGCTGGCCGGTCCGTGAGGCAGCGAAGCAACCCCAAACCACAACACTTCCACCACTGTGCTTTACAGTTGGTATGAGGTTCGTCTGAAAAGTTGCACCAAACATGTCTACTGTTACTACAGGCAACCAACTGTATCTTTGATCCATCTGTGAAGAGCACATTACTCTGAAAGGCCTGGTCTTTGCCTGCATGCTAATTGGCAAACGGCAGTTTTGCTCTGATGTTCTTTTTGGAAAGGTTATTTTCTGGCACACCTCTCATGCAGATCAAATTTATGCAATCTCTTTCTGATTGTAGACTCATGCACTTTGACACAACAGCTGCGAGAGTTACCAGCAGATCCTTTTGCTGAAACTTGGTGGTTCTTGGTGACTTAGTTTAGTTTTGTGGGCTGAATTTGACAGTCATTTTAAATTAACATCACTTTTCAGTGATTTTCTTTACAGTTGAATTTTTACAGATCTTTTTAAATCCCTTTCCAGACTCAGGCATCCACAGCCGTTGGTCTAAAAGCCCTACAGGCACTGTTTCAAAGAGGATCAAATGATTGCTTGTGCAAATATGATGAAAAAGTCGACCACTTACGTGGGATGCACTTATTTTGTTTACATAACTGTTGGTAGGGAAGATAGAATGAAGCCCTGTTCTCTACTGGATAAAAATGGTGAAATCTCACAAAATCAATGAGTTGTTGGACTAATGAGGACTTATGACAGAGGAACCCCTACAAATACATTTTGTATAGACTATAAAAGTTGTTTCTTGTTTACGTTCAGTGTCATCCATAAGCTTTTACCGAAGCAGAACAGTGAAACGGGGCGTGTGTTTGTGTATGTTTTGTGCTATTGCTGTGTGCCCTTAATCTTTTTGGAAACTGGATGTGGTTCTGCCTGCCAGTATTCATCAGCAGTATGAAGTGCTCAGGTGCAGCACTTTAAGCAGGCTGCAATCAAGGCATTTGTCTGGTGTCTGTCTCGACGTGTCTCTGCCGGCCGGGCTGCCGACACACTGTAGGATGGCAGGTCAGCAGGAAGGACTGCAGTATAACGGGAGCTGGGCAGGGCTTTACTCAACAGCCGGTCTGCTCCTCCTCCATATGGCACCGTCTCTCTTCCACATAACGGCACACACAGAGACGCACACAGAGACGGACACACCCTCAAACACTCGAGAGCAAGAAGACGAGGGCGTTGCCTGCGGTGCGTGATGGTTCGATGGCTGGTCTCTGACCCACGTGTAATGATGTCACTTCATGATGTGGGGGGTTGTGTGAAGGCGACGTGGTCGTAGCTGTGGAAGTGGTGAAAAAGCAGAAGGAGGACTGTGAGCACCACGTGCATCTCCCTGGAAATGAATTGGGTGGAAGGGATTGTCTATAGCAGGCTATTGAGCTACAAGATGCTGTGCTGTGCTGCTGGTGCTGAGATGATGGAGTCTTGTGTAGTGGACAGACAGCTCTCTCTGCTCTGTTAATAAATAAATGACGGGGTTTTAAATCCCCATAAAGTGAAGGACAGCAGCATATCTCGCTCTGCCAGCCAGCGTGGTCCTGACCCAAATAACGGGGGATGTCATTAGTCACCCATTCAGACAGACAGCTAGCAGTCTTTCACTATTTCATCAACCACACTCAGACAGTGAACTTGTTGGCTCATCCAGCAGACACATTTATATATAGCTCAAACAACATTTAGATAATCCAGTAATCTAAATTAAAAAAAAATTTGTGCAAAATACCAAAGATTCGCTTGTTCCAATTTATCAAATTTGAATATTTACTAGTTTTGTTATTCTTTAAAGATGAATTATTAATGATTAATGAATTAAGTACATAGCTTTGCCAGTTTTAGACTGAACAGAAGATACGAAGCAGCTCAAGAAATTTAAATGGATTATTGTCTCAGGCCTGTAAATCATTATTCATTTCATTATCAATTAATCTGATTTTTTTTTCTCTTCATTGTGATTATGATGAAAAATACCGATTACAGTTTCCTACATGTGAAGAAGATGTCTTCAAATATCAGTCCAAATCAAAGCAGCAAATTCTTACAGCTTAGAGGCTGGAACTTTGGAGGGTTTGGCAAATGTTTCTTGAGTTATCCAAACAGTTGACAATGAATTATTTTAAAGGATATATTTCAATTTATCAATACAAAAATATAATAATAATAACAGATAAATTAAATATGAAAATGGTTGCTGCCTTTCTTCATGATTAAAACAACAAAAGCAGTGATTTTGAACCTCTTTGGCGTGAACTTGTGATTTGTGTTTTCCACTTCCTGTCTATTTAATTTGCTCAGATACTGGATGACTTGTGTCGGCTTTAAGTGTTCATCACTGTACAACCAGGAAATATCACAAAAATAAAAGCACAATAAACTTTTTTTTTTTTTCACATTCAATAAATTATCCTCTGAACTTTTAAAGACGCATGTCAACCCAAAGTCCCGGGAACTTTTACTCCCTTTCAACAATCCTCCACTGTTGCCGATACACCCACTGAACAGCGTGGCTAATTTCATATGCCTCCACATTAATGGGGTGCTTTGCATCCACCATTTATGGTTGAATTTGAGCATGTTGAGGCAGAATTTGAGGCTGTTTTACGTAAGCACATTTCCAGTTGGTTTGTCATTCATAAAGGGAACCTTGTGTGCAGGTGTGCATGAACACGATCTGATTTTTTTTTTTTTTTTTGGCACGCCATTTAACAACGCACTGTTTTATAAATGAGGCCTCTGATCTTACCACAAGATCAGACAGTGCAACAAGGTATTTCCTGCTCTGTGGTCAGCCAGTTAATTACACATTATGCAAAAGCCTCACCAACATTTTCCTCCCAAAAAAACCGCAGCATGTGTTCTCCAGTTTGCATGCTTATTTGTTAGCGAGACATAACTTCCTGTTTGCTTATTTATTGTTTATATGTCAGCATTCTGTTAACCAGGTAACAAGTCAGCAAGCTAATCTACTGATCTGCTGTATGATTACGTCATCAGTGGAAATGTACACTTGACGTTTGACAAAGAGACGATAAACTGAATACACCCTGGTTATATTTATTATTTATAACCTGTACTACAGAAGTTGATTTCAGGATTACCATTTTGTTCACAGAACCCACTGAGCTCTATCAAATAGCAAAAAACCTTAATATGTTTGCCAGCATAATATACTGATAAGTAGCTGGTGGTCCATTTACACCCATACGTGTGGTCATTTTATGTAAATCCCACATCGCAACTAAAATATGAGCATCTAATAAAGTTCAAATTAAAACAATTAATATGCGTGTCGGTGCACTCAGACGGGCTGCATGCTCCATTCAAACTGCACATGACTTCTAAAACAAACGTCAGATTATTATGTAATGACTCCACTGCTCCGCCACTCACTGATTTTCACTCCTTCTCTGTATTAAGCTTTCTTTCTGTTCTCTGTGTTCTGACCAGCCTCCATTTCTTTTTCTACATTGGAGTCCACATTCTCTCAATGTTACACAAGCACTTTAGATCCAGTCGCCACAAAGCATCGTGATATAGAGGAGGGAGGGAGGGAGGGAAAATGAAGAATGGGAGAAAATATGAACTGTAATAGAGCTGTTAAAGCTTTATGTAATGCTGGAGTTCGTGCCCACCCTTTAGAAAGTCCATATGCACAACCATTTTCTTTTCTGCATGGACACACTATATGAATATAGATGGAGTGCTCTGCCCGGGTTCAGTGCTTGCATTTTGTTCCTGTGGTCCTGAAAAAGCCTTTGGCTCATCACACTACAGCCCCCAAGATAATCTTTACTTTAACACATTTATTTTGGCATCTGTTTTCTCAGAACTGCGTGTTGCTGTTTTCTGCTTTCCAGGTGCCATTTTCTATTGGCGTTGGTGTTTGTAACAGGAACAGGAAACATGCCACACAGTACATATTTGTGTCATGTTTTAGGTCGTGGGATTTATTCCTCCACAAAGGCAAGAATGTCATTTTTCTTTTTTTGCTGCTACCACATCCAATTTTCTTAAATCCTGATTCCTGATGAAATGACACATTGGCTTGTGACAGTGATGTGGTTGTCAATGAGATTATTGTTGAGCCAGATGACGAATGGCATGTGTTGTTGTTGTTTTTTTAAGCACCGTTTGGTACGGCCACAGTGCTCGAACGCTGCTATACTGATACATTTAACACTATGGACTTCTTGTCATGTAAATCAGACTGAAAATTAACTGTTCCTCAGCGTACTGCACGTCCAATGGAAACCTTTCAAGGTCCCCTGCAGGCCCACAGACATCCTTTTAGAGACATGTGTAAAGCCTATATGTAATGTGTCTTTCTTGTTTTTGTCTTGTTAAGAACCGTGAGCTGCAGATCATGAGGAAGTTGGACCACTGCAACATCGTCCGCCTGCGCTACTTCTTCTACTCCAGCGGAGACAAGGTCAGTTTGGCTGAACAAGCTTCTCCTCCGTCTTTATCTGCTGGTCTGAGGGAGCACACTTCATCATACACAACCAGATACTGCTGTGAGTTAAGGCAGGGTTTGGGTCTTTCATGAGAACGTTACTCAACTAAAAAGAAAGGTGGATTGGGGAGCTGTAAGACGTGTCCCTTCACCTTTAATTTTGTAAGATAGCTATGACCAACTGTTCTTGATAATCGGGCCACATCACCAGCTGAGCACCAGACCTTTTTTTTTTGCTATTATTTCTGGAATAACTGATGGTGCTCTATTGACTTCCTCTTCCCTCCTCGCTCGGCCTAAAATTACGTGCAGAACACTTCTTTGACTTCCTATTTTTCATCCTCAAGGGCACTTTAAGTATCACTGGACTTTCTACGTGATTAAATGACTGTGCACGTGGCTTCAGTCGGAGTAGTAAAATAATTCCAATTTCTCCCGGTTACGGTCAATCTTTTGTAGTTGGGAATTTCTTTTTTTCCCACTTTTTTTGTTTTCCGTGTTGACTTTATAACTGTCTGTGCCTGTAAGCCGAATCACCTCTCATCATGTTTTCTGCCTCCGGTCTAGTCTTTGAAAATACAACAGTACATACAGTACACCGTGAAAGGAAAGTCCCCCAGTCTGCCTCGCTGTCTGTCCCAGTCAACCGTTGGAGGAGCTGGAGACTACAAGGCTGCACTATGTCATTGAACTATCTGACAAACAGGCAGAGGTCTGTGTGTCAAATATAGACCCACATGGACTTGGCACACATGCTGCCGGGACTATACCCATGAAACAGTTAATTATAGCCTCACCCAAGCCATCCCCTCCGTGCTGCGAGCTCCACTCCGATCCCCCCCTCGCCTCGTGCCATGTGCCCATCGACCTCTGGGAATCACGGCTTATTCTTGGTATGCTGACACGCAGCAGTGGTGACTTGTTGCAGACACCTTTTCCAAGTTCACTTTTTTACACTCGCATCTTTTTTTAGTTTTTTTTTCTCGATAATCCACATGTTTTGTGTATAAGTGTATCCTATTTCTTTAATTTGTACACCTTTTTCAATCCCCCTCCCCCCTCCAACCCCCCCCCACCCCCGCCCCCCGCCTGCTGTGTCCCCTTTCATGTATTCATTTCTTCTCCCCTTCCCTGTATCACTCGGCTAATTATGGAGACTTCCATCATGTTTGCGGTGTGGGGATTTACCACAGCTCGGCAAGTAGGCGAAAGGTGAAGTCAGAGGTTAATGAATGGATGGAGAGTTTCAGACAGGTTGATCGATAGATGACAGATAGTTTAAGAAACAAAACAACAACAACAACAACACATTGACGAAGATGTTTCGTTAAATAAGATGAGGTGAGTTCAGGTGTGTGGAGGAAGTGAAGTGAAGGTTCATGCTGGGTGCAGCTGTGAGAAGGTCGAGGACTGTTGCTACTGAAGCTCTGAGCATGTGCACAGGTAGTCTTATGTAACTGCTGGCATGTGGCGTGCCTAACGCACACAGTGTGCTTTTTGCTTTTACCCTTTAACCAATTGTATAATGCGGTGTTTAAACAGAGGGTCACCGGTACAAACAGCGTAGGCAGCTAAGCAAATAGTCGCTTGACTTTCACCTCTTTGCGAAGTCACAATGAGAGTGCATGTGAGACATTTAGCCTTTAAAATCACATCTATTTACACACGAATGCTCACAACGTCTGTCAATACTATGATTAACTGATGTACAAACAAACATCGTGACAACATCCACAGGAGCATGTTGAAGCTGCAGGCGTGTTTCTGTTAGTGTTAGTGATTATTTGGACATTTTATTATACATATAAATATAAATGTATTTATGCAACCTGTGAATGCAGTGTAAAATGACTTGGTTTTTTTTCATGCTCTTAAACACAGGTGAGGTGATACTGCTGCTATAATCTTTGTTAATGTGGTACCTTAGTGTTGCATAAAACTATAAACACTTTCAGTTGATTAATTTATGTGTAAAAAAAACACTGAACCTGGAGCTTTTTGGGCCCCTGGAGGGTCACTTGCCCACTTAGTTGATTTGGTAAATTAGCTGGAGTGGCAATAGGTACAGTCCGGGCAGTTCTTAATGACTATATTATTTTACTTATTTGTGCCTTTAAAAGCTTTTCAAGAACAATTTCACTTCCGCATTTGGGTTTTCATGTATTTTTAGGTTGCAGATGGAAAAAATATTTTGTTATGTGGACTGGGAGGGCAGAATTTACCCTCCAGATATTCAAGCAAACACATTCGCAAAGTCATTTGAGTGATGTCATATTAGATTTACAACGATGTGCCCTCAAAGAGGCTGCACTCCAAGACCACCAGTTGAGCCCTGCTGGCATTTGATTGGCTGGCAGGAAATTGACTATCTGAAGGTTCAAGTCAAATGTAAATATTATACTTACCGCCAGACATGGAAAAGCGAGAGCTGATCAATTATCAGGGCTGTTAGTTCATACCATAATTTACTATTTCAGGTGATTTGCTCCCTTTCCTCTATTACCTGCACTACAAATTGCACATGTAATTTTGTCCCAACATATTGTTTTATACTTTGTAGAATTTACTCGCCAGTAGCCATTTGATTTAAAATGAAAACCTGCCAGCTACCTAATGTCACCAGCCAATCTACTGTGAAGAATCCTGTCAACTGAGGTTAGTTAACAATGTTTTCCAGCTGTAACTAACCAGCTAAACTTAGGCTTCTGTGGTTGATAAGCTTTCAGTCAGTTTGCTAGCAGGTGTTAACGTGTAATTGGTGGAATTACCAAATTATGGGTTGAATTTCACATAAAGAAATCCAATTATGAATTATTTTATATGCAGGAAACACAAGTACAGGGTAGAGAAGTTCAGCAGGCTGGTGAGCCAATAGGTGCATCTTCGGGGTTTCAGGTGAGGTCCTAATTATAGAAGCATCAGCATTTAAGTTAGGCTGTTCATTAAATATAACCTTTGAACGTCAACATATTAAAATATCTCACATCAAAAAAAAGTTGGTTTCAAAAGATGATATTGACTTCCCTCAATAATAAGTAAGTCCATTAGTTTAACCTGATGTTTGTATATATAATGCATAATTTTATTGCAAATGAAAAAGTCCAAATATAAGTGAAGATGCTGTAGGGCAGGTTGAAGGAGAAGCAGCTGGAACTTCAGGGTTTCAGGTGAGGTAGAGGGTGGGCTGTCACATCTGTACCGATATTTAGACCCAACCTACGCCTTTGGATGATGACCGAGTATCAACACAATGCACAGAGAGTGAGGGGGAACAGCTTTTCCCTGGGCCACCTAGTGGGTTCATCTGGCTGTGACTATCTCAGTGTGGCTCTGTGGTTAAACCCTACATACAGGAAGCTATTCCAAACACACACAGATGTTAATGAAAGGCTGTAATTGAACAACGTTGTTTCTGGGTAATGATTTGGGTCTTGTGAGTTTGTAGCGTTGGCAATGGATTTGTTAAGAAACAGTGAGAGTTTATGGCAGTGTGTGTTACGTGTCTGTCTGTTGCTTCTGTACATATTTACTGATTTATTCTTAGATACATAGGGCCATGTTCCAAGTGTCTTCATTCTTGTGTGGCAAAATTGAGGATTCACTCCCCGTATGGCTCTCTACCTCCTCGTCCTCCGTGTTCAGTTTGTCTGCTTTGATTTCACAAACTGATTAGCACCAACTGTTGTGTATGTATCATATGGATTTGCATATGCTTCATAAGTGTTGGCTTATGTAATCTGCCAAATATGAATGTGACGAAGGCCACGTTCACCGTATTTTACATACCGCACAGATTCTGTTCTACAATGAGACGTGGTGATTCTTGTTTGTAGATGGCTCAGATAGTTGTTCAAGTGCAGACGTTTTTCTCACCAAATTCGAGTCTGAATTATTTAGCTGGGAGTGAACAAGGAGCCAATCAGATCCCTGCCTGGCTAACCTTCTGGGAAGAAGCCAAGGAAGTGGCTTTGTAGTGAGGCAGGAAGTGAGTCATCGCTGTTGCTAGGCTAAATATAGCTTCGGTGGCGCTAGCAGGAGGCGGAACAGGCTCTCCAGCCGTCACAAACGTTATCAATGGGAGAGCTTTGCCGGGATGACTGCACACATGCACGGGTAGAGGAGAGAGACACACAGAGAAGGAGTGCTGAGGAGTGAAAGGGATGCCAGTGTGTAAAATGATGCTGTCGTTGCTGAAGAGTTGTCTGGGAAATGCTTCTCACAGTCAGCTGTACCAGCGACCCAGCGTCTGTCTCCCTGTCCTTTAGGCCCCGTGTTTCACACACTCGGCGTATATGTGTCTAATCATCTTGAGTGTGAGAGAGCAGTCATCTCAGGGGGGGGCTGTCATCTCAAAAAGGTAGTGACCACAAAACACATTACAGACCCTGCAAGCCAGGGTGGCGATTGTGTTCCTCACACCCCTGGTTACCCGTTACCAGTGTAGGGACACACAATGGTTGGGTGAGGGGGGTATCATTTTCTTGTAGGTCCATTGGCAGCCACTAGGCTGGTGACGGCAGATACATTTGGCACGTGGCGTGCACCGAAGTCCAGTTTATCACAGAATTACAAGCCACTAAACAGAACTTATACCCGAGGGAAGTCTCCTGAAAGACCAAAATGACGTCCTCACAGGTGTTTTACGATCTATCAGACGTTTGAGTTGACAATGACTGAAGGAAGTGTCATATAATCAGTAGGATGCTACTATTGAATGCAAACACATTGTTTTTTTGCAGGTAAATGAATTGACCGAAACCCAAAATGAGGTGATCCCACTAACAAGTATTTACTGTGTGCCAGCGCCTGATATAGCTTACGTTTCATCTATTGTACAACAACTACGGTTTATTACACAGAAACATCTGAGAACATCCTTGAAAACTGTTCAAAAAAAAAAAAAAAGGGGCATGTGCTTTAAAAAAAATTACTTAGCAGGTGATTGGATGAACGGTCTGTCGATCACAAGCTCACTTCAACCAATCAGATCAAGCAGACAGTTGCTTCTCGCTGTCGTCCCTCCTAAAATGTGCCCGTAGCTGCCAGTAGTTCCACGTAGGACGCCGAGTGGTCCGAACACAAATGCGTAACTTAAAGAAGGATTCTCTGAGGGATTTTGTAATCTTGTGAATCCAGCTGGATCACGGGGTAAACAGACGTGGCCGGTGTAGTTTATGTTGGGTCAATCACACTACACCACAAATACTACCACACCGAATATGTATCAATCCTTTCGGGGAAATAGTCCCCTTCAAATACATTGTTTACTTTGTTTGGGTAGTTTTAGGTAAAAGCAACAGTTGCCATTTTGTTTTTATAAAGTTACGAAGAAATTTGTTTTAACAAGGGAAGCTTAAAAATATTTAGAGATCAACTACCACTGCTGGTTTTGGTCTTTTCTTGTATTTTGTTGACAGTAAGTAAAATATAAATATTCCCAGTCTTGTAGTTTATACAATATAAGCAATATAAAGATCGTGGTGATTAAAACAGCCCAAAAACTCCCCTGATCTTGGATGCAACCTTTCAGCTGATCTATTCATCCCATCATCCCCTAACCAGGCCAAAGAGATCAATGCAGAGAGCTCTGCTGTCCCTCCTAACACACCATCAGGGACGAGCAAGCAAGCTGTGGATGCATGAATGACTTTGTAAGCAATCTTCTCTGTGAATCCATCAGGTAGCTAAAAACATTTTTATTTTTTTTAACTTTTGCATTTTAGTGTGATTTTAAGTGTGTGATTGGCAGCTTTGATTTGTGGGTTTCAAAACAATAGTTTCCCAAGAAACACGGATGACATAGTTTTGGCGAACTCCGGCCAAGACTCAAAGGAAAGAGGAAGTCCTAGAATAACTGGGAGGGGAGCCCTCACATACAACATCCTTTCGGGGTCAGCGTACTCCAGAGTAGAACGTGACCAGCCCCGCCCTCCAACGCTGGCCTCGTCCAACCAGGAAATGAGGAAATGATATCATTGTCTGTGGCCACTGTTGGAGCGCGGGCCGTTATGACGCATGGCTGTGTGCTTCTGGCCCTCGGGGAGTGATGGGGGGGTGTGGGTGGGTGGGGTAGGAGGGGTAGGGAGGGGGGAGGGGGGAGACAATTGATTCCCAGTTAGACTTTGAAAAAGAACCACTTACATCAGCCACAAAGCAGCTTCTGTCATCAGGAAACGATTAATCAGATCTAAGAAGAGAAACCACAGAAAATATGAATTTGACATAAACAGTCAGCTAACTTGTGCGGGGACGATGAATGTGATTTTATTTAATTTCATTTGTTCATTTTGTTAATATTGCAAACTATAATAGTTTTGTTTTAAAAAAAAAAAATTCACAAGTCTTTCCTGACCTGTTTGTGTGTCCCCGTGTTTGATGTTTGTTTTCTTGTTGTTGCTTCTCTCCAACAGAAAGATGAAGTGTATCTGAATTTGGTTCTGGACTACGTTCCTGAGACGGTCTACAGAGTGGCCAGACACTACAGCCGAGCCAAACAAACTCTGCCCATGGTTTATGTCAAGGTACATAACTTTGTGTGAGAGTGTGTGTGTGTGTGTGTGTGTGTGTGTGTGTGTGTGTGTGTGTGTGTGTGTGTGTGTGTGTGTGTGTGTGTGTGTCCGTCCATAACCATCGAGGCAAGAAGTAGTTGAATACGAGGTCTGCGTGGTTTAAGACATTTGAATGTAAACGTGTTTTGCTCAAAGAAACAGGATCCGTTTTTCTATGTCTCCGTGCACCTTCCACCAACATCACTGAAGTTTCTGATCGAACCTGAGGCGAGATCGAGGCCACGCAGTTTCAGAAATATGTTTCCTTTTATCTCTGCAAGGCCTGGTTAACAAGGTTCAGGAGTTTGAAGGAACAGAGTGTGACGCTGGCATCTCGACACTCGCTGAACAGCATGTACTCTACCGATTCTTGAGAGGTTGCTCCTCAACTTAAACTCTGCTTCTGTAGTTGTAATCTTTGTGTGTGTGTGTGTGTGTCCTTCCCTGCTATAGTTGTACATGTACCAGCTGTTCAGGAGCCTGGCCTACATTCATTCGTTTGGTATCTGCCATCGGGACATCAAACCCCAGAACCTGCTGCTAGATCCAGAGACGGCCGTGCTCAAGCTTTGCGACTTCGGCAGGTGAGACCCTGTTGTCATATTCGTTTGTTTTCTTACATTTAAAGGAATAATTTTTGACATTTGCAAATAAAACAATTTGGCATATTTCACCCAGAGATTTCCTATTCGGATCGATGTCATGTTTAAACACTGGGGAAAAGCTAATGCCAGCAGCTAGTTAGCTTAGCTTAGCGCAGAGACTGGAAACGGGCAGCCTGGATTTGTCTACAGATAAAGAGATCCGTCTGGTAGCGGCTCAAAAGTTCACTTCTGATGAGGTACATGGACACTATACAAGTGTGTTTATAAAAGTGCACACCTGTACAACGTCTAAACTGGTTTCAATGTGTTATTTGACTTAAGAAATAAAGAATAAGAAAGGAGGCAGCAGTTTAATATTCCACTCGGTACTTACATGTGTAAATCCTAATCACGTAGTGTTTTCTCTTTTTCACATGTTCCTTCTTTTGGAGGATGGAGAGGGTGATAATAATGGTTGTATGCGTTGATTTTGTGTGCAGTGCTAAGCAGCTGGTCCGCGGAGAGCCTAATGTGTCCTACATCTGCTCTCGCTACTATCGGGCCCCTGAGCTCATCTTCGGTGCTACTGACTACACCTCCAGCATAGGTAAGCTGACTCCCGCTGACACAATCACCATTTAAACCCTTCATATGCTCAACCTCAGCACAGAAAAGATGCCATTTTATGTTGCTCATGATTTATATAATGATGAAAGATGAAGAAGCGAACAGAATATTGTCAGAAGGTCTGTGTTAAAGGTGAGCTGCTTATCTTGACGTCCTGTCTGCTCCTGTGACTTCATTTTCCTTTTGGTGAACCTGCTTTTCCTTCTAGATGTCTGGTCAGCCGGTTGCGTACTGGCAGAGCTGTTGCTGGGACAACCGATCTTCCCCGGTGACAGTGGAGTGGATCAGTTGGTTGAAATTATCAAGGTAAAGCCTGGGCTGACCCACCGGGTGTAATTATTAATGTGTAATACTTACACGGGTGAATGGCAGCTCACGTCGTGGTTCCACGTCTTTGTTCCAGGTTCTCGGCACCCCGACCCGAGAGCAGATCCGTGAGATGAACCCAAACTACACCGAGTTCAAATTCCCTCAGATCAAGGCGCACCCTTGGACTAAGGTGAGTCAACAGGTACAGGAGCCCTTTTACTTCTCTAAGATCCACCACAGCAGCATCTCCACCTCCATGTTTCACTAACATGCCTGCTTGTCACGTCAAAGCCATCCAAACCTCATCATCTCCATTCAACAGACTTAAAGCAGCTTCAGACTTGCTCTAAGCTTTTTAGACTCCGTCAAGTAGAACTGATGCAGAGAAGGGACATCTCAGTTTCCAGGCTAGAGACTCAATCTCAGAATGGTTTAATTTTTTTTTTCTTTCTTATTTAGAAATCTTAAACGTTAAAAAAATCCCTTTCAGACATATATTGATACACACAGGTTATTGTGTTTTTAGACAATGATGATTGTCTCATGGTTTTTACACCAATACAACTTCAATTATCTTTTTAAACTTCATAAAATGACCTTTTCTCACAAAATTACAGAATCTATGAATATCCAAGTACATTTCATTGGTAAAGCTTAACTGCTGGACACAAGAAGTGTCATACTTCACTTTAAAGTCCCTTCTCAGTCTTTCTGCACCGGAGGCTCCAAGTTTCCACATCATACTTATGTAACTTGAATTGGACCAGAATTGGCTTTAAAATGATTTGGGCTGTCACAAATCATGCTCGTAGGCACCCCCCTCCAAAAATTTGATTTTCGTTAAGCATGGAGAAATCTCCCCCTTGAGCAGCCTTGTAGTTTTGAACTCTGCACAGTGAAGCTCAAACATTAAACTGTGGGAACAGTAAAACTAATTTTTCAGGAGGGTGACTTGATTCTTTTTTTTAGCTTGACATCAGATTGATGTCTGAAGCGCCTCCGTGTGGCCGCTCTCTGCAACTGCATTTAACTTACTGCTGTTCACTGCTACAGCAATCAAACACATTCATTGATTCATTCATAGCATTTCATAAAAATACATTTGAATGATGACATTAACATGAACTTTTATTAAAATCATTATCATCTGCTAACACTTCGTAGTGTGTGTGTGTGTGTGTGTGTGTGTTTGTGTGTGTGTATATTAACAGTCTGAAATGTCTTGTTATTTGTACAACACTACGCAGGGGACTTGACATGATCGCTGCTGACTTTACCTGTCATTGGTTTTCAGGTGTTCCGGCCACGTACCCCTCCGGAGGCCATTGCCTTGTGCTCACGCCTGCTGGAGTACACACCTACAGCCCGCCTCACCCCTCTAGAGGCCTGCGCACACTCCTTCTTTGATGAGCTGCGCGACCCCAACGTCAAACTGCCCAACGGGAGGGAGAAGCCCTCGCTTTTCAACTTCACCACCCAGGGTACGAACAGGTGTCCCCCAAAACGGAAACACCTCGCATGTACTTGAGGAAAGAAAAACAACAAAAAAACTATAGTGTCATTTTTGCATTGCAAATATAATTTAAAACAACTATTAAAATAACAATTGTAAAGGATAAGGTGTGCGGGCTTGGAGGCAGTCTCTGAGTGCCTTTTTATTTGGGATAATTATTCCCCTGCATTTTAATCATTTACATTGAATGTCTTTTACGTCAAATTATCCACATAGCTTGCGCAAATCAATCTTGGTGTTTAAAACACGCAGACATTGAAAGAGACGAGTGGGGTAATGAAGGGGCACTGTGGGAGAACCAGGCCAAAGCCACGCATCGGTGACAAACTTGAAAATGTTGTGGTGGATGCACAGGAAGCCTGGATGTGCTGATCTCTGGTGGCCTAGACTCTTACTAGCGCCAGGTACGCTAAGGAACCAAAAATCTAATCTTGACATTGAACAGCAAAGTTCTGAGTCGGGTACAGCCTACTTTAATATATCCAATTTTTTTTGTTATATTTCCACGTTAATCTTAATTTTTTTTTTCCTGCCACTATTTACAACTCTCCTCCCTTCAATTTCACAATTATTCATGTTTATTCATGTTTGACCGACTCTGTTATCCCGGAGTCGCAGGTAGCTTTGTTACAACTTGACTTCATAAAATTTTATGGTCTTTCTTTTTCAGAGCTATCTAGTAATCCTTCTTTGGCCTCCATACTCATCCCTGCCCACGCCCGCAGCCAGGCTGCCGCCTCTACCCCAACCAACACCTCTGCCACCACAGGTTAGCGCCACACTTCCTCAATCCGGCCCCTGTTTCATGTGGTTCGCACCTCTATATTTATCACTTTGAAGCACTGGTTGTTGCTGCTATTATTGCTAACGTGAAAAAAACACAAAAAACTTTCATCCCCCGAAGTTTAGTGGATTTTAACTTGAGGAGAAATGTGCATCGATGTCACATTGTGAAGCGCTGTGAACACTAAACACATTTCATGTTGCTTTGACCACAGAGGTGACCGTCCTAACGTACAGGGTCAGTTTCGCACATTTTGACCTGGAAGCCTCCCAGTACAACCTGTAACTGTCCATCACCGAGTACCTCCAGTTGGCTGTTAAGGGCCCTACTTATACGGCTGGACTCACAGCAGCACTTGAGAGGGAGGGAGGGGGAGATTACCAATTTACTTTCCCAGCCTATATTTTTCAGTCTACTTTGCTTTAAAGGCACAAACACATTTTTTTTTTTTTTCTTTTTCTCACCGTGTATCTTTTTGGACCTTTTATCTCCGAATCTCCAAACCTGACCGTAAAGGAGCATTTCTTTTTCTCCTCCGTAGATGGCAGCAGCACAGAGCGAGGTCCCAGCACCACCACCGCCTCTGCCTCGGCCTCCAACTCCACCTCCTGAGCCCAAACAACCACCCGCCCCGCCCCGGTTCTCAGCCCCGGCCCGCAGCCCTCTCCATCGCCCTGGCCAGGGTGTGAGCTCTGCTCAGCTCTGCTCTGTCCTGCTCTCCTGCCTGACAGCGGCGGAGCGATGCTGAAGCGGTCCGGGTTCAACAGCTAACCGACAGCCCCACGCCACGACCACAAACCCAGCGTCCCTGACCTGCCTCGTTTATCCCCGACCGGCCTCCTCATACAGCTGTTTGAACTCTTCTCCATCCTCCGTCAAAGACATCTCTCCGTGCTCTTTCAGCGGGGAAGGGAAGCGCAGGGCCAGAGGTGTTGCCGATTGTACTATTGATAAAAGTACACTTTACATGTATACACAACGCTAGCCTGCTAATGTTTGTAAGAGGACAATCTGTAGAAAAGTCCTAAGCTGTCCCCCTCAGCCGTCTTCCTATCTGGCCTCCCCTACACTGTTCCATTTTTTTTTTCTGCACCCTTTGACCTCTGACCCCCGTGTCCTCTGGCCGATCCCCAGCCCCTCCCCCCTTCGGTTCCTTCTGTAGTGCATGGCCTGAGTATGGTAGGATCACCTGGGGGTCGCCACGCCCTCTCACCTGTCACCTCTGTAGACAAGGCATGAGGCTCATGCACGCGTATACACACATACACACTCATAAACAGACACGCACACACATGGATGCATGATGATGCTGATGTATGTGGAAAGAAGCAGTCTAATTTGGGGGGGGGGGGGTAATGTTTGGACAGGTTGTTGTTTTTTCTTTGCCTGGGGTTGTTTTTAAATGGTTAGCGAGCTGTTTTACCCGACCTTTTGTTTTGTTGTTTTTGTTTTTGTACTCCTGAGCAGATGTTTTTGGATTGCCATGTGCGATGGATGTGACGTGTATCTGGTCCTGTGTGCTTGTATAATATATACATACAATACAAAACGAACATGCATACATACACAGTTTATATATTACTTTTCCTTATGTATAAAAAGTATATATAGATATATGTATATTAACTACAATGGATCAGAAATCATTTATGGTGAGCTCATATCTGGCAGAGCAGTGGCAATATTTGCTGCTGCCTAAAGACAATAGATTTAAAAAAAGATGGTCCTTTTGGGGGGGGGGGGGGTATTTTGCTGGAGTGTGGTTAGATTCCAGCAGCCACTTCCCTGTTCTCTTGTGTTGTCTGTATTAAGGCTGTAGATGGATTTAGGGCATCGCTCTAGTCCCTGTCTTTGTACCGACTGTCTGTGACAGTGTTTCTGTGACAGTGCAGCGTCATGACAACCGTGCTCTCCTGTCTCTCTCTTCCTCCCTCTCTCTGTCTCTGTCTCTCTCTGTCTCTGTCTCTGTCCCTGCGGCGAATTCAAACACACTTTTCTTTCCCCGACTCTTTGAGAAGCCTCGGCGGTGGTCTTTGGGCACGCCACCGGCCGTCTCGTGTGTTGTGACCACTTGACTCCAGTGTTAGCCTAGCGTCCTCTCTCCTCCACCTGCAGCACATAGAGCCACTCGGTACAGTCTGTCCAATCGTCTTATTTACAGAAAATACTCACGACATTAAAAAGAAAAAGAAGAGAAAAAAAAAACTGAATTTGTATATACAGTATAAATGCTCCTCACCAAAATTCTGACTTGTATGACTTGTATGTTGTTTTTTTTATGTTGTTATGTTGATTATTTTTTTCCATGTTGTGTTCAAGGTATGTATATATGCAGACCCATGTACTGTTTATGAGCAAAAACAAAGATGACAAAAGGTGGGGAAAGAAATGAAAAAAGATTTAAAAAACAAACAAAAAAAAACAAACAAAAAAAACAGAATCAGGGCAAAACTGATGTTGTTCATGGATATTGTAGATGATGATGATGATCAGCTTTATCCAGCCATATGTTCAATCTTACCTGTACAGTACAGTAGATGACAGCTGTATTATTGTAACAAGAACTAGTCATGTATAGTGTAATTATAGTTTGGAGTGCCTTTGCTTTCATACACCTTCACCTTGTTTCCACCCTCACCCTGCCCCCGCCATCACCTCCACCCGATGTTGTGACTCTCCCTTCGGTGCTGTTGAATGTCCTGCTATCCTGCAACACGCACACACAGACACACACACACACACACACACACACACACACGCACACGCACACATTCACATGCAACCTCAACCTCTCTTCCAATTGATTTCAGTCCTCCTCCACTCGCGCATCTTCCCCCTCTTCATTGCACACTTATTGTAATATACAGACATTGTTTATTGTAAGGATATTTTTCCTTAACTGAAGATACAGTAGACAAGTGTTTATTTTAATAGATGTTTTATCTTGGACACACATGTATACCACGGTCCTGGCACAGACTCTGGGGTATGAAGTGGGTTGGTGGGGTGTTGTGGATGACAGCAGGGGTTTAAGAAAAAGGCCTCACATGCTGTATGTATACAATACAGTTTCTGTATCACTCACAGTGTTGGTTGTGTTACCAAAGCCAAACTATGACGTAGTTGTGATGAGCCATCCTCAGAGGCAATAACTCTCTCTCCTCTCTCTGGATATTTTGTTGTTTCTCTGTCCTCTTGCTTGTTTCTCCTCCCGGTCTGAATATTCGCGGAGGGGGAATTCAGTAGCACCTAAGGGGTTGAGTCATGTAGCCTTTTTTTTAATTTTTTTTTTCTGTCTCCTGCTTGCTGTAATTTTGCATTCATGAACGTGTTGCTACCCTCCACCAGAAGGTTTGACCACTTCACCCTACCCCTGACTCCAGTTCAATAAATACACCACAGTGGTTACCAAAAAAGAAGAAAAGCAAGTATATATACTAGTATCACATAATATACTAGCATATACACTAGTTGAATATGCTAACTGGGTTTAAAGAAAAGAAAATCTAAGAAAATACTACAAAAACATCCTGTATAACAGTACTACTACTTGAATGCCTCTGTTTGTGACTGAAATTTTTATTTCATTTATTTTTTTTTCCCCCTTTTGTTCTGTGAAGGTATGCTAAATGTGCGCCTCTGTAAATATTCCCTCTGCGTGCTCCGAGGAATAGTCCCCTGGTACTGTAATTTGCATTAAATAAAGAGTAGGATAGCCTGGAAATGATCAAGAAAATTGACTGTTTGGTCTTCTGTTATCAGGTTTGCTTGCACTGAAGGTGCCAGGCACAAGTTTGGTAAATTTGGTAAAGTTTTGCAATGTAATATACCGTACAGCTTTCAGACGACATGCACCAAATTCAAGTATGTGGCGTGACGCCATTGAGAATAGTGTGCTATGGCTTTGTTTTTAGAGATCCGTTGTATTGTTTTCGTACAAATGGAAAAGAAGTATAGTGACCCGTCGGTATGACTTGAAAATGGAGATGTTTTTTTGTTTGTTTTTGCAATGTTTAAAAATATCAAATTTCACTTGGTAGAATAATACTTCGGGATTACCTCTAGTCTGTAAAAAAAAAAACACCATTATTAGCACCGCCATGTAGTCAGTTATTCAATGTTTCAGTTTATGGTGAATAATTTCCACATTGTTACTCAAAAGAATAAAATCATTTCGGGGATTCGTAGGATCCATACGAAACTTTTGGACATTTACAATTTTTATTTTGCTACCTATTCTCCATATTTCATTAAATCTAACCAAACTTAGGACTCTATTCGGAGGTGCACAAAAACAACAAAGAAATCCTGCGATTTCGTCTACTGTTTAACTGCAAAATGTCCCTAAAGTTGAGTTGGTGGGATTTTGGGGTGTTCATTGAGCTCCCACCCACGACCTTGTGGAATTTGGCCCCGAGGGAGCGTCACAATAAACAAATGATTTTTGTAGTGTTTCCTATTGTCTTTATTTGATCAAATCTCCATTAAATTTGGTGATACATTATTGAATGATAAAGAAATGGTGAAACTGTATGTGTCGATAGTCCCTACTGTTTTTCCACAATCGTTCAGCAAAGTTGCATTAGTGAGAAAACAAACAGACATTAAGATGATCAAAGTTGTCAATGCAACACCGCATTTCAACTTTTTACTGCATGTAAGGCCTCTGAGCAAGCATGCCAGGTTTTGTGGAATCGCATCAATAGGAGGCGCCACAGGCAACAGATCAACTCCTCATTTGCTCTTGAGATCTTGTGTGGAAATATGATCACAGTGGGGCAGTGCTGCTCATAATATAATAATTAATCCTAGATAAGAACCATCGTCATACACTTTGATCTGAAGTCCACCTTCACTCAGTTTTATTTATAGATTTTCTGTTTTACATAATGGCATCAAAACACAAAACTAGGAGGTAAAAAATATAAAAAGAAATGTTTTTCTTTCCATTCTCCAATCAAATACAAAAACAACATAGAAATGACAATTTCATTACAATTAAATCTGCTGCAACCAGTAAACAAAACCAAAACTTTGTAAAACCTAATTCTGCTTTACTTGTGGTTTCTTTGATTTGCAGGTATATGTGCAGAGAAAAGGTAATAGATTACTTTTCAGGAGGACCTGACTCAAGTTGTGTGCTTAACGCAGGAGACAATTACTTAACAGAGAGGTATTTATTTGTATTTTGACACATCTATAACAATAAGAGAATACTTTCATTTAAATAAATGGCCACATTCAGGTTTGGGTCTCCAATACTGAATAACCGCAGAGTCTCTGAGTGCTTCAGCTGTCCATGTACAGTAGTTGGCTGCATCAGAATTCATTTCAGGGGTTTTTACTGACCACCTCCATTATAAGAGGAGTGATAGTGTCCGGTTGGATGTCCTGTATCTGCAGAATCTGTTTGCTGTACTCCTCAGTCATTGTTCTCATCTCTGTAAAGCAGGCTATCACTTTGGGGTACAGCAAGCTGAAATAACAGAGGAAGCAAAGTTAGATACATCTGGGGAGGTTTTCACATCGAATAGATTGAGAGTGGCACGTGGTGTTTTGCTTACTGTTTTTCAGGTCCTGTTCTCTTGCAGTCAAACCAGGTTTTTAGAGTCAGTGCCAAGTTTTCATGGACCTTGTCGATCACCTTGTGCTGCTGTACACCTGGACGATCTGATGGATCAATTCAAAACAAAACCTCTCTATATTCAAAACAACCTGAACCTGAGAGCATCTGAAAATACAATATTATGTTCAGCGAGGGTTTAAATATTTACAGGGTTCATAAATGATTGATAAGCATGGGATGAACTGATAAAAAACCTCCTGCTACCTGGAGAAAACAAGGACATAGCTTGCATGAGAACATACTCTTCCTCCTGCAGTTCCAGTTTGCGTAGTGTGTGGTGAAATTTGAACAGAGGCTCCAGCAGGAGTGGCTGGAAACCTGCTACAAAACAGGAAAACAGGTCAGTGACAGCATGCGGATGGAAAGACCAGGAAACAATAACAAACAGTGACAGTTGTCAGAAAGTCAGAGACTCAGGTGTATAGATAGAAAGAGAGAGAGAGAGAGAGAGAGAGAGATAGGTAGGTAGGTAGGTAGGTAGGTAGGATAGATAGATAGATAGATAGATAGATAGATAGATAGATAGATAGATAGATAGATAGATAGGTAGGTAGGTAGGTAGGTAGGTAGGTAGGTAGGTAGGTAGGTAGGTAGGTAGGTAGGTAGGTAGGTAGGTAGGTAGATAGATAGATAGATAGATAGATAGATAGATAGATAGATAGATAGATAGATAGATAGATAGATAGATAGATAGATAGATAGATAGATACATAGATACATAGATAGATAGATAGATAGATAGATAGATAGATAGATAGATAGATAGATAGATAGATAGATAGAAATAGCCCTAATTGATTTTCCAATATCTCCATGTGAAAAAAAATGAAAGTCTGTATTTGCACCTTCATCCTTACTTGAGTTTGTTTGTTGTCAGTTTAAACCATGGTTAGGTTAGCCTGACCAGAGAGCTCATTAGTAAAGTAGCATGAGGAACATGTACACTTTAAAACACCCTGCACTATGACGTAGAGCAAAATGGCTGATGAGCACGATGTACAATAAAATTATGACAGACATCTACTGGCTATTCAGAAAGGTTTCCTTGTGGTCTAAACTATCACCTAATGCAAAATGTACTTTTTGAGAGATGTTATCACAATAACAATATTATCAACTGTCTGACAACAAAAGGGAGCATGAAGACAATGACTTCATTTTACTTGATCTTTAAACAGACAATACCGGTTTGACAGCATTGTGGCAAGTGTCCCCCCCCCCCCCCAGAGTCACGTTACACAACTGAGAACATGCAATACAAGGTGACAGACACGGTTATTTTGGTCGTAATACTTTGCAACTGGCAGTAAAATGCCGTCACACAACGCGAATGAAACCAACATCAATAAGATGATAAAGTACACCTCCAATTTAACCCGTCATCAGTTACAAAAACATTATTGGAGGGGTGAAGATAATGCTTGAACCAAAATGTCAGTGCGTTACTTTTCATAACGTGTACTGCATCTGTAAATCCGAGGTTCCTGACACAGGCTGATTTTGTTTTGTTTACTTTCACAGTGTCAACTATGGCCTGGATCCCCACAGACAACACATATCTTCGCGCTGCTACTTCTTTCATCAACACCAGGTCCTATTTGTGTCTGTACTGAAAGCATTTCGTATCATTGTAAGTAGATCCGATTGCAATTATGTTCTTAACAAATCCAGTGTCAGACCAGCCTTCCTGTGATTCAAGCTCAGGAAGGGTTGATGTTGTAGTGAAGCACTCAGTATGAGTCTGAGTATGTTTTAGCTCAATGTTCTGGATTTATAGCCCACAAGTTTACTGTTCGTTTCACTCTTTTTTGCTCTCGCTTGCCTTGTTTTCAGCAGCAAATAGCTGTTTTCAGCAAAAAGCTTTAATAAGACTACTCGTCGGACACCAAATGGCATACAGACATAGTGAACATAATGGGGCAATAACCGCCTACAGAGGAGTTACTTGGTGGTGGTGGAAAGCAATAGAGAGCTAAAAGGACTAAATGGGTGGCAATGATTCCAAATGAATGCTATTCTTGGAAACTGTTTGCTTATGTGTTCACCATATTAACTATGTTGTCATTGTGTTTACAGATTGTTCTTCTGTTCTTAGATTTAAACAAAAAAAAATGAATTAACATTTTTTTTATAAGCAGTTCTTGTAAAATCATTCATCCAATTCAAATTAGCACAGTGTTATGTAGTTTCTGTCTGTATCCATGTAAAAGTGTTTTTACGATTCTCATTAGTACATTTTTATATTACTATAAGAGTTTGTGTGAGCAGTCACACCTCGCACCACGTCATCTATGCAGTATGTAATGGGGCCACACTCCCAGTTGCTTGTTTTTGAGTTGAACACCATGTTGAAGCGGATATGCATTATTTCAAAGGTGGCTCCCTTCAGCAGAGATATTTGGTCGCCCATGGTTAGAGACCTGAAAGAGATCAGCTTGACATGACACAAACTAAATTCTGCCTAACAGACATGAAGCATAAAAAAACATACCCACAAAACAATCAAATATTCATTGATGCACATACGTACCGGAAGTCCTGAAGACTTTTAGAAAAGCTAATGATGTCTTGGATCATGTATGTTGTGAGGTCAGCTACATGCGGAAGAGCAGTGAAAACGCAGCCGTTTTTGACCTCGTCTCCTTCGTGGTTTTCTTGTTTTTCAAAGGAACCCCAGAGACTGGAGAAGGACGACGATGAGGACGAGGACAGGGAGCAGGCACGCGAGGATGCCGTGGGGTCACTCGCAGATGTACTAGCCGTGTTTGTGGGGCAGCTGGTCAGCGGGTGAGGACGCTCACTTGCAGACTGGTTGTCCTCAATCACAGGAAGTATGTTTCTGTCCATAGGCTGAAAAAAAAGTTCAGACGAGTTCAAAAATGAGGATGATGAGCACCTGAATCTTTGTGCAGTCTTTCACACACCCTGAAGCCACTGAAGCGGGAGAATGCCGAGTCAAATGTGCTGCGGTGGCCACAGAGTAGCTCCTGAACCACGTTTTCTTGTTGGGACGAAAGCTGTGATGACGCGTTAGTCATCTTCTTCTTCTTGATTTGGATCCTCCTCTCCAACACCTCCTGCTCAGACATGACCACTAAACAGACACAACAAAAAACAACATGTACTCAATGTCAACACAGAAATACAGATTTAGAAACATAACTGAAAGAAAAGTTTAAGTTTAACATTTGTCTATCCTATTTATAATTCTGTTGAAATAGTCCCAAAGCAAATATACAGTAGTGTAAATCATTTAATGAAATTTGTAAGGTTGTTCTTTAAGGAAGTAAAAGTCTGAAAAATATATATTCTTTAAACCTTTATTACTTTGTTTTAGTGCTACTAAAGTAATTTCCCATAGTATGCATAATAATATGATCTACTTATACAGTTGGTGAATAATAATTTGCAAACACTGATGCCATATCAATATGCACATTTAAGAATACATGACCATCATTCTAGCAATTGAAGAAAGAACTTCTCAAAGCATCGCAAAACTAACCGGCATAAAAGGTGTCTCCTGAATAAGAGGGCATAATTTGTTGTGTTCGGATGTCACTTACTCTCTTTGCGCATGCCAATAGCCTGGCATTTGTGGAAGCGGCAGGCTTGACACGACCGGCGATTGTTTTTCGTTATGATGCATTTATTCTGGAAAGGACAGCGGGGCTGCGTTGACCTCTTTATGGCACGTCTGAACGCATTTAAAAATCCACTTAGTGACAGCTTACAAACAACAATCTTCACAAAGTCAGAGACCACCAGAGTGAAAACACACATATTATTATAGTCTTACTGTGTGAGTATGTTTGACTGCGCAGCAACAGCCAGGAAAATAACTAATGTAAAGTAATGAGTGAAAATTTGGAGTATCAAACCAAACATACCAAAAAAAATAAAATTAAAAAAATTATGGAATGGTGGCAACAAACTAATAATCAAAAATAAATTGGCCCAAAGTATTACTACAATAAACCAAAACCAAAGTGGTCAGATCTCTAAATGAGACAAATACTGCAGCATCACTTGGCAGGTTGTTTTTAATGTACGACAGTAGACAAATCATGCACACCATTTAATCATTATTTCAAAATTAAAAACAATAGCAGTAATCATATACCTAAAGCTCCACTTATCCTGCCTGATTAATTGTGTGTACTGGGCCTTGGTGGATAGTCTGAAAAACTGTTTGGGTCTCTCAGCTCTAAGTTCTTAAGTGGTTTCAATCTTGACCTGCGTAACAGGAATTTCACTCACAGCAGTGCATCCATGATGGCACCCGGCCTCTAATCTTACGATCCTCCGAAGACCTGCAGGCCATAAACTCTCTAATAAAGTGTTTGGATGGCTGCAAAATACCTGCAGCTGTTAGTGGGTATAAGCTTGAAGGCAGCTACTCTGTGAGTACTTACAGTCAAGGTCATTAAAAACAAGTGAAGGAGTATTTATGGATGGAGAACTTAGCATGTATCAGATATCTGCTTATATGATGATATGAAACACTCCATGTATAAAAATTCAAATTGAATTGAACTGGACTGAAATTTACACATAGTTATTGAGCTTAAAACCTTGAAATAGTTTTCGCTTTGTCTCTGATAGTATTTCTATGTTCCTCTCAAACTGTTGGGTGGGTATCTGTCGATGTGGGTGGCAGGCTGCTGAGTAAGGTAAGTTGTATTAAACTGCATTCAACTGAATTGATAAATTTGTCTACTTTTTAAAAGCTCTTTGATCGAATGTTTAGAATAAAAAAAAATCATTTTAATATTAGATAAAAGAAGTGTCGTGTTGCTCCTTAATTTGCTTAAATATTGTTTAAAAAAAATGGCATTCAAGCCAAATGAGAAGCTCATTGATAATTGTTAATAATTTATTCCAACCAGGAAATATAAATGCAGCACATCATATGGATGGACTGGGATGATGGCATGGAGAGATGAAATGAGTGAGGGAGGGTAGAGGAAACAACCTGACCTGAAGAAGCCCTTGCAGCCTTCGCACGTCAGGGCATTGAAGTGGTAACCCTTGGCCAGATCTCCACACACACCGCAGGCTCTGGGCTCCTCATCTTCTGTCACCTCCTCCTCCTCCTCCTCCTTCCCCTCCTCCTCCTCCTCCTCATTCTCCATAGTGAGCTTTTCGCAGAGGGTCTGCACTGCAGCAGCCTTCTCACTCATTCCCACCTGAGGGCTGATCAGATAAAACCGGTGATGATTTTTAGCAGCTTGAAATGAACCGCCATACTGGTTCATTTCAAGGGAAGTGAGGTTGATAAACACAAGCACGAACAACTCTGTCTTTGCAAGTCATTTTTACATGTCACCTTAAATTTTTTTTTAGAGGGCATACAATCTGCAGTACTGTGATGGTCCTGCCTTGAAAGGAAAGGATGAGAGAACATGATCATGCTCTTCTATTGCATGTCTGAATAAAGGCACACTCATAAGTGTGTAAGACTCAGTGTGGAGTCAGTGAATTGATTATTTAAAGGTGTCTAACCTTTAAATAATCAATTCACTGTCCACAGTAGGGAACCATATCCAACGTCATAACAGAGTTAGGCTATCAATAATTTATTCCACCGCAGTTTTTGGGCATTTTCAGTGGCACGCTCAACACAGATATGAGGTAGCCTACAGGAATATGTCAAATATTTGAATCTTTATTTTTAAATAAGCATTAAGCAGCCTATAATATGGTTTTAAATCTTGAAGCTCAGCTGAAACAGATATGAAGAAAGTGTGTTTAAGCAGCCTATGAATCAAATCACCCTGCACGCTGTCTATGACGCTGATTTGAAATCATTGTGTATTTTAGTGTGATGCGTTGTGCGCCTATAAATCACGCACAATAACCATCATCAGCGATCCAGCATTCACTTTCACAATCGTGAGAGTCGCTTCTGAATAACACATTGTTTTGGCCAAAGCTCCTCTTTTCTTTTAACTTGTCCGGCAGCAAAAAGTTTGAGCAGTAAACTCGTATTTGTAATAATTATCCTAAAAAAAAACATGTTCTCTGTCAATCTAAACAAAACAACAAACAAAAAAACAGGCGTTTACCTGGTTAAAGGTCGAGCTTTATTCAAATAGAAGGTCGAGATCATTCAACTCACTCACTTGATTAATCCAGATGTCTAAACAGCTGTATGTAGTCCACAGAGTTCCGCCTCGCTTTGATGAATCCAGGAGTTACTTTACATTTACAGAGCACACAACAGGTGGATGGGGGCATTAGGTTTTCCTGCTGGACGTGTTGCCCAATGTTTTTAACCGAACTGATGGCTTCAAGTATTCCGTTTCAGGAGGGCGGAGTTAGAAGTCCGGCACCGCCCTCCTCGGTTCAAGTCTGTAACCTTGTGTTTTTGTTTTTTAGCCTTACCTTGGCACCAAGTGACTTCATACGCTGAGCCTTGACGTCTGGATAATGCTGAGGTCATTTTAGGGGCTCATTGTCACCAGCACTTTGCTGTCAAACGGACATTTGGGAATTATAAAAAAAAAACAAAAAAAACAACCATCAAAATCCCACCCTCTCTTTGTCCCTTGCTGCGTTCATGACAAATTGAAATAATACGATTGGTTGAATTGAGAGTGTATTTTGAAGTCTTTCTGCCCTCTAGTGGTCAAAACTCCCACTGTAAGCATCTCATGTTGATGGACAGACTCCGTAACCACTACATAAGGTAAACCTCCAGTCATATGAAAAAGTAAATACACCATTCACACATCCATCACACTTTAAAATCCATGAAATTAAAATCAGGAATTTCCTGATTAAATGCCAATGACTAGAGCCTTCTTAGGGATTGACTGGTGGTTCCTGTCTTTATTAAACATCTGACATCTTGAATCTAGTTTTCTCTTTTCTACTTAAATGTGTGGTGATTTAAAAAGATTTATGAAATATTTGAAATATGTTATTCAAGTGTGGGGAAAATCATCTTCAAGTGCCGAAGATTTAAAATGACTGACAATTTGTCCAGGACTGGACGTCCCAGGAAATTCAACCCGAGAGCAGAATGCAAAGATTTGATGCAAAAATGATTCTCAAATGTGCTTCAAAGAGGCATAGAATATATTTTAATGCTTAGAGGTGGAGTGCAGGGGCACCATGAGGAACACTGACACCATCTCTGACCTGCCAGATATCCAACCACATCATCCTTGCTTTTAGTGGAGGTCCCTATCAAGCTTTGAGTCCCCAGATAAACATGAAGCTTTTCCTTGGACCTCATCAGACATGGTGTGAATATGCTGTACGCATTCTAGATCAAATATGCAAGTAGTAATAATCAGAAATGTTATGACTAACATAAAAACCCAGAGTGATGATTGTCAAACTGCTACTTTAATAATACGAGTGATTACCAAATTTAGACATCAGATGACCACTCAGAACACTTTTCACATTGAATGCCTCTCTTTACTCAGTTTGAGAGTGGCTTTGTTCCGCTTCCTTCCCCTCTTCTACTCGGCTGATCGTCTCCTCTGGGAGCGGGCTAGAGGCTTTTTCAGACGGGCCGGGTGACTGTGAGACTCCTGGAAGTATCCCAGAAGGCTTTGCTGTCCCCTGAATGATGCTCCGGGCTGCCAGCAAGTGTCTGTGCTGCTTGTGGCGCACTGTGAGAGCGACACAAACAGAAATCACAAGGCTGGAAGGAATCTGCCTTGAACTTTTTTCACTCAGCAGTTATTTTGTCTTTTTTTTTTTTTTTTGTTTCTATTTACAAAGCACATCAATCGCTTACGTCTAAGGCATGTGGTGCTTTTTCATGTGCTTTTAATTATACTGCTACAAATACTGTGGACCCTTTTTCAATTTCTGCTGAGGAAATAATGTCCGAATACAGGAGAATGAAATTATCTTTCAAACCTTGTTGCCTGACATTAATCTTCTCAAGCTCCGGGATAAGGAAGCTGTAAACCAGCTCTGACACGATCTCCTCCGACTGAAGACTGTTCCGGCTGCTCAAACACAAATTATTTTTGTTTATTACTCATTTCTGAATGCAAAGTATCAGCAGACATACTGAGATGTCCTATTACCTTTCCTCCATGGCATAAGCCATGTCATTGACCTCCTTTGCCCTCCTGCGGATCTCCTCTCTGGCTTGCTGGTCAGCCACCTGATCCACGGTCCCCAAGATGATGTCTTCTAAATACAAATCCACGCTTTCCTGGTGTACCTGTACCACCTGTAACACAATTTTAAAGACACACACACACATAGCATTACAAAATGTGCACTGCTCACCCACACACATGTATTAATAACGATCTCCTTTGCCCACTTATAACAGAAATATTACGCGTATACTGTACGTACTTGTTTGAAGATGTCATCTTCTTCTTTGCGCCTGCGCTCCTCCACCTGTCTCATTCCACTCTCTTCAGCCTCTCGTAGACGACGCTCTCTCTCAGCCAGCAGGATGAAGGCATGGATCCTGCGCTCCTCCTGGAGACGAATCAGCTCCTTGGACAGGGTGTCGAACACTTGTTCCAGCTCTGTACCTACCGCTTTGGCCTGAGACGCCTCCTCTTGAGAGATCTGGGGTGGGGGAAGAGAAGGGGTGATGAGATTGTTTGGAGTTTGTAAAATTCAGCACCTGTGGTCTTGTCCGTGTGTTTCACCATGAGGTTTTGTTTGTCTCTCTGTTCTTTCAGTCTCATTACGAGCTCTTTGTCAACTTTCTGTAGCTTCTGCTCCGGCTCCTGCAGGGCGTGTACAGTCCTCAGTTCCTGGATGAGCTCCATATGGTTCTCCTTGCTCTTAAACATCTGCAAAACAAAACAGATGGAAGTCAAAAGAAAAGTGCTTAAAATTGTAAATTCAAGTTAAAAAAATTAAAAAAAAAAAAAAATCACCACCCACAACCTGACCTCATACTGGATACTTCTTCCTCTCAGTAGTTTCTGCAAGAGGATTACTGCAAGCTCTGTCTCCTCATCCCCCTACAGAAAAACATAGAAAACAAAAAACAAAACTCCCATAATACACGTAGGATTAATAAAGTAAGTGTTAATTATAGTCAGAAATTAGCTGACCGTTGGTGGCTCCTCCACCCTGGGAGTGACAGGACGAGGAATAAGCTTCTCCTTTTCGAGAAGAATTCGTAAAGCCTTCTCTGCCATTTTCCTTTCCTCCTCCTCTCTCAGGGCCTGCGGAGCCAAACATTGGTGATCTGTTTGTATTTAAAATGTAAGTGATATTCTTAATGAACCTATTCTTTCTCTGCTTTACCTTGTATTTCTTCAACAGTTCCACAACTTTGTTTGCAGGTGGCTTGATCAAAGTCTTGCTGAATTTGGGTCTTTTCACATGAGGCTTCACAACTGAAGCATCGAGTCCTGCCTCCAGCTCTTGTAAGCCTACGGGTAACAAAGAGTTAAAGATGACCTTAACAATAAAGAGACACTGCGGTCCCTGAGGTGCTATTTTGGAAATTAGACACTCAATTCTTAGTGTCTAAAAACACTGCATTCAGACCTTCATATGTGTCTAAGTAGTGGCTTCTCAGCTCATCGTTTCTGGTGTTCCAGTTGGTGAACACTTCCATGCGGATCCTAGGGATGTATGTCTGGAATTCGATGATAACGCCATCTCGCTCCAGCTTCCCCTCCACATTTTTCCACTTAGCTTCCAATTTTCTCAGTGCTGCAGACAAAAGAAAAAGGAGAAACAAATAAGGAGGAATGAAACGAAGGCTTGAATAATACACTCATGATCAGGATATTATAAGAACAACAGCGGCGACTGTCTTACACCTCATGTAGTCATTGTGGATTTTGACTAGTTTGGTCTCCTTGTTTTTTTGGTGATTAGAATATATCTGGATCAGTCTCTCATTCGTGATGTCTTTCTGAGCCTCGTCTCTTTGCTCCAGCAGGTCCTTCAGCACAGCAAGACGAGTCTCTTGCAACCTGGATGCCACCCAAAGACATGACAGGTGTGCCAGGAAAAACCGAAGGAACATCAGTGAGGAGAAATGGTGTACCAAGATAACTTAATAAGAAATGGATATGCCCTACAAGTCTCGGTTTACGCCAAGGTTAGTTATTGATTATACGTACATTACTCCCATGCAGTGTATGGTTCTAGCATGGGGGCAGTTAGAAACAAGTTATCAACACAAAACTAACAGAGACTTTACCCTAAATGATTCCGATGAGAGGGACGAGACTGAAGAGATATGATGAAGCAGTCGAACATGTGAAATATATTACAACTTGCCCAAGAGATTTGTTAACACGTGGCTTAAATCTGTGCTAAATGCTGCAACTCATTATTTAAGTCTGCTGTAGTTAGAGCTTGAACTCATTTGAAGCGCGGTGCCACTCACTTCTGGATTTCTCCTTCTCTGAAAGTCCACTCTTTGACCTCCATCTCCTCCATCATGCGCCTCCTCTTGTCGAGCTGGCTCAGGTCATCCACCGGAGGGAGGGTAGCCTTCCAAGCTCGCTTGGCACGTGCCCGCTCTATCATTTCCACTTCTGCTAGGCCTGCAGGCAGACCGAAACCTGAGGGCAAATGCCATCACAAAGTCTTGAAATACAATTTGCAGAAGTCTTAAGGGGGCATTAAGGTACAGGTAGACTATACAGCTGACCAATAGGAAGGCTGGAGATTCATGGCTCTAACAAAGTAGTCATAGTTTGAAGATGTGAAACGTTGATTGTGTACCCCAGGTCAAAGCTGCCAGTTGCAGAAGCTCCGAGGGAGTCGTCCCAGGTTGTACCACATACTCAGGACTGTATGGGTCTGTTTGTGTTTCACTTTCCCTGTAGTCCGTCTGGACCCCCACAGTGAAGTGAGTGGGTTGTTCCTCAACATGCTTTCCAACAAAGTCTTCTCTGAGGTGACAAAAGAGGGGACATTTTCTACTACCGAAAAAAAAAAAAAAAAAAAAGGGGGCACAGCGGAGCACAGATCAGTGATGTGAAGAACTTACTTTGGCAAGTCAAAAAACACATGAGGGGGAAGCTGCTGAGCGAAGGGTAACAGAGGGCTGGAGGAACAGAGATTACATCAATATTCACAGCAGAAACCTGGTCACCGTGGTGGATATCATTTGTTTTGCGTCTGGCAAAGATAGCTGCTGAACTGAAATCACAGCATCAGATTATTGGCTGGTTAATCAAACCGTTTAAAGTATTTCCAGTAATCAGCTCCGGTCACACGGCACTCATCCCTTTTCAGCCACGACTGAGCATTTGGAACAATCCTGCGAAGAAGATAATCCAGAATCACGCCCATAAACTAATAGAATACACTTTATGTCGTAAAACACCAAACATGAAATCGATGCAGCTCAGTGAGTGACGTTGTGTACGGCCGTGTTACCCAGCCAGCTGCTGCAGCGCCTTCATGCGCTGCTCTGTGTGGCCTCGCCAGTGATGATCAGCCAGCGGTACCGAGACTGCAGGGTCCAGTTTGAGAGTGTAACGTGGCTCGTTACTGAACATAGACTCAAACTCAGGCACTCTCCTCTGAATAAAGCAGAGAGAAATGATGTGAGCAAATGCATTTCAACAGGCAAACTGAGTTATTAAAAAAAAAAAAAATATATATATATATATATATATATATATATTATTATCAAGATATTTTGAACAATTTTGTCATGTGCATTCTTAAGAGCTTTAAGTAACAAACAAAAACAAAACATATCTTTACTGAGACAAAAACGACTGTTACCTTTGACTTGAGGTTGTACTTTGACTTGAGGTTGTACTTGTGTACTTATACTTGCACGTATGGCAGAAAATACTCGTTAAATAAAAGAGTTACAGCACCTCGTTACCTCACGTTACCGACACGACATTTGGTAGCTCACCACTCGGTTCTTGGACACATGGGCCCTGAGGTCGGCTCTGTCGTGGTCCACTCCTGACGACACCGTGTAAACCGGATCTGTGGCGAACACGTCAGTTAGTGGCAACCGAGTCAGCGAGCAAGTCCTCATCCACGAAGGTTACTCACCCAACAAGTAGTCATAAAGCCGCTCCCGCCTAACAACTTTACCGGCGTAATCTTTCTTGGGGACCGTGTGAGAGATAGATACACTCATTTTCGTTTTTTTTTTTGTGGTGTTGTTGTTGTTGTTGTTGTTGTTGTGTCTGTAACCAATTTCTCAAACGGACAGCTGTATCAGCAAAGAAGTCTGACGTCGTCGGTACTGTTACCATGGAGACGATAAACGGACCAACCGCAGGTGGGAGGAGTTATCTCAAGTGTCTATTCTATTCTATTCTATTCTATTCTATTCTATTCTATTCTATTCTATTCTATAAGGTACGTAAAGTTTAAAAAAAAAAATGTCTACACGTCAGTAAAAATGTAGGTTATCATCAGCACACGAAACCGCAGAAGTCGTGACCTAGTATGATTCTCAGTATGACTTGCATACAAATTCCTAAATGTTTTTTTTTCCCCAGATAGTATGGGAGCAGAAACACGTGTCTTTGTCTGTCTGAAAAGGAAAATATTTTTTTAAAAAATTTTTTTTTTTTTACCTCCCAAGTGAACTGGTGTCTGTTTTAATGGGAAAATAACCTCTATTAAGTTTCTTTATCCTGAATTTCTACAGTCAACGGTCACCCGAGGCAGGCTTAACACCACCACTGATTCCACCAGGTACAAATCTGTTTTTGTTTTTGTTTATTAATTTTCAGAAGGCGTAAAGTCCAGACTTTAATGAAATTGGACGCATCCGCATAGTGGGTCTATTGCCCGCTGAGTTTTGCACATACAAGGTTGCCTTGGAGGAAAAAAAATAGAAAGTATATCAGAGAAATAACTATCATGTCAAGCAACACAAATTAAAGTTGCAATTAAAACAAATTGAATGTGCAGAACCAGAACTTAGAAAGCATCTTTCTTCCATTGTTGACCTGTATTGACCACCCAGGCCGACTGTGCCTTCTCTGTTGCAGCTCCTAAGCGCTGGAACAACCTTCCCCCCAGATATTAGGCCGTCAGCCTTATTGCCATGTTCACAAGCCGTTTAAAATCCTTTTTATTTTCACTTTAACCTCTACTAAATATTTTTGCGTGATTTGTGTTAGTTTAATCTTGATTTTAATGTTACTTGTTTTTATTGATCAAGTCTGTATGACTGCTTGTTCATGTGCAGCACTTCGTTCAACCTTTGTTGTGTTTTAAATGTGCTAAACAAATTAATTTGACTTCACTTCGCTTGACTTGCCTTCGTAGCTTATTTTTGGGAAGCCAAAAGGTTCATTTTTGACATGAACAGGAAGTTGGTGTTATCAAAGGGAAGCAGTTGCACTCGTGCACACGCACACTCGCACCGACATACACAGTGTATGCTTCTGCTCCTAAAAGTCAGCTTTTTCTTTTTTTTTTTCTCCCCTTTTTTAGATTTGGATAACGCAGCTGACCAAGGCAACATTACTTCACAGTTGGAAGGTTTTGCAATTTCAAGCTCGTTCCCTTGTCCCGAATGTGCCAGCTCACAGTCAGCTGAATTTCTGCTGTCTAATATTAGATCTCAGAAAAAGGAGAACGGCTGGTGCTCAGTTTTAAGCTAAAAAACATCTTGCACGTGGCGCTTCCTCATATTATTGTCACACTCTTTTTTGAAACCATCAGGTCAATTAGATTTCATAAAAAGATGCAAATAAAGTCATTTTCTTTTCTTTTTATTATAGATATGAGTTCATTGTTCAACCATTTCATTTACTTTTTGTGAATTCAAAATCTGCATCTAGGTTATGTTTCCACAATTTTTCTACAACATTAACAGGCAGGAAAAGCTGACTTCTCATTATTCATCCACCCACTCTGAAAGTAGATGGGACAGTTAATATCTACATGCCTCTTTGCAAGATGTACTCAAAAACCACAAACTCCGCACACAGCTTGCAGCTCATAACCACATACACACACTATATGTGTTGCTGTTGTCAGTAAATCTCTTATCTGCAAACTAGGGATAGAGTCAGTGCTGACACCCGCTCTCACATCAACAGTAGATAGAAGCGACATTGTGTGCCCGCCGTTGTAACAACGGCAAGATGTTCTCGCACCAGCAAATGAGACCACAACAAACCAAACTTTGCAGTTACTCAGCGGAAACGGCTTTTTCTCTGAAATTTTTAGTAATGGGTGTATGGACCAAAAACAAATCTAAAACTAATAATCTACTATTACAAACCTGTCGTATTATATCCCCTTATGACGGATAATGAGAGATGTGGAGATTTACATTTATATTTGATAATGTTTTAAGTTTTACCATTATTAGTTTATGCCAACAGGATGGTCTAAATATTATGAGCACCTCTCAGCATGCCAATCATCCACCAACACCATAATGCCCATAAAGAATCAACACCTGTGTCTAAGTTTCAACAAAACCCGAACATTATGACCTTAACAGGGTAGGATTTAAAGTGCTGTAGAATTAAACTGTATTCCTTTGGCAATATCTGAGGCTAATAGGCAGGTAGGGCCATGTTGAACTTCATGAATACACAAATCATACAGTGAATATGTCCTTAACACAACAATGGGAGCATATTATAGTAATTACATTACATTACATTTCATTTAGCTGATGCTTTTATCCAAAGCGACTTACAATAAGTGCATTTCAACCATGAGGGTACAAAACCCAGAACAACAAGAATCAGTAGTAGCATGGTGGTATTGTTTGAACAGTTTCTACCTTTCATAAAGTTGGTCAACACATATGTGTTAAAATGTACTGCTTTGATGATCATGTGGCAAGAAAAGGAAACTAGTCTTGACGTATCAGACGTCATCCTGTGTGAAAGAAGAAGGCAGATGTTTGAGTGGAAAGCAGTTTGGAGAGGGGGAAGAGAAAGAAGAGGGGAGGGATTTATTTTTCACATGTCTTATATATTTCTTTATCACGAGGGCTGTCACGGATTTGAGTTTGGTCCGGATGAGGTGGAGGAGCTGCTTTTCTCTGAAACCCAGAGCTTGTGGGGCACAAGTAGAGAAAGTGAAATTGCAAAAATTGATGACATGACAGAAAAACCGTACACCTCAGTTTGATGTTGCAGTAGACAGCGTTCAGGTGACGGTGAAGTTACAGACTAAACTGGATGTTTTATGGCGTGAGATTCTTTGTTGTAGCAAGTTTACAGAGGAACCCGAAGACAAGCCGAGATGTGGTGTACAATGTGGATTCAAGTCGTGGCTATCTTCTTGAGAGAAGCGTGGAGCCTGGATCCAGGTATGAAAATGTTATTGCAACTGTGTATTTTTTATTAGTGTACAAAACCTCCACAAAGATGACATAGTAAGGAATTGTCTTTGTAAATAAGCTAAATTTTATGGAGTCATTTTTTGTACTTCACAAATGTGTGAATTAAGTTTTTACAATGTCAAACAACATGCAGCCATGATGACAAAATTGTAGTTGATTACTTTGTAATCTCGGAAAGATTTGGATGAGTAATTAAATCGTAAATGTACATTAGGTGTTAACCACTCTGAGATTGATGTAACATTGTTGTGGTGTGACTCAGTAAATCTGTCTGTGGAAAGAACAGGCATATGCAGAAGCTGACATTAAGGGACAAAACTGTTCCATGGCAGATGTATGAGAAGGTTGCTCCATATTTTCTGAATGATCAAGCACCATGCTGTCACTCGTCTATGGAGTGGAAATCTTTATTTCAGATGAAAGCACTATGATGCAGCTTTTTTTTTCCACTGTGGGGGTTTCTGAAAGGTAAAACAGACTTGAAAGCTGTAGTTTCAATATACCACCTCAAGCACAGCTGTGAAAGTAAACATGCATAAGCCCCTCTAACACCCAGCAGCAAACATTGCATGAATGTTGGGTTTTCCATTTTGTTTCAATGAAATAGAAAAAAAGAAAGCTTATTCTACTGTGCAGGAAACTAATTGAGGACGATTATGACAGCAACATTTGCCAATTTTTTTTATGTTGGTGATGTTTAAGTTTTACAAAGATTTCATGACTCCACCTCATTTCTTTTTATTTATTATTATTATTATTATTTTTTTTTACAAAGGCTCAAGAGAAGTGTAGTTTCTACTTCTTATTTAGCTCTGCTGCAGATTGGTCCTACCAGACCCAAATCACTTCACCTTAACTAACTAACTAATTAACTAAACAACTACTAACAGATAAGCTACCTTGATTGTTGCTCTGCTGATTGAACACTTCAGAGTAAATCACTACTTGCTTCTTACCGGCTGAAAAGAAATCACACTTTATTACTAACTTTTTCCATACGTCCACCTCCGTCTCTGTCAGGAACTAATGAAACCACCTCTGTGAACTCCAACTCTTCTTATCGTCTCCCTGATGGTAAATTCATTTTCTAATTTTTCTTCTTTGCATCATTTGTAACATAATAATTAAGTCAATAAAGATATAAGACCAGCCAATACATAGAAATTGGAACACAACATACATTTTCATCCATCCTTTACTTATGAATACTTATTTTAACAATGGAGCTCTTTTTTTGGTGAAATGAAGTGCAAGAAAAAAAGAAGCTTTGATCCAAGTTACTTGGATAGCATTTTAAATGTAATCATTTTATTTCATTTTTAAATGTAATTATGAACTATAAAGTGAACATACAGATGATTTGCCGCCTCAGAAAAATAAAACAAAACTTTTCTTTTGCTCTGAATATACATTTGAATTTTGTTAGTTTGAGTAATTTTTCTTTTACCAGTTAAAGTTTGAATTAAGTTAAATGTAATTATTATCATCTAAGACTGATGGTGATCAAATATGAGAAAAATATGTTTTCATAGGACCAATTTTCCATAACATCAAACAATGATATGATTTACGTAATAATTGTATTCTAACCTGTGTCATGGTTTTAGTCCTAGTCAAATCTGTGTTGCATGTTATTTACACTGTTTTATTAATTTATTTGTTTTGTCTGTACATGTCTATGTCCAATGCAGAATTGAATCTGTGTTTTATTCTTTAAGTATTGTGTGATTTTAGTGTAGGATTTAGTGTATGCAGACCCAATCCATTTAATCAGTGCAATGTGAAGAAATAATACAACTATGCTATTTTTCAGGTCACAGATACTCAGCTTTCAATCTTGGGAGTGATGGCAACCTCACATGCAGCGATAAGACGTGGCCAGAGACCATGTTTGTCATCTGGACAATTCAATTGAAACACAAAAACTGTAAGATATCCTTCAGCAACGATGGTCAAAGCCGTGACTCCTGCAATGATGGCAAGTCACTCCGAAACACATCCAGCGCTCAGTCATACCTGCACATCCCAAACTTCTCAGCCAATGATATTGGGGACTACGTGTGTGAGTCAGTTTACAGCGGAGGAAATGAAAATTATAAGATCCACGTGGCGATCACGGGTAAGACTTTATTTTCCCCCTTAACACCTTTGCAAAGGAATATAACTTCTTAAAGGATCTGTTCTTGATAAAACAGCTATTTGAATGAATGCAGATAGTTAAACTTTTAGATGCTGGAACATCTACAGTGTACCCTTCTGCTGGTAGCACACAATTGGGAAATAATTTCTGTTACTCTGAAAGTCTTTGAAAAGTGACATTTGAAAAATCAAATAGCAATATGCCTTTCTAGATGTGTTAATGTTACCCTGGATTTTTCAGTGACATACTGTTGACAGTTTTCAACTGGAACTGTTTAATACTAAATGTAAAAAAGTAAAAGAAAGAAAAACTAAAACCAAGGCAATCAAATTAAACGACTTCTGCATGGTTAGTTACCACTTCTGTAGGTGTGATTGCAAATACAAGTCTTTTGTGTGTCCGAAGTATTTGTCAAGTCATATGTCTCCTGTTTTGTTGTGCCTGGTTCAGTTCCTCCAGACATATCTGCCTGGTTAGAGCATGAGGACAACAAGATGGTGGCTGTGTGCAAAGCTGAAAGAGGAAATCCTGCTGCCAACATCAGCTGGAGTCAAACAGGAAACTCAACGCCTGTGACAAAGCTGAACGATTCAAATGGTTTTTTTACAGTTGAAAGTCGTCTGACTCTTCCTGAAGGAATGGATGCAAAAAACCTGACCTGTGCTATCAGGCACAAGTTATGGGACAAGGAGAACATTCTGGAACCAAAACTCAAAAAAGGTCACCCTTCTACAGACTGGACAGGTGCAAACGTTTTTAGTTTTTGTTTTTGATATTGTAGTGACATTTATTCTTTGTAATTAGAAATGAAAAGTTGATGTCCAATACATTTTTAACAAATCTTGACTCTCTCACTATGCAGGTTTTTTACTTCGGCTGTGTATACCTATTGTTGTGATGGTCATTGTAGTTTTGGTGGGATTCTTAGTTGTTGCGCAAAAGAAGCTAATAATGTTGAGGTAAAAAGTTTCATTTGATAAAAAATTAATTCAAATGATTACTTGCAAGATTTTTTCTGAGTCACTGAGCTGGTTTGTGTAACTTTTGCCAGGCGATGCCAACAGTCGGACATCTCATTATCCAAATCTCCATCGGTAAGTAATGTTCCCGTAACATAATCCGTAGTTTATAATGCTCTGTTTTACTCCACTTTGTTAAGTTTTATTCATCATCTCTGTGTTTTTCTTTCAGACAGAAGATGTGGAGGAAGTGGAGCCCTATGCTAGTTATGTTCAACGTGTGAACTCTATCTACAACTCATCTGCAGATTTCTTCACATAAAGCTCCCACACATGCATCACAGACGCGCAATGGATTTCATGGGTCTCTCTGAGAAACTGAAGGTTGTGAAACTGAGAAATAGTAAAGAGCAAGGACAGCGAGATCAGACATTTCTTATAGGAAAGAGAAGCTTCTCAGTTTAAATCTGTCCTCATAAACTCTTGACTGATGGAGCAGGGGGTGTACCACATGCTGCCTACTGTGTGGGCCTCATAGAGAACATTAATAATTACTACCAATGCAATGAACTGCTCAACTGGAAAGTATGACTTCTTGGGCCGGATGCAGCATGCAAAGATTAGAGAACTACAAACTTTTAATGTTGCTGGTAAAATATCGTACATTGACTGTTGTTATGTAAAATTACTCTTATTTATAGAGTGACTGTAAAGAGTTACTCATCTTTTAACATGTTCTTACTGGTGCCAGCCCAGTAAAAACACCACGCACAGAACACATGTAACTCGGTCAAACAACTGCCTCATGGTGTTGTAGGCAACATGATTTATAATCTGTTTTAATGTATAATCACGTGATTGTGTGTATTAAAATAAATGTATACATGCTGACCTTTTTAGCTGTGTCGACAAAAGTTCAAAGAGTGAGACAGAAAGTGTAAATGACATTCAGGCTTTTTCAACACATTGTTTTTTCACTGAAGTTGATATCTAAAAAGATGTTAAGATGACTTTTACATCCTTTTTAGATCTACAGCAAAAAGGAAACAGCTACTTGTCATCTGTTTGGTGATTAAAAGCAGTGGGCCAATAACAGGAGGGTCTGTAAATTTGGCTCAATACTCACAGTGACTGAGAAAATTGAAACTAGAAAAAGGAGACTATTATGCCCTCTTCTGGTGGATAAGAAGATGTCGTCCTTCATTGTGCTAATACACTGCAACAGTCTGTTAAGATGTCTGAATAATACAAATGATAACAACAGTATTGTAATACGCACTTGAACTTAGAAATGCTGCAATGTTTCAAGTTTGTTTTAAAGCAACAGGCAGGTACCAAAATTTAAACGGATTGTCTGTTCATACTGAGGAAATCCCTTTGTCATGTGGTATTAATTGTCCTCTTTCAGTGCAAAAATACATCTCAAACTGTATCTGAGTTAAACAAATTGTTTGGGTATCTCAATCTTTATGGCACAGAAATCAGTTTCTAAAAGACTGAAAGTCGATTTGATTAACTCCGACTGCTGTTGACGCCTCATGGTTTTGGCTTTTGGCTCTTTCAATGGCCAATATGGACAGAAAAAATGCTCACAGCAAGCAAAACCAGTTCATTTTGCACATGGGCATGTGAGTGTTGACAATTGTGAACCTGTAAGGCTTCTTGTATTTATTACTGTGTTGTTATTTCCAACAGCATTAGTTGATAATGGATATTAGATTTGCGGGAGAGAACTCAAATCGAATGCACAGCCAGTCTAATGTTTATGTCAACATTTTGTTGCATATTGCACAGCTGCAGCACTTACAGTTTGTCTTGCCCTCACGCTGATTGCGCTGGTTTCAGTTATCAGAAAGAGGAAACTGTTGTTGGCCACGCAAATGTATTTTTTTCTTCACAACATGTATCATTTACAATCTTTATTTAGTCATCAAACGTTAAAATGATTTCCAATCAAAGCAAAAAACTTTATTGAAGGTTTGACTTTAAGTTAAAGACATCACTGCTGTGAATCCATTCAAATATTTTCTGAGATGCAGCTGATTCATATAACAGAATGAGGAACAAAAATGACACTGTAATCTTTTAATTATATATAAACAATTTGCAGAATTAGGAGTCAATTTATAGTAAATTACTCTACCTTTTGCATTCAGTCAAACATAAATAATCCTGATGTAACAACAGGCTTTAACAAAAAGATATACACACAAAAACAAATAAATACATTCTTAAGGCTTTAATATATGTTTTTTGTATATTTAGGAAGTTCTGAGGAGCTCTGTTTCAAAATGAGGACAAACTCTGAGACTCAAATTAGGGTTTGTGATTTGAACCTTCTTTCAGAAAATTGATAACGTTGTGATGGTACAAATTACACACACACACAATTTGAGCATTTTTTTATGCAAACAGTTGAGCTACATTTTAAGTTTGGGCATTACTAATGTTGAGGCTGTTGGAGGCAGTTCAGCATGAGGTTATTATGAAACTTTATGGAGCAATGCTTTAGCTTTGTTTCAACAACAGCCAAAAGATAAAGATCAAACTTCCATCTGCAGTATCACTGCGTAACAACACATGAACTCACAATAGCCAGAGTTCAACAACCACCAAGTCAGTATCCTTCTTTTGAATCCACTTTCTATTTTAGGGATTTCTTTCATTTTATGGCGGTGAATAAAAAAAGTTCTTAGATTTTTATAGCACACACACCATATGGAAGCCAAAAATAACATGCTGAATACATCAATTTTGACACCGACAGACACCAACAAAATAGCACGTGGAAGCTTTTGGTTTCTCAGACATCCAGGTCAAGGTATAACCAACAGTAGCTTATCAGAAGCAAAAAACTGCTATTTATGGAGAGTATTTGAACATTAAGTGCAGTTTTCTTTGACTCCCTACTTTCCATGCTATAAGTGTTAATGTCATAATGTTTAATTAATCCAGGCACAGAACATAAACAATACAAATTTTTAAACTTTTCCTTGTATATTTTGGTGGTGTGTGGTCATCTTCACTTTCACACACGCAGGCTTTCTCCAAAAACAGAAACTCATGCATTTAGAATAATTTAACACGTGGATGACTTTAAGATTGCGTTCATTCAGGTCGTAGTGAAACAGGCAGTAGCCTTTCTGAAGCTACTGGATTTGCTATTTTGGAGATGTTGCTGTTCTTGGAGACATTCAGAACTGATGAAAGCTTTTTCAAGTCTTCAAGCCCAAACAGCAGGTCCACTTTCCTTTGAATTCCTACTTCCAGATGTTATGCTAATTCCACGATGTCTTCATACTCTCCTGACTTTCTTCTGTTAAGGGATCAAGTTTGTCTTGTTGAGGAAGGAACGCAGCAGTTGTGTTTTGGGTGAAGGGTACCTCAAACGTCAAAAGAAATGTCTTTCCACAACTAGCTGCTGTTGGCTGCTTTTTTTTCTTCACTGTTTCTCTTTGATAATAAAGATTTTATTTAGATTAAACTGTGAATTTGACTGCTTAACTGCAAACAAGTTCTTGAATACGACCCCGAGATAGTCAACATTTTCTTTGTTGTTTGTGATATCGTCGACTTGTCCTGCATCTTGTGAAAGCCCAAACGAAGTTTTCGTCTTGTTTCCTTTCACCCCATGAGTACATAATCATCTGCACATTCTTCTTTTGATGAGCACTCAGACTCTGGTTCGAGTTGAAGTGGTGCTGGCACATTAACTGTGGCATAGTCACAATCATCGTCAGTGTTGGCTCTGGTTCTTCTTGATGTATTCAGTGTTGTGTGGTTAATGGCGGCATATGTTACTTCCTCATTAGGCTGTCAGGAGATAACACAAAGAGTGAGCCGGTAAATCATCTGTACTGAAAATATGTGTCACTTGTTTTCCAGGTTTCTTTTCTATACAGTGTTTCTGCAAACAGCATGTTTTGGATGTGGTTAGTGACTATGACTTCCAATAAACAGCCCCAGTTTCTTTTACAACAGAAACCTCACACTAATATTCACCCAGTATGCAAATCCAACCTCTGACTGGGGTATCATAAAACCACAGAAACACACCTATGCCCCATAAAAAGCTGGAGTTTATAACAATAAGGATATATATTGTAGACAGAAATACACTCAACATTGACGTAAGAACATTTACCTTATTATCTGTGCTTTTATCATCTGGTGCAGAATTCTCTAAAAGAAAAAATGTCGATAGGTAAAATGCAACAATATTGTATACAGTTTTATGTACTATATCTATAAAATATCATAAACATAAATGCAGTTTTACCTTTCCTTTTCTTCTTTTGCCTGATAAAGAAAATTGAAATGATGAAACAACAGTAAGGACACAGACATTTAGATCAACGGCACACAGAACAATAAAATCTAATACTGGGGGATAAAATGAATTTAAAATACTCAAAATTTTAATTTAACACCTACTAACACTGTAATTATGCCTTTCACATCATGAAATATAATACAAATTATCTCTGCCACAGCTTTCCAGAGGTGTAGGCTTTACCCCACAGTTTCCTTGACAAATCAACAGTTCAGAACGAGTGCAGCAACAGGAAACACTCGCCTACAACCGACATCTGTCCACATCCATTGCAGTGACTAATAGCACAGTACGTAGAACTTTTCGTGCTTCTAAGCCCACATATAATTCATATTAAAATATGTATATTAATAATACATATTGTATTTGATATAGCAAAGTTCATTCTTTATATTTGGCTTTGTGCTCGAAATGACACTGGGTGTTGATCTATTCAGTAGCTGCTATTTCCTTGCAAAAACATTTACAGAAGGTGTTAGCCATAAGGCCAGAAATGCAACATCAGTTCATTTAAACAAGTGCTTTTAGCTTTCATTCTTATATTGTTCATTTTTACTTTTATATTTGTCCCATTTTACTGTAGTTTAATCATTATTGTCTTAGAGAACTTTTCTGTATATGCAACATTAAAAGGAAAGTTGTATGTTAACCTACATGCTGAAAAACTATCTTGTCTCTGAGTGTCCCTCTACGATGTGTGTCGGAGGGTGGCTACTTACCCCGCAGTGCAGTTCCCCATGATGATGCCACAGAGTGCCCGGTTGCTGGAAAACAACCCAAAGCCTGATACTGTCGTAGATCTCACTGATCTCTCTGCCACAGCAGCAGAGAGAGAGAGAGAGAGAGAGGAGAGGGGGGGGGGGGAGGAGGGAGGGGGAGTGTAAGACAGGGACCTATTTGTGTGGTATTTTGTTTGCTATTTTGGTTTCCTGTGCATGAACACCACACACAATGTCTATGAAAAACTGAAATACTGTTCGTTTTAGTCAATTCCCCCGAATTTCTCTCTCACACACACTAAACACAGCAGACTGAACATAGTCTAATGATTTTAATGAAGAATTATCCTGATAAAAACTGTTGGTTGAACCTGCAGATTTCTTGTTACTATATTTCTAGAAAGACACTCTGTTGACTTCCATGTTTTAATGCTTTCCACTCTATTGGTGGCAGTGATATCATCAGCAGATTTTTTAAAACATCTGTCTTCAACTGAAACTGAAACTCTCTGCATTGCTTGATAGCACAGATAGCTACGATGGACGTAGGTTTGCTGAGCTGACCCTGGCTGTAATGTTTGTACTTGCCCACACTGTCTCATTTGCATGATTTTGCAAATTGTGCAATTTTACTAATGAGTGAAACGAGGAAGTCACTGACTTTTTTTTTGCCTACATTGGAAAGTCCAGTTTGCATTACAAGCTACGTCTTTGTGAAGAGAAAACATAGGCCTTTATCTGATAACCCAGAGATATTTCTGTAATATGCATCATGCAGTAAAATTAGTTTTGGAACGTCTCAAAAAAGCAACTCAGAATGACAGTTAAAGTTTTAATATTTTTAGCTGTTAAATATCAGATATTTGGGATAGATTAAAACAAACATTACATTGTATGTTAATTAAGTCTAGATAAAACCATACATTCATGAACACTACTACAATATACACGAGAGGGTGCTCTTGAAAAAAAAGTATGAGGCCAATCCGGTCTTGGTTTTTATCTGGATCAAACCTTTATTGAGTGATAGATAGGATAAATTTGATCATTGCAACAGACACCGCCAGAGGGCAAGATTTATAAATAATTGGACTTGTGCTAATCAAGTTTTTAGTAGTCATGTCAAATTTACTTGCTTTAATTCAATGTCAAATTGGATAAATTAGGTAATTGCAAGATTTTTGAAAGGCAGAAGATACCTCTGTCTCTATTTAATGGGTTCTGCATTAGTTGGCGCAGAAATGTTCCCAGTTATCCTGACAACTGACTTTCTGAACCTTTTGTCCCATGGGGCCATAAGAACAACCTTTATAGTGACAGGCTGAACTGAACAGCAGTTCAATGGCAGAAAAATGTCCATTAAGAGTTGCAGATATAATTCTTGGCTCATAACCATTAACAGGTCAGTAAAACAGAAATAGCACAATTTAGTCTGGTTCAGTGGCACAAACATTCATCCACGTAAAGTACATGATACTAATTTTATACACCAGATGGTGCTGTTGGAAAACTCTTCTGTATTCTCATACAGCGATTCATATAAATATCTGAGAAAAAAGTGCCCACTCGCTGCAACAGAAAAAGTGTGTTTCAACTTTCACCATCTGCAGGCCACATAGAAAGAAGCAGAAATTTTTTTTTGCTGCTTTGGACATTAAGAACACACAGGATGACAAACTACATCCCCTCCTATGATCAAAAGAAGTAACTGTCATATGGTTTAAGTTTTTTAGAAAGAGGCATGTGTTGAACTTTTTCTTCTAAGCCACAGTAACTTGTCGTTGCAGACTTTTTCATGATTTCTTCTTTGTTTTTAAAAGCTGCTTTTCCCCAGATTCGATCCCAAAAGCAAACAAATATTGTAAAAAGCTTATAAGAACATATTAATGTGGCCTGAAGTGCACACTGCTGACAAATATAGGTTGCTTACAATCTTACCATTAGCCTCTATATGTTTAATCATTTTTGCCTAAAATTGATTTCATGTCCTTATATACATATAATTTCATTTACATATGCAGACATGGAAACTTTGTTGTTTCGTAACATCTTGAAATGCACGTGGGCAGGATGGTCTTAGAAAGTGTGTGGGAGGTGAGGAAGTGGTGAGCTCGTCACGAGTGTAATAAGCCCCTCCAGTAGATACAGTTGATTAACAGTATAACGTCATGAGCATGTCGAGTCTGATGGATAGACTGAACTATCTGATGATACTTTGCTACTTTACATTTGTAGTCGTCAATGGAAGAGATGAAGGTAAACTTTAACATTCTATTATTGGTGATATGAGAATATTATGAACATTTTTAATAATGACTGAGATTACAGTGTAATTATTTAATGTAAGGGTTTTAAATAAATTACCTATGGTACTAATGTAAGTATGAGGGAAGACAGAAGATTCAGGAATGAGGTGGAAACAACAAAATTAATCACCCTGAAATTATTTTTAAAAGTGTCTATTCAATGCCTATTTAATATTGGCAGGAAAAGTTGTCATTCATTTTGAATAGGTACAAACTCTACTTTTAAGAATGTTTTAACAGTTTTGTGGTTGTTGGGAAACAAGAACGAAGTAAGATGTCACTTTAGCCAGATAACATATAAAGAACAGTGTGGTAAACTTTTCATGAATTCAACACGAGACGAGACAAAGTATTGAAAAAGTGGAGAAAAGCTCTCTTATTTCACAAGTGGGTCATGTGGGTAGTAAAATATAGTGGTCCGTTCTCTGTTGGGTCATATATGGTACAGTTGGTCCCCAGGATGTAACCCGTAATCATTTCAGCCGTTTTCTACCATCTTTCATCAGTTCCTGGAATGATAAATAGTTTCTCATCAAAACAAAGATGTTTAATATAAATTGAATTATACAAGACGATGCCAAGAATGACTTTTGATTGAAATCCCATTCATATTTTTTTTTAAATTTCAGGCTTGTTTGCTTCATGTGATGTTGCACTGATGGTCCAGAGAGGCTCGACATGGCGAACTGCCCCGGGACAAAGTCTGACAGTCATCTGTCCTGTAAAACACTGTGGACAATCGCTGACAGTCACCTGGTGTAAACTCCTCAACACAACCAACTGCAAACAAATTATTCAAACGGAAAATGTAGAAATTAGACAGGATAACAACCTTGGCATGGGTGAATCGATCTCTTCTTTGAGTTTCAATAAAATTTCTGTTCATGATGATGGGCTATACAGATGTCATTTAATGGGACACAAAAAAGAAATAATCAGCCATTCCGTCAACATCTCAGTTTCAGGTGCGCAGTTCATTTTCTCCCTCTATCAAAATATTGAATGTAATAAATCTGATTTCAAGTTTTAATTCAATCTGATATCCATTATTCCCCAAAGACACAAACCACGGGGTTGAAAACTCTGACAACAAAGCAGGTAAGAACCTTTATTAACAATGTATGTGCATTTTAATGGCTGCAGGCTACAACTATTGATGTGCTTGTCCTACTTTTGCAGCTGAGTCACTGAGCGCTGCTGGTGATGAGGCTATGTCCTGGCTGCCCTACTTCACCATCTGTGTTAGCCTAGCTCTTCTGGTAGTCACACTGACAGCGTTAACCCTCCTGAGGTTTTATGACTGGAAACGTAAGAGCATTCACATGTTTTAACATTTTGGACTACTGTAACAAAATTAATGGTTTTCACCACCTAAAACGTTTGTTTTTTGTCCTCTTTACAGGAACAATGGCCTACAACCACACAAAGGAAAAGGTAATGTATAAAGTTTTTTTCTTTTTTTCTTTTACACATTAGTTTTTGTACAGATTAAACAAATGAGATATAACATAACGAGCTTTAGAAAGGCTGGCGGGCAGGCAGGGACTTTTCGACAGAGCCAGGTTATTTGTTTTCCAAGTCTGCTGAGTCATAGTAGCGTAGTGTCAAAAAAAAGTGTTATATGTTCTTATTCATTTTCATTTGGGGTTTTTTTCTTCACAGGACATGTCTACTCACATGATACCAGACCTCCCTAAGTGCAGCACTCCTTCCGCTACTGTCTTGCAAACCCACTTCTCTGCTTCAAATAGCGTGTACTCTCCAACTACTGCAGAAACACATAATTTCCCACCTGCCCTCACACCCACCAGGAATCAGCCTGCTGTGGCGAACACAGCAGGCGGGAGACACGTGTCAGAGAGTGCTGTGTATGCTGTGATCAACCATGAAAAGTCTGGGGTACATGTCAGAACGCTTCCTACCACCACTGAGCAAGATACAAACCAAGAATATTCTGTCATCAATGTTTCCTGAAGGTGTTTGATTTGTGATGGACATGTACAGATGAAAATGATAGGAAAATGTACATGAGCGGTGTCACGGAACAAGCAGAGGTGACGCTGTGTGCAGAAGAGGTGAACAGAGGAGGCTTGTGGTCATGTAGATGCACAGAGTGTTTTCTTAGATATACAGTATACGTGACTCGACCAGAAGCAGCAAATAATTTATTCTCACACTCAGCTTTGTTTCAGGCGATGCTGTTTTTAAAAAAATATGAATTTCCCCTTCAGTCTTCGCATGTACATGACATGGAGGGCTTTTGTTGACTTGTTTGACTGTGATGGCCAAAGCTTTGGCAGTTAGACATAAAAAGAGTGGATTATTTGTGCATTCTTCTGTCTGACTGTTCGAAGACTGAAGTTTGGAAAGGATAGCTGCCTTGCAATTTAATCCTTGGCTGATCTGAGACTTTTAAAACATTATGTCCTTTGAAAGGCTAATGGATGTCATGACGTTATGATATATTTTTGCATTCCTTTGAGTTCAGGTCTTTGTTTGGACATTTTTAAGAAAGAATAATTTTCACTGACCATCTTCTAAGATCTGTGGAAAAATACTACCTGAGAGAATGAGAGATAACATATGGCCCAGTATTTTATCTCACACATCCAGACCGCTGGGTTTTGGTAACTGCCACCTACCCACCTCTCAACCACACCAGTGTGTTTTTTCTCAAATGTACATGTGTGGTTGACTATGATGTGTGTAGTAACAGATGCCCCAAAAATGTATTTCCCACATATACATACTATCTGTTCTGTAGTTTGGGCAATGGTCCAATCATTATGGTTGTCACTTGTCACACATTTTGTGAAAGTTTTGTTAAGACTAGTGTTGATGGGCTTTTTTGAAGATACCAGAAACTACAAGCAATAATGAGAGAAAGAACGAGAGGAACAAAGCCAAAACTACGTTCATGTTTGATTAAAGACAATGGTATAAGCTAATAGTTCCTTATCTTATGGAGTTATGACCCTTTAAAACAAACAAGTAAAGGTCACCTAATCACAACTTTAGGCCTTTCTGTGAACATAAGTTGTGATCAGTTTGACTTGAGAGTGATTTCCCCTCTTACATTTCTCAATTAGACGATTTTATAAGTCAGCATTTAAAAAAAAAAAAAAAGAGGTTAAAGAAAAATTAATAATACAACCACATTTTTGGAACAAAGATGAATATTTTTCGTTCTTCAGATCTAGTTGATTTTCTCAAGCCATGCAATTGTGATACATTTGCTGATTCATTTTGTCTGATATATGCTTAAAGTATATTTGCTTGCTGGTGTGTGTGGGGACTACTTAAAAAACAAAGTCACACATTCCTGTTTTATGCAACTGATACATTAAACAGGCCATAACAGTGAACTAGTAATGAATTGTTTTTGCCGATTTGGTGACTTTGAATTCTTCTTCTTCAGTTCAGTATCAAAGCTCAGACTGTGTTGCTATTAAGGTTGTGGTCAAATACATACTGTTACAGCTTTTATTCATGCTGCCTGGAATTTTATTATCTGCTTGAAAAATGTAAATTGAACCAATAAACAAAATCAAATTTGCTGGGATTGCTTTTTCCACGTTGTCCTGCTCACCTTATTCAGCCCTGAGACCACAAATCGCTCATCGCTGCTCATTTCTGAACACACACACACACAGAATGTCACATGTTGAGTATTTATTTTCTTTTGGTGATATCCAGATGAGCATAGTGCCCCTTCAGTTGTAAATCCTGACGCTCTAATCCACCGTTCACTAGAAAAATTACATACCGAAAATGTTAAGAAATGCTGCTGAATACATTATACTCACAGGAGCAGACTCCGGAGAGAAAGGTGAAAAGTTGAACTGCAACCCAAGCTGAATGCGAGTCCTGAACATTATGTGGAATAAGTCTCTGAGTGGAAATTTTTCATCTCAGCATCATGTGTCTGATCATCACAGCCCACACACAATTTCTGAGCCTACAGTATATCCTATCTATCTATCTATCTATCTATCTATCTATCTATCTATCTATCTATCTATCTATCTATCTATCTATCTATCTATCTATCTATCTATCTATCTATCTATCTATCTATCTATCTATCTATCTATCTATCTATCTATCTATCTATCTATCTATCTATCTATCTATCTATCTATCTATCTATCTATCTATCTATCTATCTATCTATCTATCTATCTATCTATCACACACACACACACACACACACACACACACACACACACACACACACACACACACACACACACACACACACACACACACACACTATCTAACACACACTATCCAAACACACTGGTAATTGTGTTTTTTCTCTGGTGGACAAAGTCCTGATTCAGATTGCACAGAGATCGAGAGCATGGAGGCTTGTGCGAAGGCAGCGACTAAGACAGGCCTGTTTAGATGGAGCCTGAGAGTGTGCTAGTTCTTCTCGGGTTTAAATTGCAGATCTCAGGTAAAATCATAATTTGCTGAAAACATTACTAAGAATCTTCAACACCTCACCACAGTGTGGCCTGTGCAGCCATGCTCCTTAAACACGCTAACTTCATCAACTCTGAAGTACACGCGCGTGTTAAGATATGCATACCTTTCACAGGAAGGAAAAAGGTTTCAGAGATTTCAAAATCCGTGACTGTGTAAACCTCGACATTTTACACCTAACAGACACACACATATTCTCTAACAACACAAATAAACACTTTACAACATGACTGATTTGAACCTGAGTGTGGCCTCAGTCTGCAGCTCTGCAACATAAAAAGCCTCCAGTATGGTGCGCAGGAATGCTGAAGACATGTGGTTTTGCTTCTCTAAAAATACAGATGTCTGCAAGATTATTACACAGAATTAGGAATCTGAATGTAAAACTTTTGAAATTTTTATTGTAATATTTAACATATTGTATTCTTGACAGAAGAAATGAAACTATTTCTTAGCTTCAGTGTTCAGTTTTAACACCTGTCCTAACAAGGCCTTGTTTTAGTTACACATCTGATATTAGTTGTAGCTGTAATATGATAACTATTCAAACTATATTTTTTTATACCGTGTTTAAATGCTCAGTTTAATACACAAACATATACCTTAAGGAAAATGTATAGACTTCATGTTATCCCAGACCTTATAAATACAGCAGAACAGAAGTGACATGTGCAGTAGGCCCTTTGTGAGAACATGTGTGCAAGATATGTGTATGGTTGTTTTTGCTCCACAAGTACCACCACAGCCTGCCTGGCTTGGGAAAAAAAAAAAAAAAAAAAAAAAAAAGAGCATCTGGCAGACAGCTTTGGCACACCAGAAAGGAATTTGATGTTTTCAAGAATCCAGTGTAATCTGAGCAAAAAATCTGCAAGGTTGACCCTGACAGATTTGAAACTGATAACGATTCAGAGATGATTTTTTTTCAATTATTTTATTATTGTATTTTTTGCAATTATTGAATCAACTTTACATGGTTGACCAGGATGCATCTTTTCATCTTTTCTTTTATTGACTACAGCCGTTTCAACAGCACATTTCTAATTATTCAGAAATCTTCTGAAATCACTTTCAGAAGTGTTTCTTTGTCTGATGTGTGTTCATGATCAGTGTTGCAGGCAGAGCCGGAGACTTTACAGACAGAAATATATACCTTAACTCTTTTAAATGGTCAGGAATGTGATGTGACTTCATGCCATTCCTCTGTTGATAAAGTAATTAACTAACAGATGCAAATCATATGCTTTGATATGGAGTATTATTTCAACACGAGGTAAAAAGCCCCAGTACACGAGAGCATAATGATATCTGAAAGCATCATTGCAATATATTTTCGGCATGTAGATGCCACTTTGATCCAAAGCAACATAAAGGTGAGCTGGCTATTTAGAGGAGCAGATGGATGTTTAACCTGATGTCCTCGAGAAATTTTCCAAACCAGGAGAGATAGACAACAAGACACACATTCCTTTCAGAGGCACCAAAAAGGTTTAGTGTCGCTTTCTACGGCAATTGATTCAAGCCATCTGACTGTGGAATCTAACCTCTGACAAACAAACACAAACAAACACACACACACACACACACACACACACACACACACACACACACACACACACACACACACACACACACACACACACACACACACACACACACACACACACACACACACACACACACACTGAAAATTGCAGAAAAGTTTGCTATAGATTTTACACAAGCAAGATATAAGGTCGCAGCCCTTGTCGTTTGTCTAATAGAACCCATGACCCCACCCAGCTTTCACAATACATCCAGGGGCGGAGGCCTTCAGCTGAGGTACAGGAAGAAGAACAACTTTATATGTCAGCTCATAGTGCCAATTTGTTGGATAATTTAGAGGATGAGGCTGGCATTGCTCTTTTAAATTTTTCCTGTTTTTAACAAATTCCCACAAAAATTCCCCAAATATCAAAGTGCTTGTTCATTTCTACAATACTGGTTTGGCTGGGGTGATAAATTATTAAGTCTGTTCCAAAATATAGAGTTAAAAAACAGGCTAAATAGATTCCTAAAACTGTTGGACATTGTCATTGTCAGGAGTAAATAAGGAGTTTATTAGGGACTACTTTCAGCTGTGGATAAACACACATTTAACATGCTAGTGAGTATTTACGCAGGACAGTGTCTATTGAGCTGAAATGTTCATGTGACCGGTGCGTTTGCTGTATAAGAAACATATAAAATATCACCACACGTCTTCTTCAAGCACCATTTAAGAGACAGAGACAAAGAGAGGAAAGTGCTTTAAGGACATGCGATATGCTGCAAACTCACTGTACTTCAAAGTGCCATACAGTGACTGTGCTGTTGGCTGTGGAATGTGTGGCAATCAACTCAATCAATTACAGAGCCACAGAGAAAAAAAAGAGGATCTGCTCTTCATAGACACTATATGAGGACAGTCTGGAGATTACATAACAGTCAGATAGAGGCAGCGGAGCAGAGTTGAATGTCGTTGTCCAGTTGGTGCTCGTAAATAGGATTGTACTGGACATCCTATAGAGGTGTGTCAGAACATCTTCCCTTTGTACCAGGATGATAATGATGATGATGATGATGATGATGCAGGGAAACGGTTCCTCAAGCCTGGCTCTGAGAAGCATGGTGTCTCATCTGAAAGATTAATCAGCTGAAAAGAAATGTGATCGGGGAGAGTACAAATATGAAATAAATATGAAAAAAGGCTTCACGTAAAATTCAAAATAAATCAGTGTTTTCTGTAAAGTGTCCTCATTACAAAGAGGACAATCAGGATCATGAAAAGTACTTTGATTCAGATTCAAATCTGTTCAACTACTGATTGTAAAAAAGACAGATGGACACATCACAGCAGAAAACTCAGAGGAAAAGTATTGTTTCAACTGCAGAAGTTAGAAAAAAAACAAACAGCTGTGACGATTACAATGTTTGTACCCTACATGTTATGAAGTGATCATGTCTGGATCTCTTAATAAAGACGCGTGAAGTTACAGTTACAAGGGCATGTCTATCATAATAGGACCAAGCAGTGGGGGAAGAATCCAACTGCAGACCTCGTGTACGGGAACCTCACGTCAAAACAGCAGGTCTGCTTTAAAAACAGCAGCACAAGGTAAATGTCCAAAAACTCACTGGAACATCAGTCTGACACAGATTTGCCCTCAAATGTCTTTTCTTACTTATACAGTACAGTCAGCAGGCCACTCACCTTCTTTGCGCAAAAAACACTTCCAAAGGCAGAAGCATAGGGACATAACCAGCAGAGCTGCGACAGTGGTGACTGAGATCAGGATGGTGAGAGCCGTCCCAACTACGAGGGGAAAGAGACAAGAGACAGGATAAGGAGAATTTTCAGCCACAAATGGGTAATTTAGGTGATGGTATTTGTGTATGTACAGCAAGACCTGTGCTAGTCTGGACACTGTGTCCCTACTGTGGACAGTCCCTGATTAAGTTTAGGATTTAATCTATATTTTACAGTCTGATTTCTATAAGGTGTGCCCTCTTGACCCATTCAACCATTTATCTCCTGCTCATTCTTAGCTGAACTTTTGTCTTTGCTAGAGGAATGCTTCCACTTTCAGACAAAGAGTTGGATCCGAAGATTAAAACTCTCATGTATCTCAATTAATATGAAGCTATAAATATGTACAGATAGCCAGTAGACCGATAGCTTAGTTTAGCATAGAATGGAAAAAGGAGGCTATACTGGCACCTCTAAAGCTCACTAATTAACAGAAGTTTATTTACTCAGTCTCTATAAAAACTCAAGTGTATAAACAACAATTGGCCGTTTTACAGGTGGCTTGTGTGAGGCTTTTTCATGGCTGTCGGCAGGAAGGCAACCAGCAGACACTCCGGGAGGTTGTTGGTACCAAACAACAAAATTGTGATATTTTTTGATCAGGTTAAACAGTTAATGTTGACACTCCATACAACTCCTCCATTCAGGTGCATTTCAGCTCAAAGTACAAAGTGTGAAATATTGTGTACCGTACCTGGGTATGGTATGACTAGGGCTCCATTTGAAAAAGGCAGACTAGAGTCCAGATCAGGTGTACTTGGCTCTGGTATGCATCAGGCGTGAGAGGTATTTTTACAAACATTATGAAGTGCCCTTCTGTTAAGGCTACGACATCTACAATACTGGAGCGTCTGTCACTTTTTCAAACATGAAGTTTGAAAATAGACGAGTGTCCTCCTCGTCTGTGCTCCAAAAACAAAAGAAGCAGTAACGTGAAATACTTGTAATACTTCACTGTAAAGCCAGCTGTAGGAACTGTATCGATTGGTTTTGGCACATATTTTCACGTCCACAAGTGTCATGTAGAGGATGATGTAAGTGTATTTCTGTACAGATCATTAATGTGCTGTTGATTTTGGCTAGGGGAGAAGTTGGTAGGAGAAACAATTGTACTCGGGCACTGTACAGATTAATCATCCCTGTCTGGAAGTGCTGGTTGGTGAATCCGTGAACTGGGCAGAGCCAAGCTAGCTGTGTCTCTATGTTTCCAGTCTTCGTCAAGCTCCCAGGAATTGTGCTTGGCTCTGCAGAGATTTTGCGATAGTGGCAAACTGAATTACAACAACTTGTGCATTCATCACACAATGCACACAGGCTCAAAAAGCATTTTTCAAACACAAAGTCCTTGGAAATGGGAGTGTCTTTAAATACCTTTTTGAGCATTTTAAATCCCACAAAATGACTCTTTTCATTGTTAAAGTTTGATCCAACAACATTTGGAAAGTCCAGAAGAGCTGTATGATTACATTATTTAAACCCATTCATGAGTACGAGGAGCCAACAGGAACAGCCTGTTCAGCTTGGTTATCTCACGTGCACCCTAAGTGCTCAGCTGTGAAGGACACTGATGTACTTGCTTTATGCGCTAAATAAATTCATCGTCTTTGTGCTAAAGTCTGTCTGCTGCTTCATTTTGAAGAAGATGAAAGAAGGCTTGGGGTTGGCCAGGACAAATAAAGACACAATGTTATTAAAGATTTTATGACGGAGATCCACATGGATGCAAAGGTTTACTGATGCCAACTCACTTTTAGTGTTCATGGATACAGCAATTGGTGACTCAAGCCCTTTGTGGTGCACCAAGCACTTGACTGACACGTCTTTAAGCAGCCCGGATCGGACAGTCAGCGTGCTGATGACCAGAGTGGTGCCATCCCCCTGCAGGAGCTGCGTGGTCACGGGGGGGCCCATGGTGCGGTTGTCTCTCTCCACGTTCCACACAATCTCTGCCGGGGGCCGCGACACCGAGGTGCAGTTGGCCTCGATCACACCCGGAGAAGTGGTCTTGTAGCTCACCTGAGGTTTTGGCAGCACTGGAAGAGATGAACAGAATCAGCACGTTACAAAGAGCATCACAACACATCGTCACACATTTAAACAGGCTCACATTGTTTCATGTGTCACAGATGACAGGTTCATTAAAATGCACTTGTTTCTTTTTTCTGTTGGGTATGACATGCAGAAGTCAGAAAACTCTGGAAATATTGCAGCATGATAATAATCATTAAAAAAAAGAAATATAAAAAGTATGCCGTGGCAGAGCGAGTATATGAAATGGATTATTTCAATCTGCCAGCTGGCCCAAATTTATATTTAGTTTAGTTTGTGTATCAAGTAGGTGTCTTCAGTTAAATTGCTAAAATCATAACTGGGATAAAATGTTGAATCCTTTGGATCAGCTGAGACATGTGAATTCCTGCACTCTTGACATCCATAAGTAAATGTCTGGCTGTTTTCAATTCTCTGTTCTCGGGGCTGAGCGAGGAATGCGATACACTGGAACCGAGAAGATTGTTGTTGGCAAGAACATGTTCAGCCACAGATATTTGGCCCTCTTAGCTTCAGCATCTTCTCAGACTTCTAGTTGATGAACATCACCCACCCTCGGTCTGGATAATATTTTGGGGTGGATGAGAGCACGAAAGAAAAACACTCTGGTGATAATCCAAACCGTAACAACACCCTACGGAGCAGCACCAATTTGATGTGAAAATTTCAGGAATTATGGCTTTTATAGTCAATTTAATTCCACAGTTTTTTCGTATCCACCAATGAGCTCATTAAATACAGAAAGATTAAACTACCCAACGGCATATGAAGAAGTTAAATTTAGCTCCACCCGGACCAAATATCAATGACTATCATTACAATGTTGCTTACTACACTACTAATATTGCAGTTAAAACAATTCATTAATACACACTTTTCTTCACGATGAGTACTTTTCATAATTTAAGTATAATGTTTACCTCAACACTGCTGTTGCTACTGATACTAACTAAATAATAAGTATCCTTGTTCCAACACACATATTTTATATGACATACATCGTCTGAAACTGTAAAACTACATCAAATAGAGTCACATCATCTCATGCTCATGCAGTGACTACTTCAGCTGCATTACAATTTTAAGGTGACTTAAGTTTGATTGCAGTTCTTTCACAGTACAGTTGAAGTTGTTTCAATGCTAAAAATAAACTTAATACATACACATTTTTAAGACTATTTCAAAATTTAAACAAAGTTCTAGCCTATTCAGACATTTCCTGGTTAGAAAAAACAATTTTAAAGTCGCTTTAATACTCAAGGACTTTCAAGACTTACTCATATTGTAAAATCGTAATTTGTTAACGTTGTGAGACTATTTCAGTCCTAATCTGGGGTCATATAGTCACCTATTAATGACATGGAAAAGATCTGTGCGTTGTGTGTATTGATTATTATTGTTCATGGTACATTGTACATTATGTGGGAGCAATTACAGGCGGCATCACGTCACGTCCAAAGTGGACGGGGTGGAAGCCCGGTGGCATCAATGAGCAGCAAGATAAAACATTCATGCTAACCATGCTTCGGCACTGGAAACACCTACTGTACTGTACAGTTCAATTTCAAACAAAAGCACATCTGTGTCTTGAGATGACTCTGAGAGAAAAGGAACGGGAGAAAAATGGAAAAGCGAATGAGCACAAAGGGAGCGAGACAAAGCACAGAGGGAATCACTGTCCGCTGCGAACACTGACACAGTCATGCATCAGGACCTCGCTCCCTGCCTCCATCATTCTTTCGAACGCTCCATTCTTCACGTGGACACACTTGCTCTGTGTTTGTGTGTTAACAAATCAGCCGACAGCCGAGCCCTCCTGCTGTATCATAAAAACACTGAGGCCACACTCAGGAAGAAAAGATCAACATTCCTGTCTTAACCCCGAGGGGTACCTGTCTTTCCTGTCTGCAAAGTCCAGAATAAGTCTTCTTGCACTCGCTCCAAAGTTTGCCTCCTTTGTTTACCATTTGTCTTCCCGGCTCCTACATCTACTGTGGCGCATAATCACTCGCAACTAAAGCTCTTCAGAAATGAGCATCTGAGAATCTTTTTTTTTTTTTTTTTTTTTTAAATAAAAAATGAAAATTCTGCCAGAAGTACCAGTAATGTGAAACAAAGCAGCAAAAGACTGTTGACTGAAGCAGCAACAATAGCACTGGCGACAATTAAATTAATTTCTCTAAGGATGGAAATGTGGCTCAGTCTGTCAGTTCACAGTAAACTATGTCAAGTTAATGGAGTGCCTTTAAATTTGTCATTAAATCTGGTTAGTAATTTGGTAGGAACATTCCTGGTCCCCAGATTAAGACTCGTAAAGACTCGGTTGGTTTCCTGACTTTTCATCAAGTGCTACCAAGAAGTCAAATTTTCCACTTGTCAAAATGTTAATTTAAAAACTAACAGGGTAGTTTTAGACATTTCAGGAAGCTAATATCAGGCTTTAATTGTCTAAAACAATCTATTTAGTACAATGTTTCCACATTAGTTCTTCTTGCTGAGGCGGCACCATCTGAGGCAGAGGGATATGTCCTGATTGTTGATAAGTGGACTTGTTGCTGTGACAAAACAACCCACAAACCAACATGTGGCTGACAGACACCCACTTAATGTTGCCGACTCAAACCGCTAAAAAGCTTATCTTAACCCTCGGGTTGTCCTCGGGTCAAAATGACCCGCAGCTGTGTTCAACCAAGTTCTGTTTTATTTTCATATTTTTTGGGATCATTGGTGACAAGGAGACTGTGAGGGTTTCTTTAAAGGATGATGACCAATGATCCCCCCCAAAAAATAAAAAAATATAGAAATAAAATAGAACTTGGTTGAGCACAGCTGGGGGTCATTTTGACCCGAGGACAACACGAGGGTTAACTTGAGCAGAATATAAAGATTTTACAACCTTTGTGCAGAGCCAGGTGAGATGTTTTCCGCTAACCAGCTGTGAGTGGTAGCCTCATATTATCATGAGGGTGTTATCAATGCTCTTTTTAACTCTTGCCAAGAAGGTGAAAAAAGCTTATTTCCCAAATAGTGAAGGACACTTTGAGATTACACAAGAATGTGTTTTGTATAAATACAGTATATTATTGAAGAAGTGTGAACCTATTCTTTAGTCCAGCTTTGCCATGTGTACACCAGCTGCATGTCAGTGTGGGCCATACTTTTATACTATAACCATATTAATAACATTACCCGTATCAGTGGATTAGGAAAATCAGATGTTTACCAAAGGTGGTGAGGCAAACCACGGAGCTCTTCGGCCCGTCAGTATATGTGTCGTACAGGCAGGTGTAGCAGCCCTCGTCCTGGATGGTAACGGGCTGGATGGTGAGCTGGCTGTCAGACAGGGAGGTGCTGAGCCAGACTCTTCCCTGGAACGGAGGCTCAATCATGGGGTCGCTGCGCTTTGCAAAGGAGGCCACCTCCGTGGACTCTCCTTGAGCAGAGGTGTGTTTCCAAGCAATCTGTTGCACCTTTTCAGGCAAACCGTAGGAGCACGAGAGGGAGGCCCGCTTGCCGCTAACCGCTGTTTTGTTGCTTTCACCAGCGACGTGAGCTGGGGATGAAAAAGCCCGTCATCCAGTGAAAGAAAGATGCATGACGAGAAAAGATAAGGAAAAGAACAGGGAGGCAGAGGGTGCAAACAAGACAATGTAAACATTCAGAAATATGAGGCACCCAAACAGAAACCAGTCACTGGAATTTGCACCAGCTGTTTCTAGTTAGTGGAATGAGCCCTCCTTCTCCCACTGCTCCACAGCGCTTTATTAACATGACTGGCTGAGCCTCAGCAGGCTCATCAGCTTGTGTTCTTAGGTTAGCAGCGGTTAGGGACATCTGTATTCACATATTTCATTTTTAGTGGTCGAGTGCAACGGGCAGGCATCCAAAATCAGTTAAGCCATGTAACACCAAGAGGGACAGAAACGATGGAAACTGAATTCAAACGGCTGCTATTTATGTGAGCACCTCTGTCTTAAGTCATATTATTCCTCCCTTACAGTGACAGCTACTATATATTAAACACTTACTCAAACAAATCTCTCATCTTCAAACTCAAAAACAGAGAACAGATGTGAATGATATTGATACTGTATCAGATAGAGAACAGGCCTCTCATCTCATCTGGGCCGTAGATTGTGGATACCCGAGGTCCTCCGTTTATATCTAAGAGGCCAGTCTGACTCCCTTCACTTTGTCACCGGGATTCAAGTGGAGGCTTCTCCAACCTAGTTCATGACTTTTCTAACTGTGCACAATACATAATCTCTCTTTTTACAGTTGAATAAGTGCGCTACAGCTTTTTAATTTTTTTTTTTTAAATTCTGCTTACTGCAGTTGTTTATAGAAAAACAAATGCAACTACTTTTCCCAGCTTAATTGCTGTGCAGCTCATAGTTCAGCATTTCATTACAGCACACGGCTTCGACCCTTTACTACTAACTATTGGTCATTTATAGCAGTGATGATCAAAGAATCAACAATATCTGTTAATAAAATAGGTAAGATAGTTAAATATAATAGAAATCCTCCTCCCTATAAGAAATAGCTTTTTGTTTGAAATCAGTAAATCAGATTACAATCTATTATGACAGCCGTGACATACTGTTAGTGACCCTGTGTATTCTCGGGTTGGACATGCATAGATGTTATCATTACTATAACATATTAGTCCTCCTCTCTTTGCAAATGACATTTTTATTCATTAAGATAAACACAGTTATTGTAAATGTCCTTACTCACAGGTAACAGTGAGACACGTCTGTCCCTGTTTCGACCCAGTGGGATGCAGGTCAAAGATGCAGGTGTAGCAGCCTTCATCACGGAAGCCCACCCTGCGGATGGTGATAGCTGAGGTGTCCTTCGGGGAGGAGGCGAGCTCCACGTGCTGCTGCCCGCTCACACTGTCTGTGTCTCCGGGCTGGTAGCTCAGCAGGGTCTTGTTCTGGACGTCCAGCCAACGCACCTGCCTCAAGGATTCCCCTCGTTCCCTCGAGACACTGCAGGTCAGAGTGAAGGGCTGCTCCACTGGAGCTTGCAGGCGCTCTGGTGCTGTTACTCTGCCTGAAACATCCACCAATATGTTCATTTCACACAGGAAATAATAAGGTGGGCTTTTAGGATGTTTATGTCCTCATCTTCTCAGCTTGACTTGGCTAACTCACCCTGTAGTTGTCCCACCATCAGTAGGAGTAAACACACCTGCAGACCCTCAATGCAGGAGGCCGGGATCGTCATCTTCTTCACTGCTCATTTAAGAGGAGGAAGAGTATACTGGGATTTCACAAGTTATCACAGTCAGTCTAACATACATGAACTTCAACTCTTCTAGTTTGTACTACAAATTTTCCAACATGCATGAATGTTGACAAGTTCACCTTTTAACCTCGCTTCACTGGCCAAGTCAGCTTTTTAAAAAGCATTTAAACGTTTTGAGAACTAGTAAGTGTGACGCAAAAATATTTTCCCCCGTGCCGTGACATCCCGTGTGCAGATGTTCAGATCAGTATTAAATTCAGTAGGTCTCAGTTTTCTAAAAGTTTTAGTTTAGTTTTTCTCAAGTCTAAAACAACGACCACCAATTAACTTATATAAATAAATAGTCAATAAACTACATATATTACACTACGCATATGCAGCAATCTACATAAAAGTTTCACATGTTCTGATTATTTTTTTTAGATCATCTACAGTTAATAAAGAGAACAGAGGAACACTCAAATCTGCAACGTATTTTTTTTTTTTTTTAGCTGTCATATAAACTATAAACACACATGAGATTGAGACACTCACCTCTCGCGTCTTAAAACAAAAGGTAAAAGCCAAACGTGTAAGATGTTCTACCTCCGCAACATCTCGCACATGGCGCATCCTTAGTCTACTATCCAGCGGTGTTTGGGAACATCACCCCAGCACGAGCGATAAACTATGGTTGTTGTTGTTTTTTTGTTTTTTTTTTTTTACTGTTTTCTACTGTGCGCACTACTAACAGAGTGAACTCCAGCCGGCGACAGCAGCAGCGGACTGAAGTGGAGCTCAGAGTAAAGCCTAAAGCACAGCTGATGTTTTGGGCTCACAGCGCCCTCTGGTGACACTTCGTGCGCATTGCTCGACCGAGGCAAGTGTATATTTGTAATATCAAATATGCATGACAAAACAAAAATCTAATTAAATTTGTATTGTCTGTACATATATATGTATATATAACCTTTAAGCCCACAACTGTAACATATGAAAACTATGACAACTTTATTGCTTAGATGAGTTGTTTTTTTAAATTTTTTTTTACATTAAAACAACATGTTAACTCTGAGTAATAACGAAAAACATTTGATGTTAAAACAATAATGTATCACCTTATTATTAGTATATTATTATAACATAAAACGTGTCTTGCTTGTGATAAGTTTGTATAATGTTATGACGTAAAAATATAATAGCATAAAACTGATCCATTTTTCTTTTTCTGGCTTTTTCAATGAAGAGATTGGTTAAAATAAAACAGGTCTTTATGGTTTTAATAGGTTAAATATTTTTTGTTTTCTTTGAATATAATAAGGTAGCCTCCAATTTTAGGCTTTTTTAAAAAAAAAATTATCTGACAGGGCGGGTAAATAAATATAATAACATCAGCCCCACAAAACCACTAACAGGGTCAAATTACGTAACTGATGTCACAGTTTAGCATAAATAAAAAAAAACCCCAATATTAATCTTTTAATTTGTAAAATCCTTAGAGCTACGTAAACGCTCCTCAAGAGGTCTTTGCCAACGTCACAGTTTTGCGACGGAAGTGGACTCGTCTTGGTGACGTGCCTACCCGGACTTTCAGTTGTAACATGACAGCTTTAACGACAAAAAAAGTCCCAAAATGAGCTCGTTGTGTGTTTTTTTTTTTTTTTAGTTTAATATGAGCATGAACTGAAAACTGTCTTCGACACTTCTGACTCGTGCACAGCGAGTTTCCGGTGGACTAAAGGCGGTTTTACGGACATCATCATGTCGTTTGTGGTGGACTCGGTCATCATGTTCACCTCGCAGGTAATTAAAAAGTCGACATATTGTTCGTTTATTAATTTTGCTCCACATAATTAATGATGTGACAAACCAACCGGGCTGATTTATGGTGTATTGCCAAAAAAAAAAAAAAAAAAAAAAAAAAAAAAGGACATCAGTGCAGAAACAATTATTCGATTAAACAACAAATTGATGGACAGAAAGTTAAAAGACAACTTTTTTTGGGGGGAAATCACTTAAATCATTGAGTCATTTTGTGTTAAATAAAATGTTAAAATGATTTGATTCCAGTATCTTAAATATTAATATTGTCCAGTTCCTCCGGTGTGTCATGATAATAAACACTATTTAAAAAAAAAAATTTTTTTTAGTTGTGTCAGGACAAAACAAAACATGTGAGGCTTCACCTTTTAACTTTAACTGGTCGATATTTTCACACATTTTCTGACATTTTAAAGACTAAATAGCCAAACAATTAACCAAAGACGTCATCGATAGATTTATCCATAATGAAAATAATTGCATCTCTCCTGTACACGGCCTGATTTGGAGGAGAATTTGTGGCTGAATGCAACAGACAGGTTTGACTGACGTGGTTATGTATTTGTATGACTCTTATGGCTCAACGCAGCTATTTTAAATGCATGAATTGTATAGAAACCAGTTTACTGACATTACTTGAATATTTGTGCATTTTGGAATAGCTCAACGCAAACTGTGCCGTTCTTGTTACGCCTCCACGCTGGCGATGGACATAACTGGAAGCTGTTTGATGCTTTTACATCAACACGATATCTCAGGAAGGCCCGAGTAGAATTTCTTCGAATGTTGCGCAATCGTTCATTCGGCCTGAAGGATGAACTGATCTGAAAGTGGTCAAAGTTCAAGTTTACCGTGACCTTCACGTCCCCTTTCGTCCGCCTGTCCCGCTGTCGCGAACTCCATGTCCCGAGACGCGAGTGAGGGAATTTGGTTGGGAGAGGAATTTCTGCAAATCCGTCCCCAATAATCCCTTTGGCTCAGCAATGAACTGCTCAGGTTTTGTAGGTCAAAGGTCAAGGTCAAGTGGCAAAAAAAAAAAAAAAAAAAAAAATTCACTTGGTCTCAACTAAACTACCGCGGTGAGCGTGTGCAGCGTCTCCCCCGGGGGCCATCAAGGGGGCACGACCCCTTCACCGGCGGTTCGTCGAGTTTTGGTTCCCCTCGATACTCGCACCCACCACTCCAGCTGTTTAACATCTGGTATTACTTGTTCCTGCATACTGTGGCAACGTCATCTTTGCTCAAAGCCACAGGACCATTCACACGAGCACCTCGACCACCTGATTTCCTACTTCGCTCGAACTCGTGGGTTTGGTGACACTCGAAGAGAAGAAAATTTAGCTTTTGGAATGAACTCTGATTAACTGACGTGATGTGACAACATATTTCTTTTCCTTTTTCCTCTTTCTTCTCCAAATAATTCTCATTCAATTCAACGCAGGTGCTGTTCTTTGGTTTCGGCTGGTTATTCTTTATGCGCCAGCTGTTCAAAGACTACGAGGTACCGTGTTATCGCATTGCATTTATTTACAAACAATGGGTGTGTTGATTTCATGCCCAGCTATGATGATGATTCTCATCCCAAAATCATAGGAGTTCACCTCGTCATTGTTAGCTGAGCTGTAAAAGACTTCCCATCTGTTTTGTTTGTCGACAGGTGCGGCAGTACGTCGTCCAGGTGGTTTTCTCTGTCACCTTTGCCTTTTCATGTACTATGTTTGAGCTCATTATCTTTGAGATTCTGGGTGCCTTAAGCAGCAGGTTAGTGCATTTTTCTTTGGGATATATTTGAATTTTATTGCTCACAGCACATGAAACACATCAACCCTCGTGTTTTTGCCGCAGTTCCAGGTATTTCCACTGGAAGCTAAATCTGTACGTGATTCTGCTGGTCCTGATCTTTGTGGTGCCTTTCTACATCGGTTACTTTGTTGTCAGCAACATACGCCTGCGTAAGTTCAACCGCTTTTTTTACCACTGAAATTTAAATATTTTGACAAAATGTCCAACGCTGCTGCTTGAGGAATTTTATATCACAAGTGACACAAGGCTGTTTTGCTGTGTGTCCACGTAGTCCAGAGACAAAGGCTCCTTTTCGCCTGCATGGTCTGGTTCACCTTCATGTATTTCTTCTGGAAGTTGGGCGACCCATTCCCCATCCTGAGCCCTAAACATGGTGAGTGTGTTTCTCTCGTGCACCTTCGTGCGCGCCTGCCGTGTAGATTTGAAAGGCAAGTGAAGTGTTGCTGTCTTGTGTTTAGGGATTCTGTCCATTGAGCAGCTCATCAGTCGCGTCGGTGTGATCGGAGTCACTCTCATGGCTCTGCTGTCGGGGTTTGGTGCCGTCAACTGTCCCTACACGTACATGTCCTATTTCCTCAGGTGAGCTGAGCTGCGGTTCCTCCGACACCGCCTTTAACAGCCAAGTCAAGCAGTGCGGTTAATCCCGAGTCTCGGTATTTATTTTGATGCTGTTGCTTTTAATGCTTCATGGTTTTTGTTGTGTTCACAGAAATGTAACGGACAGCGACATCCTTGCTCTGGAGAGGCGGCTGCTCCAAACTATGGACATGATTGTCAGCAAAAAGAAGCGGTCAGTAAAGACGACAGTTTTCTTTTCTTAAAACTACTAAAACAACTTTTGTACCACTACATTTTTAAAAGGTACATGTACTATTTGTGAAGGATTGCCATGACGCGGAGGCAGATGTACCAACGTGGGGAAGATCAGAACAAACAGACGGGATTCTGGGGCATGATCAAGAGCGTCACCTCCACGCAAACGGGCAGCGAGAGTATCCTTTACGCTTACATTCACTGTGAAGGGAAAGATTCTTCACTTTTAGCTGTTACCAGATACTTGTGTACTATTTACTCTATAGTATTATTAGTAAAGATCAGCCTTGACTCTTCCCTCCAGACCTCTCTTTGATCCAGCAGGAGGTTGATGCTTTGGAGGAGTTGAGTCGGCAACTTTTTCTGGAGACTGTGGACCTGCAAGGCACCAAGGTGACGTGTGTGCACACAAGCAAACAGTCCACATGCCTGGAAAACTAGCTTTTTCAGTTGTGGTAAATGTGGCTACTTGATTTATTCAATTTAGTGCAAGTTAACACCAACGAGTTGATTATCCCATCTGAGTTTTGTTTTTCTTTTCCTTGATAAATCCACGTTAAGTATACCGGTTCCCTTTTTGACTCACGTTTCGTCTTCAATAATGTCTGAAAAAATATTCGGGTCGTAGGTTAGATGCTAGAGGTTCAACTTTCTTCATCATCCACACGGCAAGTCAACCGCTCTGCGCATCTGGTGCTGTTTCAAGGGGGAAAGTGTCAGCAAGGTCATTTTCTGAACCAGACTTACTGCCTCCCTGAAACACTACATCAAAGAAGGTGTTTCTAAAATGTTGATAACAGTGTGTCAGATTTGTTCTTGGTTAATTTAATTTATTAATGTCAGTGGTTTCATTATAAACTATTGCTTGAATAAATGGCTAAAATTAAAACGAGAGTGGGATGTGACACCAGTACTGAGAACCAACAGCCTGAAGCACTGACTGCCATTTAACACACATGGGTGTCAACTCAACTCAACTCGATCAACTCACACTGCCTATTTTGCCTTTTGTATGATAAATGATTTACTCGTTCTTTATCACCACTTTTCCTAATCTTTAGGAGCGAATTGAGTACTCAAAAACATTCCAGGGAAAATACTTCAACTTCCTGGGCTACTTCTTTTCCATCTATTGTGTTTGGAAAATCTTCATGGTGAGAACATTCACGTATTGTACTCCAGCATTGTGTCTTTCCCTCACACATCAGTACCAGTAGTTACATTAATCACATGTTACTCTGTATTTTTTTTTTTTTTTTTTTTTATAATTGCTTAAGATGTACAAATACGTTTATTTTAAAACCACCTCTTCTTTCAACTACAGGCCACAATAAACATAGTGTTTGATCGAGTTGGAAAGACGGATCCAGTGACGAGGGGGATTGAAATTACGGTGAACTACCTGGGCATCCAGTTTGATGTAAGAGAGACACACACACACACACACACACACACACACACACACACACACACACACACACACACACACACACACACACACACACACACACACACACACACACACACACACACACACACACCTGCAGCAGTAAAGTCATGTATAATACATCATGTCCTCTTGTAAAGATAATTGCTGGCCCCGTATCATCACTTCTCTGTTCTCTCTGTCGTAAACCTGTTCGAGTCAGGTGTAATCTTCTCCCCATAAAGACAGTTCTTTAATTGAGTTCTGGCAGCTCCCACTCCCAAGAGCACGGCATTACATTTGAATTTGAATTAATGACTTTTTTTTTTTTTCTCCTTGTCTCAGGTCAAGTTTTGGTCCCAACACATTTCTTTCATCCTGGTGGGAATAATAATCGTTACATCTATACGTGGCTTACTCATCACCCTCACCAAGGTACAACTATCTCATCATACATGTTCTACAGGCAACTGGTCTTAAAGTCGATAAATCTAAATTGAATTTTACTTGCTACTTCCTTTTTAGTTCTTCTGCGCAATCTCAAGCAGCAAGTCGTCCAACGTCATCGTGCTCGTCCTCGCTCAGATCATGGTGAGTGTGCGTTTGCTTCACGGTTGTCTTTTAACAGAATATAGTCCACGAACTGCGAACCCATCTGGATGTTCTCCGTGTGTCTCAATCCAACAGGGGATGTATTTTGTGTCGTCTGTGCTGCTGATGCGTATGAGCATGCCGCTGGAGTATCGCTCCATCGTGACCGAGGTTCTGGGAGAGCTGCAGTTCAACTTCTACCACCGCTGGTTCGATGTGATCTTCCTGGTCAGCGCCCTGTCCAGCATCCTCTTTCTCTATCTCGCCCACAAGCAGGCACCAGAAAAACACATGTCCCTCTGATCTCCTACAGAACGCCTTCTTTCGCTTGGATATGACTCCTGACGCATTGGGTGACTTTCAATCTGGAATTCATAAATATCCAGACATTTTTTTTTATTTGACATAACCATCTGGACTGCCTGTTCCTGAATCAGGAATGGCTGATTTCTGGGTGTGAGTGAAGGGGAACTATTGGAGCACGTGAGGAAACAACTGAAATTAAACAGCATTGGTAGAAGGACTTTAGATTTTCCTGAAAATACAAACACTTTGTTCTGTGCTCTTAAATTTGTATTCTTTTTGCCCAAATGTTTATTTTGTTTAGTTTGTCTGAAAACACTGGAGCTGAACTGTCCACTGGGTCTCACTGCTTCACTTCCACTGAGGTGCAAATATGAGCAATTGATTAAAGATGCCACTGGTGATCCAAGTTATGAAAGTTGTAATTTTAATAAAATGTCATTTTAATTGGGAACAAATACCCCAAAAATGAGCTTTAATTCAGATGATATGTGTTTATTTGTTTTTGTTCATGGAAATTGTCGTTCATTTACTTTTATTTTGAAAATAAGAACAGCATAGAAAGTACAAAAAAACCACAATGCATTAAATAAAAGAAGTTGGTGAATGGAGAACAAAATAAAAGGCCACAGTGTTTACTGGCATTGTTAGCAGTGTTTTTAATCTTGGTGACATTGGTAATCTCAGGTGTGGTTAACATATTACTCCACTGCTCAGGCTCATATCAGCAAGCAGATCAAAGGTCCCATGAGAATTTGTTCTTCTGGGATATTTTTGTTCTCAGCCCTTTCATACAATTATGCAGCTATTCTGATATTTATCAGATCCTAACAGTGAATTTCAAAAGTCTTTACTGTCCTTGTGCTTTTGTTTCCTGAATCTCTTTTTCTTGTAATATCACTGGATGTGTGAAGCACATAAAGTTGATTTTTTTTTTTTTTTTTAAGGAACAGATCGCCGTCAGATTAGGCCAAATCAGGAGAGAGATCCTTCAGGGGTTTTCTCACAATCTCATGTCGAGGCTATTGTCAGATGAAGATGATGACACTGATGAGGTCTGAAAGAAAGACAAATGCCCCTGTAAGCTTTTAGTTGAACTATAAATGAGAAAAGTCGTGATGAAAAATGTAATGATTTCAGACTTTAGATCGTGACACATCCAAGATTCAGATACAACACAGCCAATTATAAACAAGGCTAAAAGTCTCCAGCCAGGCGAACGGCTTCGTGAGGCTACAGATGACAAACACTTTCTATGAAGAGACAAAAATCAATCTGGATGAAGGGCTGTGGGCTGAAAATAAATGTTTAAAGAATTGGAAATTACCTTTCATTAAAATGTAATAATATTTTACAGAAGATTAACATGCTACATTCAATGAAATTTAACATAATTTAAAACACTACTTTAATCTGTTTCATAGTCATTTTAATATTTTTCAGAAATTATTGTCAAAAACAGGCATCTTGCCATTTTCTTCTCCATTTTCTTTTGTCAATGTGTCACTGCCTCAACCTCTCATTTTGACTGGCAGCACATGCTTTAGCAGGAGAGAGAGAGTACCATAAATTTTAGTAGATAAGATGTAGGCCAATGCAGTTGAATGAATTTGTTGCATATTGCTGTAAACTGATATTATGTACTTTTAATTTCACAAAATTGACGGTTCGCTGTTATTACTGTTAGGACTTTAGAGCACTTAGGAGTAAGTAAGGGCCAAAACAAAGTTTGGCTGCTGGCCCCAAATTGGGCGCCTCAGCAAAAAATTTTCACAGCACTGAAAAAAATGCTGATGTTTAGTAGGTTCATTGGTCATATGTACAATTTTTGCATGCTAATATTAGCCACAAAGTACTCTCAGGCTTATGGGAATGCCATTAGTTTTGCAGGTATTTGGTCATCGAGCAAAGCTAAACTTAAAATGTTAACAATATGGTGTCACAAAGGGATCAGGGATCATCGAAAGATGCAGTTCATCCAGAGAGGAATTTGTAAACTAAATTTCCATTTGAGCCTCTTTGTGGCACTATGAGAAAAGTTATTCAAAGTTATTAGGATTAATGCTCGGGGGATCATAATATGCAATTCAGTCAAAAGCTGTCTCAGTTTGGATGAAAGTAGTGGATTTACAGAAAAATTATATTTGCATATCCAAAACCATAATGCAGTGCATGTTGGCAAAGCAACACTCACCCTCTGCCTTTCTGGTTCAGCCGGGGTCTCAGGTCTGACCTCCTCCTTCTTCTCCTTCTCCTCCTTTTCCTTCTTCTCCTTCTCCTTCTTCTCCTTCTCCTTCTCCTCCTTTTCCTTCTTCTCCTTCTCCTTCTTCTCCTTCTCCTTCTTCTCCTTCTCTTTCTTCTCCTTCTCCTTCTTCTCCTTCTCCTCGCTGGTCTCTGGAGTGGCTGCAGTGTGGACTTGAACGTAGGATGTTTCCCCGAGGAGCAGGCGTGTGATGGCCACCCCTTTAGCTTTGAGCTGTTGGTAGACGCTCTTTTTAGCCAACAGCATCTCCAGCGAGCTGCCGCTGCTGCGGATGAGGGCCACCACCTCCTCATGGCCGCTCTGCTCCACGTTCACTCCGTCCACCTCCACCACAATGTCGTTGTCCTCCATACCCGCCCTGTCAGCTGCTCCACCCTTCACCACCTGAAACGAGGCACGTCTTACCAATCCAATTTGACACGGTAATGATCACAGAGGGGACGTTTGTGTCTGTCTTACCTCCATGATGAATTGACCACCCAACCCCTGGATGCCGTTAAGGTGAAAGCCATAGCCAGCTGCGGTCTTCTCCATTTTACACAGTTTAGGCTTGAGCGCCTCTTCCTGCTCGTGAACAGCTGTGGATGGATGGACTGGCGCAGGTAAATTGAGAGCTTCTGTGTAACTGGGCGGTGAATTGGAACCCTTCATCTCCTCCCAGAAAAGCATCGGGGACAATTTCCCCTGCGAGGGACGAGACATGTTGTTACAGAGAACATAGGCAAAATATACCAAAGACAAAGTGGCACTTTGTCTCACCTGCTTATAAATTAGGTCCGTGTCTTTGTCCACCACTAGGAGGCAGCAATTGTTGCCACTCTGCCTGATCCTGTCTACCACCTGGTTGTGGCTGCAGCTCTCCACCTCCTGGCCGTCCACAGCCACCAGTCTGTCCATTTCCTGCAGACCGGCTCTCTCTGCTGGGCTCTTTCTGTCTATGTCCTTGATGAAGTGTCCTGCGTCGAGTCAAGGAGCACATTATTAAAACCCAGCCTTCTCTCTGCAGGTTTATAATGGGAATGTATTGATTATGGTAATTGCCTGTTTTGTTGGGCTCCTCCCTGAGCAGGAAGCCGTATCCATCAGATCCTTTGGTGACATTGATGAGCCGTGGTTTGTGCGAGAGGTACTTGGCTGTGGCCAACCACGATCCTATCTTAGCCTGTTTGCTCTGGTAGAACCTGTCTGCTTCCTCATCAACCAGGAGGAACATGAGGCTGCTGCCCGCCAGCTTGATCTTTGCCACCATTTGATCGTGCGTGCAGCTTTCTACGTTCTCTCCGTTGAGCTCCAGCAGACGGTCGTTGAATTTGATCCCTGCTTTGTCTGCCACGCTTCCTGGGATCACGTCTGTCGTGAACAGACCCTTCTCACCTAGAGATGAGGTGACAGAAGATACTAATTAAATCAGAGAAGAAAAAAAAGAAATCGACACATATTCTATATTTGGGCTGAGATTACTGAAACATTTTATTCAGACTCTTAAAAAAAATTTGGTTTCCTTAATGAAGCACCCATGAAGTTGTAATTAACATCTCGCTTAATGTTAATACATTATTTATACATCAGTTGAAAGTCATTGATGGGAATATCTGTCGGCTTTTCATGTTAGCGGTTGTTCTACATGTTGATCTCTGAGCCCTGCATCCTTAGCTCACCTTTGACGGAGCGCAAAGAAAACCCAAAGCCGGAGCTGGACTTCACCAAGTAGCAGAGTTTGGGTTTTAGAGCCTGTTTGGCCACTTCTTTGGAAAGTGGTGTGCTTTGAGGCTTGGAGAAGTCCACTCCCTGCGCTTTGGCTTCTTTGTAGGATGATTCATCCAGAATGTGGAACACGACTGATGCTCCGCTGTTTCTTACAAGGTCCACCACCTGTCCCGGTGAAACAAAGCAGCGTCTGAGAAACGACGCTCGTCAAGTGATCATTCTGTCAGTCTAGGAGTGCTCATTGATTTGATTAATGCTATTTAAGACTATTTCTTTATCCTACTCACCTCTGAATGAGATAGTTCATCAACAAATGTTTTATTGACCCGGAGGATGCGATCTCCATCTTTCATGCCTGCCAATTCAGCCGGACCTCCCATTTCCAGGCAGCGGATCAGCTGACCCTCCTCGCCATGCTCTACCCTCAGATAGAAGCCGAATGTCTGACCCGGCCTCTTGGTGAGAGAAATCACCCTTGGCTTGTACCTAGCCATGTCCTAACATGGAGAAAGGATTAACAGCACACACACACACACACACACACACACACACACACACACACACACACACACACACACACACACACACACACACACACACACACACACACACACACACACACACACACACACACACACACACACACACACACACACACACACAATTTAAATATTCTAACATCTGTCATGCAGTGTGGTTAAAACATTTTTGTTGTCGTACTTTGAAAATGTGTCCACTGTGTCCCCTTTTCTTCCCACTACTGTCACCCTTGAAACTTTATCATTTAATAACTGATAATCCTGGACCTAAGAAAGCTAAAGAAGACTGTGCTGATGGCTTCAGATGAAGAGTTCATCTTCCAAGTCAGCGCTCCACAAGCAGTTAATGGTTAATGGCAGGCACAGCTGACTGTAGTGACTAATCACCATAAAAACAGCATGGACTTTGAATTCATATTAAGGAATGTCTGTTATTCTCTAATTATACTGTATATTATTTTCTTGACTTTCCCCTGAACTATCTCAGTTTGACTTGAAAAAAACATATTTTTCCCTTCTATAAAACAGCATAACATATTCTGGATATTTGTTATCAGTTTATGTCAAAACTTAACCGTGTATAATAAATACTTATGCGATATTTAAACCCGAGACACATTTAATGACAAAATTGAAATGTTCTTGTGAGTATTGTTTTATCTTTGAATTCTTTAGAATCATCTTTAAATAAAGTTACACTCAAGATGACACTTCAGAGATTATAATCTTAATGGATCCAGTATCAAAACTACGAGACACTTACAATAAAATAAATACATTTCGAGTAACAATATTATCTTCATAAAAGTTTACTCTAATAACAAAATTGTCAGCGGTGTCTAACTTCTGAGTTTGTCAGCCCTTAAACAAAGAAATGTCTCCCTCAACCGCATGTTCAACCAAAACGTGATATTTTGTTTTATTTTTAGAGGTAAAACCATCAAGTACTTTACAAGAAAACGTGCAAACATGAGAGGAAAGTCTGAAAAAAAAAAGAAAAGTCACAATCCTTCAGTTGTATTTTGCTTAATTTCTTGTATCCTGGGTTAGGAACAATACGGATAGTTTTACAACATGAAATTGATTATGTGATGAAAAAAAAAAAAAATCTACGTACAACATAGTGAAGAGATTTGAATGTAAACTCACCATCTCGTGCTTCGTGGCCCAGTCCAAAGGGGAAGCTCACCTGCCACTGTTGATCTGTTACTGGTTGTATCTTAAACTCATCTCCTTCCTTCCCCCTCCCCATTCTCCTCCCCTTCTCTCAGGGACTTTGACAGGCCAAAGGTAGTCTTAAAGGCTGAGTTATTTAACAGCACCTTCTACCACGATCGTTTAGAGAGGCCCATTTCTTTTCACAGAACAAAAGCAGTCATCCGTTTAGTGGTAAAAAGTATATAATGTACGTGGAAATAAGCAAAGTAAAAAGTCATTATAGTTCAGATACAGCAGTCAACACCATGTAAAATGCATTAATGTTATAATCACTGGCAATGACTGTATATATATATAATACAAAGTCTTGCATTTGTTCGGGTGTAAAATTTATTTTCTTCACATGTTTGTAGAATATATATAAACACGTATGGACTTTATATGTTCTTGGTTTGCTAACAAACACACTTTCTTGATGTGAAACAGAACTTCTGAACCATCATATTCACATTTATATATTTACAAAGCTGTAAAAACAGAACTCATTTTTGCTTTGCTCTGCATGAAAGCACGCAACTTAAGTGTCTCTAATGATTTAATAGAGACAAACCAATGGTAATATTGGTTTTCCATATTTAACTAAAAATGGGCACATTCACACTCATTCACTATTTTTAGCATGACAGTCAAAACGGGCTGATACGAAATAAGAGTTCAGTGAGTTTGTCAAATTATTCTTGCTAATTTTCTAAGAAGCAGTTTGCACCTTAACGTCACCATGGGTTAAAGTTTTACCTCTCCGCCTTCTTTCATCTCTTGCAAAATACCTTGAGCAGGTCAATACAATATACTGGTAAGATTAAGGGTCTACTTGAATATCCTTCGAAAGTGGACTTAATGAACGTTATTTTTTCAAATCAGATCTACAAGGTTCAGGGTAAGCTTGAGTGGAGTTTAGTCTGGGAAGTTTATGGTTCCTGTGGTCTGTAACTATGGGAGAGTCCTCTGGCTGTAAATGGCTTATTATGATACTGCTGTCCTTGAGATGGGACAAAGGTGACAAAAACTGAAGCAAAGCCAAGCAAAAACAAATGTGCACACAGTAACAGCTAATCCATTACTGTGCAGATGTCACAGCAAGATTTAGTTATTGAAGGGTTCGGTTATTAATTGTACTCTGAATTCACTTCTGACATTATCTTTCCTACTTTTCAGGTTTCTAGTGAGATTAGAAAGTAGGTATTATTTTTGCACTAAATTGGTCCACTCAGTCATAGGCAGCTCTTCTCCTTCCCTTTATGTCACTAAAATAATGTTAATATTGAGTGGACACTTAAAATAATACATGAAGACATGTTAGAGTGAGGAACCTCCACCTTTCTGACATTTTTTTTTTTTTTTAGCTTCTTATGCAAATATTTTACTGTTGTCAAGCTGATATATTCACATTTTCAAAATGCTAATTTTTTTTCTCACCAGGCAACAGTGATACTTACTAGCTTATTCCATTCGAGTGTGAAATTCTACCTGAAAACACAGTGCTGCTATCAAATACATGTAAGGAAGTGGAAATAACATTTGTATATATGTGCGATGGCACTGGCTATAATAGTTTTCCCCAGGCTGCTCAAGAGTCATGTCCTAAGTTTTTGGAAAAGTTATTGTTGTGTTGTTTTGCTTTGAAACAGTAAATAAAGATTTAAGTGGGGGTGAAAAAAAAAAGGATAGATGGATGGATGGAAACCCTTTTCGTTGATGTTTTGAACTTGACCTATTCATTTTTACCCTTTTGGCCCACTGCTGCCTTTTACTGCACATTACCACCACCAACAGTAATGTATATCGACGGATATGCACAACTGTTGTGGAAAGTGCTGCAGGATATCCATTACCGTCCTTCAACAGTGGGGAAAAATGTGTATCACATCACCTCATGCTGATACTGTTCAGATGTAATCAGAATACAAACAAGGGCCATCTCATTACATATTACCCCACAACATTTAAATGTATGGAAAGAGTCCATTTTACATATTCATTACCTTTCAACTCTTGTGAAGTGAACAGTGACGGGATAGAAACTGCTTTTGATTTCATGTATTTTGTCATTTCAGAACGTTTATAATGTTCTGAATGTCAAAACTTATGTAACTACAGCTACAGTAGTATAGTAGAGACTAAAACGCCAACAACGGCAAATGTGAGAATCTCTGCAGCCCTGAGGGCATCAGTATTCCTGCCTGTGCACAGAAGCAGGTGTGTGTACTTCCAGACCAGGCACTTACGTCTGCTGATGGGTTAGTGCTCTGAGTTTCCCCATCAACACACACACACACACACACACACACACACACACACACACACACACACACACACACACACACACACACACACACACACACACACACACACACACACACACACACACACACACACACACACACACACACAAAATGACAGCAAATTATGTATACAGAGTATTGTAGCACCAGATACAGACGTGAGCCGTACAGGGCTACCCCAGGAGTGATCATCTCCAACCTGTCTTCATCAGCAGTGGAGCATCAGTAATCAACACATCATGCCAGTTTGCCATTACTACAGTCAACGGGAGGCACTAGTCTCTCTCTTTATCTTGATTGGCATCCTCACATGGCTTGTTTATCTGGGGTAAGTGTCTCTGCACATGACCTGCCCGAGTCAGCTAATTAGACCACGGGGAAAGATTAGAGATGGGCTGCTTGAAATAATAGTGCTTTTCTTTCTTTCTCTGGGAGTCATTTGAGTGTTCAGGGGCCAAGCAGACGCTCACCACAGCAATACAACGCCCCAGAAAGTGACATGTTGACCTCCCAAATGTGCAGGTGGCACGGAAGAGACAGTCTCTCTATTCCCATCTTGGAAAAACAAGCATGTAACCTGTCATATAATATAGCTCATGCTATATTATGTGCATAAGTCCTCTGCAGTTTAATAAGGATGGAACTTGGCAATCTAGCTAAAATATCTATCTAAAATCTTGATGAAATAATGGCAAGGAAAGGATTTTACAAAATCAGAACAATAATCTATCTTCATAACAGACCGGCAAAAACATTCTGCTGTTTAACATGATTGAGAATTTTTTAAAACATTTTAAAACAAAATTGAATTAAAATTAAAAATCTAAATAATTAGATTCTGGATGAATTTATGTATAGTTTATTACCACAAAGAACATAAAGCACAAAGCATAAAGCTTCATTATCTTATTGTTTCTTTTCTGACTCCTGTCAACATTTATACAATTGCATTCTGTGTTTTTGATTTCACTCATTCCATTAAATGTAAAAACAGGCCATTGCTTTCCAAAATGACCCATGGCATGTTTTCTGATCAGATAATCCATCCAAAAAGTAAATAAAAGAATAGTACTTGAGAGAGCTTTCCTAACACCCACCCCTGGTTAAAGTTTAGTTAAATAAAACTACAGGGCTTCTTAAGGAGAGCTTGTAAGATTAAAAGAAACTTGAGTGTTGCCTCACACAGAAGGTCCCACATCATCTGGAAAATATTGCTGAGTTTGCATTTAAGTGAGTAATCAAATGATTACAGATTACAACTTCACAACCCCAGCCAGGGCAGCATGGCAAGTACCCCAAACAACATTTTAATATAATTAGATAATTACTCTTGAGATGACGATAAGCAAGACTTGAGGAGGATAGATTTATTGGTCTAGCTTCAAAAACAGCAACACCCTCTGTATGTTTCAGACCGTTTTAAGTCAACACGCAGCTGTGTAACAATCCATCTCTGTGAAAACGGACTCACAGGCCACATGAGGGCGCCAGAGAGCACGCAACGCCACGACTTCAGGAACATCAAAGCTTAAACACATGGAAACGTTCCTGCTCCTAATTAAATCTGCCGGACTAATAAAGCTAATTACTGCAGACAAGTGGAACTGATAACAGTGAAATAGTCATAATGCCTGGTCTCTGAACTCCACTACAGTTTTCACAATAAATCCTTGGCTATTATAATTAGGTATGTGTTAAGACTGTCATTTTTGAGATATAATAAGTTTATGTGGACTCAGATGCGATAGAATATAGCAGATGATGGAGCTGTCACTCAGAAAACGGAGGAATTGGCTTCTCGTAACTGTACTTACTGCTTCCAGTGCATTGTGAGTTTAGGAATAATCTTTTTCATTTTGCGTTTTTTTTTTTTTTAAATCGAAGCGAAAAAGCATTACAACTTCCTTATGACAATATGTATGGGCTTTGTGCGTAAGGAGGTATAAGCTTATTTTCTACATCAAATATTTAAGCAATAACATGGCTGGTGGCGTCCACAAACAGAGCAGTTACCGTTTTTTAAAATATCTATCCCTGACCAACCACACACCCTACCCTATATGACATAAGCCCCCCTCTCTGCGCGCGATTCATTTGGCGAAAGCGCAGCAGTGCGCCGCGCTCCTCTGCTCTCCTGGCGCACACCGATCCTTGATTAACGCGTGAAGCCGAGCGGGACACGTAACAGAAAGGCGGAAAAATAAGCGAAAGAAAAGTAAACTACTTTATCACTTCGTCTTTTACGCTGGGCAACGATAACTGGACTATGGATTCAGTGTCCGGTTATTTAGCAACTTCTGAGGCGCAGACAAATATTGACAGAGGGCTGATTTGAACTTTTTGCCACATTAGACGAAATTACCTTACACTACAAACATTAAATCAAAAATATGGATGTCTATGTGCGAAATGAGACAGCTATGAACCCCGAGTGTGTCGGAGCCCAGGCTGATGCGCTTCAGAGCGGAGCCAGTAACGGGAGCTTGGAGACATCAAGCATCGCCTGCGGCAACGCGTCCACAGTCTTCATACCTCAACGTGTGAGGCAGAGAGGTGAGTGGACGAACAGATAACTCATTACCTTTCAGAAAAAAGTTTCAAGTATGATCTCATTTTATTTTTGGTATCTTAATGTGTTGCTTTTACTGAAGCGTTGGTGCGTTCGCAATGAAAATGCGCCAGTCTAGATGACTTCCCTTCAATTCACTCTAATGTTTAATTATGGGATCATGCATCTGAAAAGGGCTGATGAACCGACTTTAAAGGAAGGTAAACGGATGATTTTCACCTCTTCCAAATGAGTACAGATAAAAGAAGAATTTGTGTAACTTGTTGGCTGTGATAAAACAAATTGACTCTAAAAACACATGATGCTACATTTGATCCATCAATCAAAACTAAAGATACAGAGAAACTTGGTACCCGGGCCACAAACTGACTGTTAAAACATGAATGTAAATTCGGTACCTTTTCAATCTGTTTCTGACAGGGAAACGATGGCTTTATTGATTCACTGATATACTGATGTGCCAGCCGTTTTTAGTAAAGCTTAGTTTTTTTTCGGTTATATTTGCTTTAATTCAACAGGAAAATAAATGGAGCACCAGAGAAATTATTTTGGTTGATATTAATTAGATTGTCTTGATTTGAGCTTGTGCGTCATTACTCTTGCAATTTCCTCTCTGTCACATCTTCACCTGCTACAATAGCAATCAACATTTTCTATTTTCACCACCTTTAACTCTGTTTCCATGCGATGATAAGGAGTGTGCATGTGCCTCCATGTATGTAAGAGACTGCAGAGATTGAGCACCTTCCTGAGTGTTGACAGCTAGCAGTACACAAGAGATTTTATTTTTTTATACTTACTACATACTATATATTGTACTGTAATTGATTTCACTCCCCCTCAAGTTATTCCCGACATTACCTGACATCCTCCACACCAACCAGTGATGAGTAATTTCTAATCTACAAATTTAGGGCACGAGTGTGACAATTATACAAAGCTCAGTCAGTACACTGCAAATCACAAATCCGCTGTAGGGATACAGATGGAGACCAAGGTGCTTCATGTCGGATGAGACATGCAGCAGCAAAAGGTGAGAGCCTAATCTGTTCATATGTAGCAACCGCGTTAATCAGCCAACACAATATCTCACTTCGTACCCATCAGACTTTCATTTTTCTCTATTTAGCGTTCTAACAGAACATCACACCCTTCTAAGATCATCATGTAAGGAGATCTTGTGCAGCTGTTGTCATCATCATTTCTCACTCCGTCACTCCCAAAAATGGATTACTTCCCCAGCACATTCCCAATTCTTCTCATCTCATCTCTGTCCATCACGTCGTAGCTTTGTCAATGGTGCAGATTGAGTTGTGTCAGTCATATTCCCACTGGGTTATGCAAATTTTTCTGCAGACCAGAGACATCAAAGCATGTGCAATGGATGCAACACACCTAGTCTGAAGGGATTTCACGAATAAGCTCTTCCTATCTGGAGGACATTTTTTTTCTGATCAGTGAAATAACTGCAGAGCAGCCTTTTGCATTGCAGGATTCTGCCTTATTTAGAAAAGTCAGCAAGAGGGAATGCAAGTATCACAAAAGTCTACAGCAACTAAGGCAAACAACTCGGAATAGAAATCTACAATTAAATACACAAACATGAAGTGAAAACAGACAAGACTGTGTTTAAAAAAAAAAAGGAGAATGGGGTGTACATTGCAAAAGAATGTGCTAGTTCAAATTTTGGCATTTTATTAATAAGCCAGTGCAACAAGAAAAAGAAAATGGAGTACATCTCTAATGATTCCTAATGCTCCCTGTGTGTTAATGATACCTGTTCGTCACTGCTCTGGGAGAATTTCACCATGGATACCGGCATCCATTCGTGAACCAGTCAGTTAATAGGAGCAAATACATCTCAAAGCTTGCACATGTGCATCATTTACAGTGACTGCAGGAATAATTTTTGATCTCTAAAGAACCGTTTGCAGAAACAACTAAAGGGCGTCCTGTTGAAAGGTTTTGTGTGGGACTAAAAACTGATTCTTCTCGTCACGCTGAAGAATCAGTTTTGGTTCCAGTTATCGCTCTTTCTGGGTGGGACTTCATGTGGAAAAAAACTGCTCAACCGCAAACGTCTTTCAAAATATTTTACAGCGAATGCAGTCCAGGTGTTGTCTTTGATTTGGCACAAAACCCTGCAGACTCTAAAAGGGCTTCATGGCACATGATTTGAAACCCCTGCTCTAAACTCTAGTGGCTCCTACATGGCTTGTCACACTTTAGTTACTGTACTAAAAGCATGTGAATAAAGGAATCATACATTAATAGAGTCAATACAAATATTTATCTTATCTAAGATACGGGCTGACTGTGGTGCAAATTGTCAGATAACAGCAGGAGTTCATTCGAGGATGATCAAAAAGAACAAAAGTGGGGTTATCCGTTTTCACAAATCAGTTTATTCCAGACAAAAGGCACGGGAGCTCAGATGTTTCGTACCCGCCTGCGCTGTGGGCCAAGCCACAAACATGTGGTTTCATACTCCGACCGCTGTGACTGGGGCCTCTGTTGTCGTCTGTCAGTAGAAAGTGGTTTCTTTCATTGCCTCCATCAACTGTTCCAGGGTGCAGTTGGTTTAGATGACATTTACTATGCTGGATTAGCCACTAGCTGTGACATTTACCGACACCGCGGTCCTACGGGAGCAGAGCCGGCTTTTCTCTGATATGTGCAGTGACACGAGGGCCAAGTGGGATAGGAAGTGACACGCGCAGCATATGTAACAGAGGGAGGTGTTGTTGGGTGGAGCGGGGTTCATTTTTAGTCAATATGTCTTGTATAGCTACTGTACCAGACACAGATAAAAACTTAAATATTCATGGATGGAATAGGAACCTCATTATTAATTTATTCACAATTTCTCTGCATATCTAATAATAGCCTCTGCCATTGCAGTTTAATTTTTTTTTACTCAATTCAGTAAGATTTCTTTCACCAACACATAAAAAAATGGAAACGTTTTAATGTACCTCGTATTGGCACAGTTGTTCTGTAATAATTGCACACACAGGGGCTTCTAATGTAACAAACATCCTGCACTATGTGTGGTTTAACGGAACAACAGACACACTACTGAGGATGTGCAGTTAATGGACTCCAGAATGTCATTAATGAAAGACAGACAACTTCCACAAGTCACAACAACGGCATTTTCACCTGCAAGCTGCTCACATGCTCTGAGTGTGTAAACAGACAGCAGACTGTGTGCCACAGTCGGTGTTCAGACAAGCTACAGGCTTTCCTTTTGACTTTTGGCTCATTTTAAACTGAAAACAGTACTCCAAAAAAATGAATGGAGCTGAGAGCAACACAAAAACATGATAAACTGCCAGTGTTGGTTTCAGTGATAACCTGAAACCTAAAGAGCATTTTCCTGCTACAGAACAAGTACATCATGCTATTTTTAAACCTACATTATGCCTCTGGTTTAATTGCAGTGTGGTTCAGATCTGTTTGCTGGCAGAAACAGCAGTGAAGTGTAAAAGAGAAGGAGAACGAAGGGGTGATTGAAAATGAGCTGTGTGGGTTTCCCCCTGCAACATCCTCTCTCATCAATCAGTGGTTTGTTTCTTAAGAGACTTACTTTACCCATCTGGTGTGTAAACAAAATGTTGGGTGTGAAGATTTTTACAACAACAAAATAAAGAGGTCACAGTTGAAAAACTGATAAATAAACTGATAAATAATAGAAATGCTGGTTCAGTTTGTAGACGCAAGTCATACATTGACTAGAAATGTCATCAACAAGTGCTGAATCATTTTTTGAAAGATTCCCATCTCTAGTTCCATTATAGTCATTTATCATATCTGGCTCGGTATAATATCTCTACAGAGACAAAGAGCATATTGAGTGCAGTGTACTGCCTTCAGAGAGGATTAATAATTTAAGTATTGTATAAAATAATCTCACTGTACTTTATGATAAATCATAAACTCATTAAAAGCTTATTTCTCTGTCATTAGATCTGCTTTCTTACTTATCTCGTCTTATCGTGACACGGTTTATTCCCTGTTTTAGCTACAGCAACAACTAGCTTTAATATTTATTTCATATCTTGTCTTGTCTAGTGTAATATTTATAAGTCTAGTCAGCTAGTACGCCGCGTGTTTCCAATGGCTCTCCAGATAGGAGATTTGAAGGTGTTGGTTTGCAGCCACTCATAAACTAGTAAAACCTGAAGTAAAGATTTTTATTGTGTCAAATATTTCAGGACTAATCATAACAATTAATAAGCGTAGGTTCCCCCTGTCTGCGCCCATAGTAACTAATAATTAAACCAGCTGGTTTGACTTTGATCAGACTATTGATTAGAGAGTTATCATCACTCATTGTTTACAAATATATGGGCTAGTAGGGGGATGAGCAACTGACTCGTAGATTTAGAAAGCTGTTATCAACAACATGGTGGATGATTGCTAGACAGTACCAGCGGCAGTAAACACAACTTTGTCGTCATGGTAACAAAAATAAACACATGGTTGACCATGTGAAATGGTCACAGTTAGGTTAGTTTTAGTCACCAAAACTACTCGGTTATGTTTAGCAGTTTAGATAACCAGAATATGTTACTTAACGTAAGTTACATTACATACATCACATAAGTCACGTGACGTACGTTACATGACCTAAAAACAATACGTGTTTGATCTGATTCATCACCTCCTCCTCGCAGACATTGTTACTCCCTATAACACTGAGATATGTGATGATATGTCAGTGTTTGTCAGTAATGGCTCACAACGTCCACTGCCTGAGTGGCCCCAAAAAGTTACGTTAAAAGAAAAAACTAAAATCTAAGGTGATGAAGTGCACGTCTGTAATTCTCTAGGAGCTTGTAGACTGCACACCTGTCAGCGTTTATTAGGCTGGAGCTGTCACAAAATAGATTCTGTCAATAAACCAACAATATAAATTTGATTTGAGCAGTCTCGTCGAACACTAGTTCTATTCAATGAAATGAATCAGTGAGGTTGAGGAACAGAAGACTACAGTTTTGGAGGGCTCTTTTTATTTATCAGAATTATGGGTCTGTACTGCATATTGGCCAATGAGCGGTGAGCAAGGTCCATAATACTGGTGCCTTCCCTTTTCATTGATGAGCAGATGAGCAGCTATTGGAAATGCTAGCCTGAAGGAAGTGGTAAATGTACTGAGGGAGTTATCAGCCAACACGCAGGAAAGCTAATTGGCTTCGATTTGGCAGAGGCCAGTGTAACATACTTCATTAGGCGAGAGTGAGATAGTCAGTAATAAATGAGAGTTTTCCTTCCTCTCTCATGCCAATCACGGGTCTGCACATTTTACATTATGCTAATGCAAATGAATGCGCACCCACATTCACATGCACACTCAAACAAAATTAAACAATCTGAATGCCTGTTCTGGTGGAGAAACCCTGATGTTCTGTCCGCAGTACACTCAGTGCATTAGAACTCACGGTTTCTATTTGCATAGGAGTCGGTGAGACAGATGGTGAGGCCACATGTCATTAGATGTGTGTGTGAGAGGGAGACGGTAAAAGACTGACCAACGTCCTGACTGTGACCAAGCTGAGCCTGAATCCTTCGCTAAGCCTGCAGTGATACAAAAACATTTCCGAGTGACTGGGTAGAGGCAAGAGCACTAATTCAATTTGGCGAATATTATCCTGCTGTTATCGGTAAACTACTTGCAGTAGATGCTCATATGGGTTTAGAGAAGTCCAATTATGTCTTTACCGTGGCCATTGAGCCGAATGCCAGCGCTTTGTGCAACAGGGTTTATACTTTTACAGCCCAATCTGAACATTATGCTGCTTTGTGATGAGCAGACAGATGAGTGGAGCTCTGATTGTGTGGCCCAGCCAGCTGTGCACAATACACGCATTTACATCCCAGGTGGATTACTGAGAATCAATACGAGTTAGGTACAGGATTGCTTAAAATTGATGTGGCACAAGCCAAGGGAAATAAAGGTATTTTGAGCTTTTAATTCAATTTGTGATATTTAGAGTCCGTGAGGTGTGATCCTTCTGGAATGTCCTTACAGTGCTCTGATATGATAGAAACCATTACTCAATGATTGAGAATTCATCCCCTGATTCTTCACAAATTAAACCTTCAGCTTGTGGTCTGCATGGATTTATACACTGAAAAACACAGAGCATGCTGGTTAGTCAGCCTTTTTATTTTTCCTAAAGCTTTACTTTGAATTGAGAGCAGAAGGAAATGAAATAGAAGGCAAAGAAGGCAAACTGCAAATGTTTCCTGAGATTTTAAAGGATAAAGATTAGGAGTAATCACTAAAAGATGAAAATACATTGTGGAAATAAGCCTACTGAAAGGTTAATGAAAAAGAGAGAAGAGGAAGAGATAGAAATAAGAATACATTTGTTTGGTGGCTTTAAGGGAACATACACTGTTGATGTGTACTTTAGTTCATGTAATCTGACAGTGGCTTTGAGGAACTGTTGGTGATATATTTTCAGAGATTCAAGGCTCGAGTGTGTTCGGTTGCACGTGCTTCCAAAGTGTGGGTTTGTGTGTGATGTGATTTGTGTCCTGCAGATGTGGCACACATGGGCACCTGTGATCCCTGCACAGGAGGTAACCTGTCAAAAAGAAGGTAAGGTGACGATAAGAGAGAAAGCAGATAACATGGACTTCACAGGACATGATCCAGTGAAGCTGCTGACTGCTGAGGGCACAGTCAGTCTTCAGGCTGCAGTTTTTGCACTTAACAGTATTTGTATTTCAGATGAAGGACTCGACTTTGAGAGTGTATGAAAAACTGCATTCTGAACTGGTGCAAATGGGGCTGAAGGGCTGAAAACATGGAGATTACAAGAAATGGACTATTCTAAGCCGTCTTTCAACAGCTAAAAGATATTAGCAACTGTTAATTACTTTATCACAGCTAAATGGAAGTTTTGCTAAGGTCCAGCAGCTTCAACACAAATCCGAGAATTATGAATCAACTTACAAAAATTATACAAAATAATAATTAATGTAAGCTACTCATTTCAACAATACAGCTGGCAATAAAACAAAAAAGACAGCTGATGTAACTGCCATTTTATCAGTGTAACATCACAGTTATATTTAATCAAAGCTGAGTATTGTATAATTTTCAGCAGCAACAATATGACTCTTTCTAATCTGTAATGTTGTTAGCAGTGCATTCACAAGCTCCACCCTTTTGCAAACAAAGCTAACAGAATAAAAACATGCTTTTGATTTTAGAAGTGTTCATCCATACAGGGGCATGTACAACACAGTGAAGCAGCGATGATTATAAACACACCAGACCGATCGATAAAGAACACCAGGCTCATACCAATAAATATGTAAAAGCTAACTAATGTTTTTGTTCAATAGTACAAAGACATTCACGATCTAATAGCTCCCCTCCTTCTCCTACTTGTTTCTGTACTAGATGAGGACCACACACTACGGATCCTGCTCTACTCGCTCATCTTCTTCCTGAGTGTATTCGGCAACCTGCTGATCATCGTGGTGCTGACGGTCAACAAGCGCATGCGCACCGTGACAAACACCTTTCTGCTGTCGCTCGCCGTCAGTGACCTGATGATGGCCATCTTCTGTATGCCCTTCACCCTCATCCCAAGTATCCTCAAGGACTTCATCTTTGGAGCTGCCATGTGCAAGATAGTGTCCTACCTCATGGGTGAGAGAAGTGGGTGTGATGAGGGAAAGGGTGGAGTTAGTGGCGGTGAAGACTGAAGGTTGAAACCACGAGAAGGCAAAAAAAAAAGAAAAAAGATATAAAATCAAATGGTGAAAAGTAAAAGCTAGAATAAAGATTGACAATGTGTTGTGTATTAACCAACAAATCGGAGTCCTAAATCTCTTCCTTATTCACGAAAAGATGCAAAAAGATCTCAAATAAAGGGAACTAAATTGCGTGTCTATTCCAAAAGTTTGCACATTTATTTCGCACCCGTTTTGCGGGCGATTTACTAAAAGTAATTGCGTTTTTGATATCAGGTGAAAATCGCTCTATTTAAATGAGGTGTTTGCGTGTTTTAAAATGATTCCAGCCGTTCTAACAGAATGACCGCAAAGGCAAACGGAAATCGGATCCCACTGAAATGAATAAATATGACAAGAACAAAACACTATATAGGAGATTATTGGTGAGGAAGTCAATGATGTAGGAATAACAAAAAGATCATTAGATAAAATTATGAGAAGGTGGCAAGATATTAGGCGGGAAAAATGATGCGGGATGAGATGCCTCTTCACAAACACTGAGCAGCAGGTGGAGCTCTTTCTGTGATAAGCAATCAATTCTCATATTTCTACTTTCAGGTTTAATAAATATCACTGTGGGTGCTAATTTACACATTTGCATTTCCCCTTCCAGTATTTTGCATGTTCATGTATAAATGCCCAATATTACATATGCATTCAGGCAAACACGCAAAATGGACAACGTGTGTTAAATTGCACATTTGAAAATCGCAATCCTCACTGCACGTCATTAGTAGATCAGCTTGGACATTTTTTTGCAGGTGTTGTGAAGTTTGCACGTGGTTTTACACACGCAAACGTTTCATAAATCAGGCCCTAAGTACGTTAAGCTTTCTATTAGGGCTTTCTGTTTGCTGATGGAAACAATGCCAAAAAGGGATCAACTGAAACACCAATGATATCCATCTACGTCCTTGAAGTGTCATTGGGTTAAACTAGTATATTTCTGAGGTTGCTCTCCTATACAAGGTTATAGTATTAAAAAGCTCCAGTCCTGTTCTTGTCGTGCACCAGCAAAGTGCAGTAATGTGCACGGAGGAGGTGGAAGCAATAACTTCAGTGAGTTATGTCGCTTAATCAACATCAGCACTGGAGTTACATGTGTTTTTGTGACCAGTATTATATTATATTAAATTATATTATATTATATTATATTATATTATATTATATTATATTATATTATATTATATTATATTATATTATATTATATTATATTATATTATATTATACTTGCAATCTCACCATAGACTTGAGCAGAGAGCGCACATAAAGTTTTGGGTCCAATTCGGGAAATTGGCAACAGAGACTCACGAAAGGCTTCAGAAAATGTACAGCTATGAAACAATGATCCGGGTGAGGTGGTTGAAGCAGTATTTGCATTTCAGACGGGGCATAAAGCCGCTGTCCAAGATGGAAGAAGTTTTCGTCAGGTCAGGAGCTCAACCAGGTGGCTTTTTGTGCACCTTGAATTCATCCCCCATGATCAGACTGTCAACACTGAGCTTTACTGTGATGTTCAGATAATCTGAACTGTGTCACAACTGGGTTCTCCTATATAGAAACTTGCTAAATTTCTCACCCCCCATAAACGTGATGGAAATAAACACGTAGCAGTGGTCACAAAGATGCACATGTTGATGGAGCAAGCGAATTTAAAATACTTACAAAGGTTAATGCTTCCCCTGCTTCATGCGGGTTGCGAACGTCTCTGAACTTTTTGATCACATGCTGTTGGTAAACTAAGCTTCTTCAGAACAAATGCAACATTTTCATTCAAATCTTTTCCCATTACAGCATAATATTGAGGTGCACCTGTGGTTGATAGTGAATGTTTTTGTGTTTGCTTTTTAAAGAGCACAGTTACATGTTTCTCTATACAATATAAGCGATAATCTTTTTCCTGTGACCTTTACTTCATAGCAGAAGCTTTTTGAACAGTAGAATTTGCTGTGAAATGCCATTTACATCTGATCTCAATGAATTTTGAGCGCTTGCAGATGTCGGGTCAGTCGCTTTATGATGAAGGTTCTTCTAACCTCACTCACAAGGCGACTGACCTCTACAAATGGGAATTTCACTGAGGAGATACTATGGAAAGAAAAATCTTTAAGTTCCAGATTGTGGTGAATCACAAAATGATCGAACCCTACTAAACTCCTTAAACATTAAAAAGAATGTGGTGCAAATGTTAATATCATTCATTACTTTCATGTGCAGCGATAGAGAACACGAGAAGTTCATTACTCAGCTCATAATTACATTAAAGCACCATATTTCTTGATATGATATCCACATCAGTACACAAAAATAATCACAAGTTACAATGGTGCTCATCAAGTATTGCAAAAACTGCCCATGTAGGCAGTATTTCTTTTGTGACCTTCCCCTTTTTGCCACCTTGAATGCTGATGTGGTGTCACCTGCTATTTTTAATAAAAACTAAATTACATCTCAGGCAGATTCTCAGGATAATCCCATATTGCCTCGAGAAGCGTTTGATTTTTGCATCCAACAGATAATGAAAACAGCATGTTGATATGGGGCTTCACTGCCCGTTATCCCCCTACTTGAAACAAACTCCATTCAGGCGCATTGTTTTGATTCACTTACTTAATCATTATTTTACGTAACCACAAACTGTACTGTAACAACCACGGAAACAAATAGCTATCAGGAAGTTAACAAGTCCTCTGACCTCCTGTACATTACTAAAGGGATAATTACTATTGCACTGCTCTGAAGACCATTTTCATTACCTTTCCTAATTGTGGGAGGGTTATTGGTGCAAGATGCGTTTGTGCCTCTACAATGCACTTGAAGTGACTAAGTGCTCATTTTCCTAGGTAACATCAAGAGGTTATTCATGATTCTATGTAATCAGTTCACTTCCTTAGTGCTTTGCATGTCAACATCAATAAGTGATTCATCTTCTGCATCTGGCAGCCAAAACATTGCTTTTCTTGCCAATGCTTGTTCAGTTTCTGATAGCAACCATTTTAAGCAGCGTTCGATTTTTTAATTTCCTAAATGCCACACATATAGAGAGGCGTTCATATAGACCCTTTACTTAAAGAAACAGTTTGACATTTGGGACATATGGTTTTGCATTAGTTAGATGAGAAGATTGAACCCTCTCTCATGTCTGTACAGTAAATATAAAGCAACCATCTGGTTAGATAACATAAAGACTGGAAATGGGGAGAAGCAGCTGTGCAGAATTAACTTGCTGCTTGCTTAACTGCACAATTTACCATTCAGACTATAGGAATAAAGTGAAGCAGCAAATTAACTAAAATATCAAACACTTATTTTAAGTAAAGGTGTGATAATAGAACATAAAAAAGTATATATATATATATATATATATATATATACTTTTTTATGTATGTATATATCTTACTAAAAGTCCTAAAATTCATACACTTTTTACCAAAAAAAAGAAGAGTAACTACTGTGGTGTTTAGGGAACAAGAATAAAAGACCAAAATCCATGCATGCACGAGTAAACTCGTGATTTTATAGAGGAATAGACTAAGGTTATGAAATATTGTTATGCTCTTCTGCACTCAACTATGAGGTGGAATAAAAACAAACATGAAAACGCAGGATGTATAAAAACGTGGAAATCATTTTTTTTTTTTTTTTTTTTTTAAAGCCACAGAAATTTAAATGTAATGACAGATAAAAATGTGAAAAATAAAATAAACCAGAACAGGAAGTTGATGGAAGCCATCATCAGGATGTACTGAGGAAAGGTGGACAAACCCCAGGGAGAGACTGGTGGCTGATTGTCCTTCGCTTCACACCACAGAGGACCCCTGGGTTTCTTTCTCTCTCTCTGTGTCTCTCTGGGTCACTCTCTCTCTCTGTGTGTCACTCTGTGTCACTCTCTCACCCTGTAGTCTCACTGAGGACATGGATAAGAGAGGTAAAGAGTCATTTCCCGTCTCGGCCTGTCAATAGGGAGGAGGCAGATCACATCAGTGGCTCAGGCCAACTTGATTTCCTCTTTCACAAGATTGAGATAATCATCCTCATATCCTCACCTTGCATCTTCATTTCCAAGCACATCTCCACAGAGCACTGTGCTATGTTATGATTGCAGATATTACTTGCACGTAAACAAACACATTTTTGTTACTTTTCAATATGCATTCAAATTGTGAGCACCGACCGTGAGCACATTTATATTCAGAAAAATAAAAGATATCTAAGAACAGATGAATGTTTACTTGCTTTTCAAATATTTTGTTTCCCTCCCTACAGGTATATCAGTCAGTATCTCTACGTTTAGCCTGGTTGCCATAGCAATTGAGCGCTACAGCGCCATCTGTAACCCCTTGAAGTCGCGGGTGTGGCAGACCCGTTCCCATGCCTATCGGGTGATTGCTGCTACATGGGTGCTGGCCTTCGTCATCATGATCCCCTATCCAATCATCAGTCACCTGGAGTCCTTTCAGCGTCCTGACAACACCACAGCACACCAGTGTCGCTACAAGTGGCCTGTCGCAACCGCAGAGCAGACCTGGTAAGCAGTCAGGTAGCCTTAATCTTGGTACTAAATATCAGTGTTAATCTGCAAACATTGTGAAAATGTGCTCCGTTTGTTTTTTTCCTCATAAAATGATGGAAAATGAAGCTACAACTTTTTCTGAACAGCAGCCTCTGTGGCCACGAATGGTGATTACAGGATAATTAGGGCCCGAGCGCCGAGAATCGGTGCGAAAGCCCTGTTGTATTTCGTAAAGATGTTGGTCGTTAGTCGTCGTTCTTATTCTTGCGTAAAGTGATTTGCCTTTTCGGAGGCTTTATCATATTCAAAAACTCATGAAAGTGGATACACATATGTCTCCTGGCGAAAAATTTCGTATTCCAGTGGAGTCGCGAGTGGGCGTGGCCAAATGGCTCGAGAGCGCCCCCTAAAGAGATGCCCCGGCGGCCACATTTACCTAAATTCACAAAATCCGGTGGACACGTGTATCACACTGAGACGCACAAAAAAGTTACATTGCACCATTACGTCAACTCGACAGGAAGTCCACCATTTTGAATTTAGTCGCCATTTTGGCCGATTCTGACACGTTGTACTTTGTCGAACTCCTCCGAGGGATTTTGTCTGACCGACTTGAATTTAGGGTCTATGGATAGTTAACATGTTTGGGATTAAAAGTTATCAAAATAATTCGTTTTCGTCGATTTGTGTGCCTGTGAGAGGAGGCCATTTTGAGTGTCTCGCCATGAAACTACGAGTTGCTTTAAATCTTATGTACATGGACCGACCTTCTCCAAACATCACAGGTATGATAACAGCCCCGCCCTGAAGACCCCTGTGGGGTAATATTCGCTCATAGTCATAGCGCCCCCTGTTGGCCACTGGAAATGACACTTTTCATACTTTCACATTCTACGTTGAGCTGGTTGATCACATGAACGTAAAGTCGGGTCACAACTACATAACTTAAACATGTAGTTGATGATATATTGAGACATTCGTTTGACTTTGTCAATGGGCGTTGCCGTGACGATGTGGCAAAGTTTGATGTCTCGCCGTGACACAGGAAGTTGATGTTTAAGGTCAAAGGATGCTTGAAACCTCATGAAACGTGTCACATACGTTCGGCGTGGTGAGACGATACGTGATATGTGTTTTGCAAGTGGGCGTGGCCAACCGGCTCGCTAGCGCCCCCAAACTGCAGCTCCAGCACTTAGTTTCACCTGTATGCATCAAATTTGTTGGACTTGTGTATCACACTGAGATGTACCGAAAACTGCCTCGGCATCATGAGTTTGTTTTTAATCGATCGGCGTGCCTGTATTTTCAAAGAAGAGACAGAGGTTTGGGGTGCACTTTTTTATTTAATAGTATGCATACATAAACACCACATACATGTAATCACAGCCCTACTTCCCAACAAGGAAGTTTCCCTGTCTTCTTGCTGATTCTAAAATCCTGTGCCTCTATGGTAGCATATTCAACACAAGTGTTCAACAGCTGTTTAACGTTGTGCTCATTTACTTGTTTATTTGTCGGAAATATATGCAAGGCTGAGCTGACCTCACCAGTTTCACACCGCTTCAATACTTCCACATCACTTTTCAACATGGGCGTGCCTCTACGAGTTCTAACTCTATTTAAAAGCTCTGCGAACACACCATCTTTTTGACGAACTATGTCCTTTAATTCAACAACCCTAAAAAGACTCCACCACAAGTTAACTTCTACATCCTCCACATACAAAGCTTTCCCTTTCACTGGAGGCAAGTGATAAAAAAAAAATCCCCGACAGCTATCACGCTAACGTTTCCAAATGGAGATAAGTCTGCTTGATTTCTCTTAATCTACCATGAATATATGCCAATAAATTGTGATCCACCATGGATATTTAATCAATTATCACATTTTGGACGACAATATAGTATGACTTTTCACATTTTGGACGACATGCTATAGTACGACTTTTTTTTCCCCCATATTTTAGACGTGGACTTTTTTAATGACTTTTTAGAGTATGACCTTTTTCTGAACTGACATGCCTCAAGTTACTTCTCTGAGGCAACTCAACCAGTACACAATGAAAAAAAAAAGTCTCTTGGACTTTTTTTTTTTACCTTTGGTTTGTGGCTTACCCTTACAGGGACTTGCCTTAGGAGGTCTTGCCCTCTGTGAACCTCGTGTTACCTCGGCGGGTAAACCGTGAACCTTGTGTGTTGTGTTACCTCGGCGGGTAAACCGTGAACCTTGTGTGTTGTGTTACCTCGGCGGGTAAACCGTGAACCATGTGTGTTGTGTTACCTCGGCGGGTAAACCGTGAGTATTGTGTTACCTCGGCGGGTAAACCGTGAGTATTGTGTTACCTCGGCGGGTAAACCGTGAACCATGTGTTGTGTTACCTCGGCGGGTAAACCGTGAACCATGTGTGTTGTGTTACCTCGGCGGGGCTTGAACCCGTGTCTTCATGAGGTCGTTTCCAGCTGGGAGTCGGCGTCGTAGACCGCAGGACTATCTTCGGCACCGGAGAAAGAGTCGTGGCAGGAGAAAGTGTACCACGGAGTTCACTCAGAGAATCCAGCGACTCAGCCGACAGTCTGGTTAACTCAACAGGTAAAAGATTCTACTTCACCAAGGTTGCTATTAATGATTCAGATTCCACCTGTTGATGGTGATTCAACTTTTAGTGAAGTTGAAACGTTTGGGGAAATTGAAAAAGTTTTGCATTCACAACACATTACAGGAAGATATTTAATATCACTGCAGACCCCCTTGAAAACACGTATATCTACTATCCAAAAAATGTCTATGGCAATTTTGGTCACATTTGAATGAATATTTGTGGACGGTGGAGGTATAGGTTGCAGTGAGCCAAAGATTTGTCACAATGCTGCCTAACTCCTGGGAAGATTGGTGGTGCAGTGGTTAGCATTGTTGCCTCTCAGCCAGAAGGTTTGGGGTTCAATTCCCCCCTTTTGTCATGACATACAAAAAAGGACATTAGTAATTTCTGACTTTGAAAATGCCGGTTATTTTTTGAACATGCCATAGCATGAATTTTGGGTCACTTTTTGTCCACGACGCCACTGGCACACCAATCGACTAAAACACATTATTTTGATAACTTTTAATTCCAAACATGTTCAGAGTGCACAGACTCAATTTCAAGTCGGTCCGAAAAAATATGTGGGAGGAGTTCGTTAAAGTACAACATGTGTGAATCGCCAAAAATGGTGACTAAATTCACCAAGGTTGTTATTAATGGTTCAGATTCCACCTGTTGATGGTGATTCAACTTGTCCGAAATATGATCAGTCATATTTTGCACGACATGCTATAAGTATGACTTCCGTTCAGGTCATGGAAGCCAGCATAGTGATGCACCTGTCAGCGTTGTCATCTCTCAGTCTGAAGGTACCAGGTTCAATTCCCGCCTGCAATGTTATACGTGGAATTTGCACGGTCCTGCAAACCTCACGAAACGTGTGACATACATCTGGCGTGGTGAGACGATACAGCTGATATGTGTTTTGCGAGCGGGCGTGGCCAAACGGCTCGCCATCACCCCCTGTTGGATACAGGAAACGAGACAAACATAGCAACTTTAAGCGGGTGCCTCGCACGCTGCACGTCGGGGAGGCGGCGCGCCGGAGTGCGAGGGCCCGTACATCACTGCTTGCAGTTTTAATTGAATTTGCCTTTAGATCTTTGACATGCTAAAATGGAGTGTAACAGAAGCACAAGTGAACAAGAAGCATAGAGTCAGCAAGCCTAATGGTAGTTGCACAGGATGTACCTAATGTTGATCACATAAGAGATCATCAGCCACCATACACTACAGGTCATATCAGACCAAGTAAATCTGTATCAGTAAACCCATCTATGAGTTAAACATATAGAAGAGGTCCTTTACTGATTATAACAGCATTTCATTTGTGACTGGATAAATGTTTTCTTCTCTCTGGAGTTACACAGTCTGTCTTTACATGAATTTCTTATTATTCAGACATGTCATAATTTAAGTAACTTTTCTCTATATAATAACATTTCAGCCTGTTTTATTACGCCCTTTCCAATTCTATCACACAAAGTGGGCGCGTTATTAAAAAGACACACTTTCATATAAATTATATGAGAAGGCAAAGGGAGAACACCAAAAAAATTAATAGAAATGAAAGATCACTTATTTATAAAATTTGATTAAGCTTTATTTCCTTTTTATGACCGAGACATTGTCAAACTATCATTTTTAAGCTTACAGTAAAAGGAGGTAAATCTGTAATCTTAGAAGTCATTGATACTCTGTAATGCAATAGAAGGATGTCTCCTGGATTAAGGAACACCATTAGTAGGTAAAAATCAAAAGTTGAACAAGTAAGGATTATTGAGAAAATCCAAACCAGAGACATGCCAATACACCACAATGTTTGACAAAATCGATTTCCTGCTGGTATCATCAAATACTAATTCATATTGTAATAAGAAATATGTTTCCTGCTGTAACAGATCATTTAGTTCAGTTTAAGCTGGGGTTTCTTCACGGGGAAGCTAATAAAACAGTTTACTCGTATTCTAACTTGAAATTGAGTGATCCATTATAGTCGCTGTCTTTCTATTATGTGCTGAACATCATCAGTTACATTTCCAGGGATTGCAGCCACCCAATGGCAAATGTAACTTATTAGTAAATTTTATGTCAGGTCATGCATTGTTTTTATACTTTAACAGCACTCGCCATGTGGGCAATGTGCCGATTTGTATAAAATAACCTTTAGATGAACCGTGTCTGTGTCTGAGGGGTGTGTGTGTACTTTCAACAAGACACTCTGCACTGAAACATCTCATTTACTTCCATGTTTGGACCTGAAGTCTGTTCTTAGCAGCTCTCCCATTGGGACAGATGAAGAGAACAGAATGTGTTTCAGTGCGCTTTTGTTTTGTACTTAACATGGAACAAGCTTTGGGGTAATTTCAGTCAACCGTGTGTATAGCCGTGTGTATTTGTGCAGAGCTAATGATTTGGGTTTTCTTATTTGTGTATTTTAGCACTTTTGTGTTTGATTGTGTGATTGTGGGTGGATAAGTATTAGTCTCACTGTCTCCATTACATTTGACTGAGATCATTTTTTTTTTCTTTTAAATATACACTATACCCATCAGTCTTTTAAAAATACGTAAAAATGTATACAGTGGGTACGGAAAGTATTCAGACCCCTTTAAATTTTTCACTCTTTGTTTCATTGCAGCCATTTGCTAAAATCAAAAAAGTTCATTTTATTTCTCATTAATGTACACTCAGCACCCCATCTTGACAGAAAAAAACAGAAATGTAGAAATTTGTGCAAATTTATTCAAAAAGAAAAACTGAAATATCACATGGTCATAAGTATTCAGACCCTTTGCTCAGTATTGAGTAGAAGCACCCTTTTGAGCTAGTACAGCCATGAGTCTTCTTGGGAATGATGCAACAAGCTTTTCACACCTGGATTTGGGGATCCTCTGCCATTCTTCCTTGCAGATCCTCTCCAGTTCCATCAGGTTGGATGGTGAACGTTGGTGGACAGCCATTTTCAGGTCTCTCCAGAGATGCTCAATTGGGTTTAGGTCAGGGCTCTGGCTGGGCCAGTCAAGAATGGTCACAGAGTTGTTCCGAAGCCAATCCTTTGTTATTTTAGCTGTGTGCTTAGGGTCATTGTCTTGTTGGAAGGTGAACCTTCGGCCCAGTCTGAGGTCCAGAGCACTCTGGAAGAGGTTTTCTTCCAGGATATCTCTGTACTTGAACGCCAAAAAGTTCAATCTTGGTCTCATCAGACCAGATAATCTTATTTCTCATAGTCTGGGAGTCCTTCATGTGTTTGTTTTTTTTGGCAAACTTTATGCGGGCTTTCATATGTCTTGCACTGAGGAGAGGCTTCCGTCGGGCCACTCTGCCATAAAGCCCTGACTGGTGGAGGGCTGCAGTGATAGTTGACTTTGTGGAACTTTCTCCCATCTCCCTACTGCATCTCTGGAGCTCAGCCACAGTGATCTTTGGGTTCTTCTTTACCTCTCTCACCAAGGCTCTTCTCCCACGATTGCTCAGTTTGGCTGGACGGCCAGGTCTAGGAAGAGTTCTGGTCGTCCCAAACTTCTTCCATTTAAGGATTATGGAGGCCACTGTGCTCTTAGGAACCTTGAGTGCTGCAGAAATTATTTTGTAACCTTGGCCAGATCTGTGCCTTGCAACAATTCTGTCTCTGAGCTCCTTGGACAGTTCCTTTGACCTCATGATTCTCATTTGCTCTGACATGCACTGTGAGCTGTAAGGTCTTATATAGACAGGTGTGTGCCTTTCATAATCAAGTCCAATCAGTTTAATTAAACACAGCTGGACTCCAATGAAGGAGTAGAATCATCTCAAGGAGGATCAGAAGAAATGGACAGCATGTGAGTTAAATATGAGTGTCACAGCAAAGGGTCTGAATACTTATGACCATGTGATATTTCAGTTTTTCTTTTTTAATAAATTTGCACAAATTTCTACATTTCTGTTTTTTTCTGTCAAGATGGGGTGCTGAGTGTACATTAATGAGAAATAAAATGAACTTTTTTGATTTTAGAAAATGGCTGCAATGAAACAAAGAGTGAAAAATTTAAAGGGGTCTGAATACTTTCTGTACCCACTGTATATATATATATATTTTATTATTGTTTTTTTTTTTTTAAATGTACAGCTTTTCTCCATGTACTTCCAGAAGAAACATATTTTCCTATTCTCCGGAAGATATGTTTTTCCAACTTGTTTCCCAAGCTCCCTATTTTCCAGCTAAACAGTATGAGGGATTTTTTTTTTTTTTTTTTTTCATTTAAATAGAGCCTTTGAAGATTCTGGAAATACAACTTTTGTTGAAGGACATTGGTCTTTCCAAGATCACTGGGTATTTCATTAGCTTAAAATACAATGCTTTGCTCTTTCACCTAAATAAACAAGTGATTAGACCCCTCTACACAAGTTTTTGTATGCATGCATCATTATCTTTATGGGATTTTGACACCTCTCATTTCTCTTTTAGGTACATTCTGCTTCTGCTGATACTGTTTGCGATTCCAGGGGTGGTGATGATTGTGGCCTATGGACTGATCTCCAGAGAACTTTACCGAGGCATCCAGTTTGAGATGGGCCACAAAAAAAACTCTACTGGTAAGGCCATGTAGTCTACATGAGGAAAAAAATAAATAAAGTAGTAGGGTAACGATTCAACAAATGTTCCAGATGGCAATTTGGCTCCAAGAATATAAAATAAAATACAGAAAAATGCAGCAATAAGTGAAAGCAATCATTTCATTTGTCACCTATTTAACATTTCCTCTTGACTGGTAAGTGAACAACTGTTAATGTTAACTGTGTCTGTGTAGGAAGAGCTTAATAATGCAGCTAATTGTATAACATCAGGATTTACAGGCCACCAGGCATACTAGGACAAATCCTGGTGGGTCGCAGCATCAGTGTGTGAGTGGACCGTCAAAGAAATCCCAAAATGTTTTACCTACGTTGTATCTCTCTGACTGGTCCTATTTGCTGCAGGTAGTCCTGTTTCCAGTGGTTAAGTCTAGGGTTGAATCATCATCATATCTACTTAACTGATAAAACTTTATGTTGCACATAAACCAGGCGTACTAACCGTGTCTGGACAATTCAAAATGGAATTTTAGTGAAGCAAATAATAACACAAACTGTACCGGAAAAACCTTCGATATCTTGTTTTGTTGTGGATGTTTTCTTGCTATTATGATTTTGCTAAAAAATAAGACAAATAAGCTGTAATGTAAACTAACTAAATTAAACTATCTACTAAGTCCATAGTGGTGGCACGCTGCCTGGATGCTGAAGTGACTCACTATCACCTCCTAATGTACAAAGTGGTATTACAAGATGGAATTTTATATCTTAAAAATTACAACTTTAAAAAGACCAATTAATGTTGGCATCAAAGGTAGTTTGTATCTGATAGACCGGGTCATCTGTGGATACAAATGTCTTTTAAAATTGTTGTGCAGAACATCTCAGTATGATTAATTGGTCACTAAACACAGATTTTAGACAACTGAAAGCATCAAACAATGGATGACTCTTACACTGAAGAATGGTTTCCTCTCCTGGAAATTACAGTTGTGACAAAAGTCAGATTTAAAAGCTTCCTACGTTCCTCAAAATAATTTTCAGGAAAAAACACATGAACTAAACACAGAAATGTTATTTTCTGACCAGCTCAACACAGCAGAATATTGGCTTACTATTTATAGTATATTTTATATATATAAATGCGTCTGATTAATCAATATTCTCAGGCTGAATATTTGTATTTTGATTGCAGTATCATTTAATTGAGTCAGATTGTGTCTCTAAATAAATGCCACCACACTAATCAGTATCTAGCTTTAATGTTATAACATTTAAATATTTTGACATGATTTATGTGAATAATGGGGAATTTAATTTTAGCCACAACAATCCCATTTGCGCTACAATCACTGTAATGTGTGCAGATTAATCAAAACCTAACCTTTTGTGGCCGTATAAGAGTGTCGGGGTTGATGGCAGCGTGGAGTGAGACTGCGAGTGCTCCATTAAAGGATGGAATTGGCTGGCAGCTGGAGGCCAGTACATTACCATCTGTTTGGTCTCAGAGAGAAAGAGGTTATCCTAATAAATAAATAAATAAATAAAGCGTTTGTGAGACAAAATGCATTGGGTAAAACAAAACAAACAGGAAATAATACTAAATATTATACAGAGATTATATAATAACCTCTTGGAAAATCTGTTTTATTTATTAAAATTCACAAGTGGGTCAGCAATACTCTGTTTAAAGAACCAGATCCTGGTTGCATGTTGTTGCCTTACAGCTCTTTATGCCATATTTATTGTTCAACTATGGGGCTTAAGACAGTGGTCTAAAAGTTGTCTAAATTTATTGATTTAAAATGTATTTTTTTGGGCATCAAAATTGTTTTTAAATTCCAGAGCTGACAACAAAGGTAATAAGTATCATTGTTAACACTGCGTGACATTACACAGAAATGCAAAACCGTAATAAGCTTTTAAAACTTTTACAAGCACGTGCACGAAGCAAGCCGACTGTTAATGACAATTGAAACGGCAAAAGTGGTAATGATTCGAAATGTGTCGGAACAACAAGGAAGCAGACTGAACATTTGGTGTATTTATTGGAACACACTATTCTGTATATAAGCAGTTTCGGTGTCTCGGCTCCTAATAGATTATTGACAGCAGTGGCATAAGAGGAACCTGCACCCTCTGGGATGTGTGTGTGTGTGTGTGTGTGTGTGTGTGTGTGTGTGTGTGTGTGTGTGTGTGTGTGTGTGTGTGTGTGTGTGTGTGTGTGTGTGTGTGTGTGTGTGTGTGTGTGTGTGTGTGTGTGTTGACCAGCCTTTCGGTCCGGGGCAGCTCAGAAGTGATTAGGAGCAGCAGAGATGTCGTCTTAACATTGCATGAACCAGGCCTTTATTTCTTTTTCAAGGGCAGCACACAGTGCACAACATTTGGACAGCTGTTATACTGAAACTCAGGCTTATCTGGACACTTTATGGCTGATTACAGTAACTTAATTACCGCCGTTGGCACTTCACAGTAATTGCGGCTACATGCTGCTTATGTTACTTATCACACATGACAGTCGCTCATTTCCCGCAATTTCCCACTGGACCTAGTTCACCACCAGGGTATTGACCACCATCCTAAAGGCAAAGGCTTGACCAGTCAAACATATTTCTAGGAGTTATTTTTATCGTCGTTTTTTTTTGACTAATGAAAACTTGGTCGACTACGACTTTTCTTATTGACTAGGGCTTATTCGACTATTTCTGGGAAGCCCTGGTCATTGCAAACTATTTCTGTATTAAAACAAGACCACAACCTTTTTAACCCCTTTCACACCGATTTAAGTCAAACAGAACTCATCTCTCTCTCACCCTGCTTTCCGATGCAGATGTGAAGAATGGCTTGACCTCCACTATGTCTAATGGCAGCGATGATGGAGATGGCTGCTACGTTAATGTGGGTCAGCGGCCGCACTCAGTCGAGATGTCCACCATGGCTGCATCACGCAAGGCGACCAAGGCAGAAAGACCGCGCAGCAACACGTCGGAGGCCAAACTTGAGGCCAAGAAGCGAATCATCCGCATGTTAGTCGTCATCGTTGTCATGTTCTTTCTGTGCTGGATGCCGCTGTACTGTGCCAACACCTGGCGGGCTTTCGATGACATCTCTGCCAAACATGCCCTGTCAGGAGCCCCTATCGCTTTTATCCATTTGTTGTCGTACACCTCAGCCTGCGTCAACCCTATTATTTACTGCTTCATGAACACACGTTTCCGCAAAGCTCTGCTTGCCACTTTCTCATGCTGTGCCGCACCTTGCCATCGCCGCCGCCATCGCGGGCTACGGGACAACGAGGAGGATGTTATGGCAACGGGGGCGTCCATGTCCAAGTTCAGTTACACCACGGTGAGCACCATGGGAACCTGCTGAGGGAGATGGATGCTGGCACAATCTAGGAAAGACAGTTACTACGGCAACACAGCACCCTAAATCCTTTGTTTTTAGGCGAATGCTGTGCACATAGGAACGGTAATGAGGAGTGGATGAACAGGCTATATAATGTAGCAGTATAGAAGCTTCACCTGTGACCGTGAGTTAAACTATGTTGACATTATATGATGAAACCCGGTCTTACAGTGTAAATACGTCCATAGCTTTATTGAAAAAGCACAAAAACGGTCAAATATTTATTTCTTCTCAGTGGACCAAGGTGAAGTGTTTGCTTAGATGTTTACGGTGGTGTGTGTGTGTGTGTGTGTGTGTGTGTGTGTTTGTGTGTTTGTGATGCAGCTGATGTTAGCAGTGGTGGGCTGCATATGTGAGGGAGGCAGTCTAAAAAATTTACTAGTTATAATGTAGCTATAAAAATAGGAGACTATTTGCTATGTACTTTTTAACCTGTTTTATATTTTGCTGTCAGTTGTTAATGTTTATCTGTGTTAATGATGGTAATCCAATTGCCTTGTGGACTAAGTGCCTGCTTCTAAATACGATGTAATACAGTATTTGTTTAAAGTTGATTTGCTTCATATATCATGCGCATAATAATAATTTTGTTTTGGCGTTTAGAAGTGGAGTTTAATGTTTTAAAAGATCTTCTCACTGAAAATCTTTATCAGATGAAAAACTTTCTTCATGGGAAATGATAAATGAGTGGTTTGCCAGATGTACATGGCTCCACAAAAAAAAAAAAAAAGACAAAGACGCAGTGGTGATGCCTTGTGTTGTGATTGTAAACTGTAATGCTAGCTATCTTCGGGTCTTTAAGGTTTGTATTGTGTCAAAACACCGTTACAAATGTAAAAAGGATGAGATGACAAATTGAGTTGTGTTACATGCTCATGTTAACGAGTTTCTCGTGTCTAGCACTTTGTGGAGAACATCTTGACGGGAATCTGGTGTACTGATAGGACCAGCATGTAGAATTTAGTTGGATCTAGTGGTGAGGTTGCAGATTGCAACCATCTGAACTCCTCTCGTCTCACTCTCCACTTCCAAGCGCATATGAGAATCTATGGTGGCCACAAAAAAAAGGCCCTTTCTAGAGCCCGTGTTTGGTTTGTCTGTTCTGGGCTACTGTAGAGACACGGTGGCGCAACATGCCGGGCTTAACGGAAGAGGACGCTCCCTGTGTAGATATGAAAGGTTCATTCTAAGTTAATGAAAACACGACTAGTTTCAGATGATTATATACTCGTGAAAACCTAATTCTGAACATTGTATTTAATTTTCTGCCAATAGATCCTCTGACACACAAATCTTCAACAGTTCCTGCATTATTATATTACTGATGCAATGTAAGAAAAGATCCACAAACCCTCCCTGTGTATAACAGAAAGTGCTCTATACTGAAATCTGTAAAAAGACAAAAGTAGTTTGATGAAGTTTTAACACAGAATTGTCGAGTTCCAATGTTTATGGAAGGATGTTCAGTACAAATGTGTATTTGTAGTTTATTAATATTAATGCAATGCCTGCTTGAACTGAATTTGAAAAAAAAACAAAAAACTGTAATATTGTGATAAAAGTTTGTGTCACAGTATCATTGTAGGTCAGAGTTGCACAGTGACCAGACAACCCACCACAGCTCTTAAGTCCAGCAGTGCCAGCTATCGCTTCTATTGCAGAGTCCAATTTAAAAACCAGTCTTTTGTGCGGCGGAGAAGTGCAGCTAACAGTAAATTCATGGAAGTTTTCAGGGGTCTGTCTGCATTCAGTTGCCCTGAAGGCTACCAAGTGGAAGCCAGGTTTCAGAGGTCTCTGTCAGGTCTGTCTTGCGTGCCTGACTCTTGCTCCCCTACTCACCTCCCATTAATTGTGTTACAACTTCAATCCCGCCAGCCTGAACTGCTGAGCATATTTCACTGAGTGCACCAAAGCACAATGCTGTCAGTCTCACAACTAATAGATGTATTACTTGCTTTTGTGGGTGTTTGTTATTCTAGATAGGCCTGTATCTTTTGTGGTTCCTTGTGTACACTGTACCCTTTATGTTAAAAAAATAAATCACAGTGATGCCTTACTGTGGGGGTCTAAACTACACACAGGCAGAACATTTTATCCGCTGAAATATCAATCTACATTGTGGAAAATATAGCAAATGATAATCTTGTTGACACTTTGAGACTAAAACAGTAAAATCTTACATTTCTGTGGTAATCAATTAGCATGTGCCCACCACCCCCCTCCCTGATCAATGTAATACACTGAAATAACCTTGGTTTCACACAAAGGACAAAGATTGTATTTGGATTGATTTTTAGTAAAGTCTGCATGGAAACATATAATGTTTCTCCATCCTGCTGGAAGTATTATAGGCAACCGTTTGCAAATGTGTTAGCTGTAACAATTAATGAGAGAATTCTAGTCAGTTTGTTGTGTTTTAATCTTGTTCCCTAACCCCAAAAGGATCACTGCAACTTTAAGATGAGGGTTGCACAGGCCAGCTTCCACTTGTTTGCTTTTGACGAGGGACAATGACGGCTGGAGGGACGCTAAGAATAACACACACATTTGTAATGCTCTACCACAGACTGAGTATAAAGATGGATGTCATGAGAGCTCCCCAAAAATTAGGCCAAAACATCTGAGATGGCAGCGCTCATTTCCAAGATGTTTTGGCTTCATAATGGAACGAAAGAAATGCTGACATGTCCTTCATTTTAATATACAGTCTACGATCCATCGTCGGACCAGTCCCTACAAAAAAAACAAACTTGTAACTACGGAACTGATGATGATCAAGCAATGCAATTTGTAACATTTATTGGGTTTATACCAATGAGTATATCAAAATGACAGAAATTGAGGTCGAAGGGATTATTCCGTGCTGCTCAAAGCGATTTAAATGGCAGTCAAAAACCTTAACATCAATGTTTCTTCCCCAAGAAATTCACTGATTACTTACTGAGACTACTTCACTGTTGAAAGTTCCCAAAAAAAATAGCTTCTATTAAAATATTTTCAGAAAACATACAGACTTATTCAGAGATAAACTTTAATTATTTGGGTACAGATGGAATCCCATTTACCTCCATTGTATTACAATAGTAGCAGAAATGTCAGAGATGTGAAATATTTCCCAACAACTACAAATCAACTATCTGCATGGCTAATTTACAGAACATGTATTGTTTTTCTTTTATGGCCAGTTCACCCTAAATTTTAAAAACTCTCCATACACACCCAGCTAGCCAAGCTTTTTTTTTTGAGAAAAATACACTTTGGACTCAGCTAAGAGTTGAAATATGTTGATGTAAATGTCTATTGTTCTAATTTATAGAGGAGAAAAGGTGTCTCTGCGACAAATTGTACAGACTGTTGACTGACCACTATCAAAGACTTACATCCACTTAGATAATCAATCATGTTCAGTAAAGACAATGAGGGTGGCCTTTATAAAGTGACAAGCCCCCCCACTCTGTCTTTGATCATTATGCTCTTGCTGTGATCTAATCAACCCCCTCCTATCCATTAAGGCTACATGAACCTGCAAATGGTTGCTGTGATTGATTTCTCCCTCCACAACCGTCACTGTTCCAGATGCTTATTATCACGCTTGACAATGCTATTTTTTTTTTTTTAATTTTTTTTTTCTTTAAGCACTACGTGTGTAAATATGTCAGTGATAAGTGATACTGAACTGCTGCTAGGATTGCAGAGTACCCCTACAACGAGCCTGCAAATAAAAGTGTAGCCATTTGCTAAATTAAATGGTCCCGGACACGTCGACACAAGTGTAACCTGACAAACAGGGGCGGGAGGATGCTACTGGTGACTGATGAGAACAGTCTCCACGGGTGGTGAAGAGGGAATCTCTGGGGTGCACGGATTGACAATTTTGGGAGAGTCACAATTATTATGTAATGCTAGCAAAGCTGATATTTGAGGAGCACATTTACCTGACTGGGCAGCAGAGCCAGTTGGATTTGTAAAAAAAAATTCACTCTGCAGTGTTTAAAAAAAAAAAAAAAGAAAGAAATAACTGACTTTCTCTGAGTGGAAGATCTCCTTGCCTGAATGTCCGGCCAAAGTGAGAGGGAAAATTCCCAAGTGAATTCTAACTGTTGGCACTGCTATGATTAATATGACTTTAAACTAGCCATTTAAGAGAAAGTATAAGATAATTAAGGTAATTTATATTTATTAGGGACATATTGAAACACTTTTCTAATCTTACTTTGTCCCTTTAGCATGACTGGATACATCTAATAGGAGGCCTCATACATAGTATAAACTAAAAATACGATAAAGGGCCACAACATTCATTGTACTTGATTGCAAATTCACAAACACATTTGTAATAAATTAAATTAACAAAGTCACAGGCTGAATTTTGGGCTTTAGGGGCCCTGGGGAAATTGCCATCTTTGTCAGATTAGTAATCCAGATTTGCCCCTTCTAATACTTGCACACATTTGCCGATTTAACAGCTCATTTATGGCACAACAAAGGTTTCAGTGTCTCTTGAAAGAACAACGAACAAACACAATGCTGCCATATTTTTTTAAGGCTGTGTTGAGCATCTTTGTTGTGGAATCATTAAAATGATCAGAATTGACAGTTATCATGCACACGGGCAGCAAGTTGCAGTGTGAGTTATGTCTTAATAAAGTATTCGGGGTTGTAATGTCTTACAGATGTATTTGTTGTTTCAGCCTTCATTATCAATATGAACCATGTGGAGTGTAAAAATCAAATTGTGTAACATAATGAGGATTAAAGGCTGTGTCGTATGTGGGTATTGTTTTATTAGTGTTGATGTTTGCTGTCTCTGGGGCAGATTTAGGATTAGTGCAGCCATCTAGCTGTGAATGTCAACAACAATATGTGAAGGCACAAAAGCCTCATTCAGCAACATATAAATATACATACAAATATAGACGGTATCTGCTTCATTTCTCTGTCCACACCTGCTCATCTGCAGCATAGTTCATACTCACATACTACTCTGAATTGTACGGAAATCAGGTGTTAATATAAGATTTTCTTTTCTCTGGTTGATGTTGTGTTTTGGTGATGCGTAGTAGCATGCCAGCTCGTTGTTCTAAGCAGCTTGTTTGGGCCGCAGGGGTCCATGGGATGAACAGCAATGACGGGTTAGAGAATCATATGAGGGCACATCTAGATCTACTCAAATAGTCACAGTTGCCAGGCCACCATTGCCTTAAGTGTGTTTTCCAGTGTACAGTATCTGTAAGTCTGTGTGCATGTTTGTGTGTGTATGAGTCCTTCATACTTTTACTGTGTTATACATGAGTCACTATTGTTTGAGGGCAAAATGAGAGCTGGAGAGGAAATCATTTGGCGGTGTCGTGTCTTCACCCATGACAAAGAATATGAATAACGCTAAGCACTCTTGATTTGGACAAATTACGGGTTGGCTTGACATTTTCAACTGTCTGTCGATAAATGGTGATGAAAAAGAGCTATTGTGACCACAGTCTTTCTGAATCAGTGACAACTTGGAGAAAAAAAGAAATCTGTCAAAAACATTTTATGTTGTTTATTGGCTTCTGTTCTCGATGCTATCTTGACAGGTTTGTTAGTGCTGCTCTGACATTGTAAGGACTTGGTTGTTTGCGTGTGGGTTTAAAATGTAGAGTTTTCTTTTCTGGTTTAAGGTCTAGAAGAGGGAGATGGTTCAACAGGTCTACATCCGTACTGAAAGCATAGATTCATTGCTAATATGATTGTCACTGCAGCCACTATTCATTGTTTTTGACTTGATAGATATGAAATATATCATGAGGATGAGCTGGTTAGCATTTGTATATTCTAAGTATCGAGAGTTTGAACGATGGCTGCTGTGCTAACTAGTGATCCTCTTGTTTGAGAGATACACTTTGTTATCTTCTGTCTGTCTGTCTGTCAGACACACGCCGTGTTAAATGTGCACATTCCAATGGATGGTTGTCAAGATAGTAGATACTTTTTTTGTGACGTTATTAAAATCTAATAAAGTCTCAATGTCAAATTATACCAAATCTTTTTGTGTTGTCGTTACATGAATTTGATATTGTGTTGCAGTTTTAGGTGATGTTTTTTTCCTGTTCTTTTGATGCACTTCAATATTTTAAAACTTCTTTAGTGACCATTTTAAGAGGAAAAAATAAGCAACAAATTCATGCATTTATGAGGCATACTGGGCTCTTCTGTGCAGTTTTAGCTTTAACATTTTTGTATGAAGCAATGCTGAAACTTGAGGAGGTAAAGTGAACAGGCGTTGCCCCTGACTCTCTGCCAACTTCTGCTTTAGTGGGCTTAATGGTCTCAAAAGACAACCTAATGGTGGCTTAGCTACTCTTTACATTGCGCCCATATAGTCTCTCAAGACACAAACAGCATATAAAGAAATCTATATCACAATAACCCCATTGCCATTAAGCACAACTGAAACCTAAAAAAACCTCAATCTATCACATCCAATCATAACGGACCATATTCATGAGAGCCAAGCAGAGTTTTGATGATTTAGCACCATTACCTTGACCTTGAAATAACAATAGTGTTCCAGTCACGGTCTTACATCTCTCGACAGCATTTCAATTATAATAGATAACTTAGTGCATGAAGAGGTACTCGCTACAAAATGAATATAATTTAGATCAGAGGTGCCCAAATTCTTTCTTATAAAGGGTCAAAAATGATCTTGGAGGGAGGGCCAGAAATAAATCTTTATATTATGTGTAATTACATTTCATTTAAATGTAATATATTTGACAGAAAAATAAAATTCTGATTCTAAAACTAAATTTCAGAATAATAAAAAGATGAATCTTTAATCTGCGTAATAGTAATTATATATATTTTTTTGCATAAATTATTGTCAAAAACACTTCTCGTGCCATTTTGTTCAAATTTTTCTTGACTTACGTTATCTTGACCGGCAGCTCAGCGAGGTAGGCAACACTAACAGCACATGAGCAGTAGCAGGAGAGAGAGAATACCATCATTCTTTGTAGATAAGAAGCAGGCCAATGTAATTTAACAGGGAAGCTTAACAGCACTCTGCTGTACATTGTTGAAAAAAAATAATCTTATAATGCAATTTTTAGCTGCACAAAATGTACAGTTTGTACTCAGTAGGATTTGAATTTGACAGCACTTAAGAATGAAGAGAATAAGCACTAGCTTGTTAAATGCCGTGGTGGGCAAAAGAAAAAATGAAGGTGCGGGCCAAACTTGACCCGCGGGCACAAAATTGGGCTGCTCTGATTTAGATAGCAAGGTTCTGTCTAATTGATGGCTATTGATTTGGAGAGTACTTGTTATCCATATTGTGGCTCTAATAAGGATTAGTACTGCCTGGCTAGGTCACAAATTAACCAAGCATTCAGCCCAGAAATCAATTAGATGGATCTCATCTTTTCTATTTAACACACGGTTACTCTTGCGTACAAACAAAAAACTAGAGGGACATGAGAAGATTCTGCTTTTTACAGCAGGTTTTGCTTGTTCAAAAGCAGGAGCTACTTTCCTCATCTCAAAAGGAAGAAATAAACTATTGATCTCTGCTTGGATCATTAACTGTTCCTGTTATCAAACTGCTGAAAGCTCATTCAATGTCTTAAAGCCAGTAAATTATAGGGAGCAAATTTCAACAGCAGCCATTACCTCCAATGTGCATCCTCCAATCAGCATGTCCACGTAATGTCACAAATGTCAGAGACTGGCTGAATGGAAAATAGAAAAATTGGAAAAACCAGAAGAATCACTTTGTATGTCTAATTTTTCAAACATATACGATACATATATTTTACATAGATACATAAATACACACTATAATGAAAGTCATCATCTTTCACCTCCAAACAAGAATAGCCAACATCCTCATCAACCTGTATGCTGTCTGAGAACATAGTGATGAGGGAAAAAAGCTACTCAGACATAGTCTCAGGGCTGAAATCCATTTTGTCCTCAAACACCAAAATACAAGTGATTAAATGCAAACCTATCTTAACAAAATGGGATTTATGGCTATAGATATGTGCACTGCCAAGGTGGCTCTGCCCACCCAGTCAAACACTACCGAAAAATCTTCTTCAAAACTTCTTCATCATCATTATCACAATCATCATCATCATCATCACCATCAACGGGTGCTGAAAAAAGTCCTACAGCAAACATGTCAGTCCTTTTTTTACACATTTGTGAGCATCTGCCTGAAGGAGTTGTCTGTTTTTTTTTTCTCTGCGCCTTTGTTGCATTTGTGTTTCCCATCTTGGCAAAAAAAGAAAAAAGAAAAAAAGAGAGTTGTGTCACCCCACCGGTAAAGTGCCCGGCCTGCCTCATAGCCGATCAATATCATCAAAGGACAGGAGACGGTTTTTAAAATCCTTCAGCTGTCTGAGAAACTGTATGTATGGACTTGGTTTCTAACACAGCATTTGTGTTTTATAATCAGTGTGCACATCACATTGATAAACAACTATAATACTATAGTGAAGTTACTTATTGGAGACAACACTTTTTTAAGCTTTACAGCAGACTTCTGATTGGGTTTGTCACAATAGCAAAATTTTGGCCTGATTTTCTGAATTTTAGGGTCAACATCTGTCCATTAATAAAGTAATTTTGTATTTTTTTTATTGCACTTTTATTTTACCTATTAGTTTGGACAGCCCTTCTACTTCTACTTGTAAAGTCAAGTCTATTAACTTGTTTGGATGTAAAAAAAAAAAAGGTCAGTAATTGTCATTAGCATTTGTCAGCTGGTGATAATTCAGAGCTAACAAATTGTCTGAATCTTCAAACCTTGTAACCCTAAACAACCAAAGGCTTTTAGTCCATTCAAGAAAAGAGCCATTGTGTTACTGTGGATCCATGTTTCTGCAGAAGGAGGAACTGAAGCATATTTCTTACACAATGCAGATACTTTCCCTTTTGTACACAGTGTGCCTACTCAAGAAACCAAATTAAACAACTCTGGTCAAACAAGTTGTTGGTTAAACCTTCTATCCTTGTTGGAGATAAATGCAGACAAAAAAAAAAAAAAGAGTCGAATACATTTGCATATATACAAAATATTGGCCAGGAATTGTCATGCTGACAGTCAGGCAAAAGACAGACATACAAAGCAACCTGTAGTTTACAGAGGTAAGGACAACAAGACCTCCCAGAGAACAAATAAAAGAGGAACACAACGCGTTTTGGGGAGTCTTTCTTTAAGACTTGGTTTTTGAATGGAACATCTCATTAGTTGATTTTCAGTAACTTAGCAACTAACTCTGATAAAGGGAAATTACTCTTTATGTCACTGTGGTGGGATGCAGGCGTCTCACCACACATGGGAAATGAGTTGGCAGCTTAGACAAATCATTTCACATGCATATTATGTCTGTCATTCATTCAAAGTGACTGCACAATATGAAGTGTATTTAAATTAATGAATAGTATGAATTAGTCTTCACTTACTCCATTATGTTTTAAACAGAGATCGGCTTTTAAGGCAGTCCGAGTGCCGTGAAAATAACGTCAGTAAAGTCGGACGGTTCTCGATACTCCCTGGACATTTTACAAAGGCCATATTGAATATCCTGCTGAATATCTTTTCTGGAGCTACATCGTTATGTGTAGTGGGGCTTTGCACAGAAGTACACACAAGAGCTTTATCTGGGCAGTTAAAGTTCATTTCTCAAGATAATTGCATGCCTGTAATGAACAGACTGTACAGTGACAACAATAAACCTACAGACAGTAACAGATGCTTTCAGTTATCTTCCGAACGTTGTATTTGGTTCATGCGCATAAATAATAAAATCCTACACAACCTATTCCACTTACAAGAAAGTCATCAATTAAATCAACCCAGTAATTTGAAGTGGCAACCTCTAATTTATTGTGCAAAGTCCCATTAGTGTGATGGCTGCAAACCGCTTCAATTTCTCACTGGAATTCGATGAGTCTTTCAAAGCGCAGTCAGCTGTCACTTAAAGCAACCGGATCCACTGCTCGACCAGCACAGTGCCAGTTTGTGCTATTCAGTAGCAGATATGTTTTAGCAGGCGGTGGTCTAATGTGTTTATTATGTTGCCCTGCCTGACATTCACCCGTTTAGTACACCTTAGTTTAATGTGTACTGTGGCTTGTGTCCCTACATTTGCCTCCGTCTGAAAATGTATATTTCATAACTAGCTCTATTTGCTGTACCTGGCAAGTTGCTGCTTAAAGTAGAGCTCCTCTGCAGGATTCCCAATTATATCTTACATCAATAAGAAATTTCAGACCTGAGGCAGAAAATAATTTTTTCAAGGGGGTTGGAAATTAATGAGTAGATTCTCTGGTTCAGTTCTTGTAACAAATGAACAATTGCACAGTTTAAAAGTTATAATCAGACTAAATGAGAGTAAATGTATTGTAATAAAATGCAACACAAGACTTGAACGACTTTATTGTCTATAATGGTATTTTTGGATTACTTTTGTTTCAACTGTATAAGATGTGTGACAAAGAAGCTAAAACATAAGAGCACTGCGGTAAAAAGGAGAAAGGAGCACTTGAGGTGAACGGTGACCATCTCCTCTTACCTAACGGCCACATTAAAAGACAGAGTGGAAAAATGGACAGAGCACTGACAGCCATAAAGATAAAGACAAGATTGAGTTTTTAATGTAGAGAACCTGATGGAGCTCACCGGTGATAGTATTACCACATAGCTGGAAGCGTGCCGCAGAGAAGATGGAGTGCTCTTATTTTCCAAACCTCTACTTTAAAATCCATTACGGCGCCATTGCATTTCCTATCTAGAATACAGATGTACTCCAATGACTTTAATTAATTCTCAAAATTAGAGTTGAAAAAGTTATTTTCAAAAATTAACATTGCTGAGTAATTCTGCAGTGTAATGGCAATGAAATCAAAAGCAGCTTTTTAGGATCATTAAACGTACATGTTTCACTTATGTTTGGAAAACACTTATTTAGAAAAAACACCCTTAGTGTGAAAACATTTGAAAGACTAGAGACACTGCACTGCTTCAATAAAATGCAACTGCAGACTTGATGAATTGTAGGAGCCATAATTTACTGACATTTCTAATTGGAGGAAACTGATTAACGTCTGCTAGGCTGATTAGAAACTGAGAAACCCTTTATTAATGTCATGACAATTGCACACTTGAAAACTGATTTGAAAGTGCAAAACCCAAAATACTTTACAATACAAGTTCTCCAACCTGCGCAACCCACTGAATACGCAGCACATGACTCCCAGTTACTGCACAAAAACAACTCAACAGTTTAGGGCAAGATCTGGGGTAAAATGGAGGAACTTCATTGTTATAGTTAGAATAACAAACTCATATGGATAGCTAAAGTCATGTTTAAAAGTAAAGTTGAAACAGGAAACAAACAGCAGCCTCCCATGTGAGTCCAGAGAGAAATCCATCGTACAGCCACTACCGAGACACCACGACATCGCTGCAGAGTCAGCACACCAGAACCAACGGCCCTTTTCTTACTCTGTATACTGGTGCAGGTGAGAATTACATTTAACTGTGCTTAATCCACACTGCTCATATACTATCTAACTTATTTAACTGCAGTACTTCCACAAAGACAATATTTACTGTTTGACATAAAGCCAATTTAATGCAGCAGCCTCTTCAGAAGCGCAATCTATTCTGTGCCTGTGACCTGGTCCCAGGAAGGACAACAGGCTCGTTTGAGATGAACCGCAGCAATCGGGGGCGAAGGCAAATAACTGCAATCAAGTCGGCCAGTTTTCAGCAGATTTCAGTCTAAAGCATGAAACCAGTCTATGAACAGGAAGTCAGAGAAACAGTCACTTCTTGAAAAATGACCAAATCAGGAAGTCAACAAAACTGGGCAGCAGTTTCAGAAAAACACTCCTGATGAGGTATGAAGACATGCAGAGGACACGATGGACCTGTGGCCGGTTTCACTTGCATTAAAATAAATAAATAAACTTTAAAGACCCTTTATTTCAACACAATTAACATACATTTATCCACTTCGTATAGCGTTCGTATTTAGATAGAAAACTAAAATAAAAGTAAATCTTCCATTCTGTAAATACCGCGTTAAATAAGTTTAGTTCAGTTGAGTCAGGGCAAACTGTTCTTTTTAGTCAGCCACCCAGTTTCAGATGAGTTGACTATATTTCTATTGAATCTTACCTGGAGTTGAGTAATCTTTCATCCAACCGGAGGATCCAGCGTCCTCTTCCCCGACATCCGGCACAGCAGTCACCAGTTTCAGTCTCCTCTCCCAAAAGTCCATCGAACATAAAACCAACCTGCATATTGTACAGAACTTCAATTATCTCACAGTCCCTAAATCACTTTCATTAATAATTAAACTTTTTCAAAAGTACGAACAGAGTTCAGACATTTGTCAGCAACAAGTAAAAACAAAACGCGCCAAAATAAACATTTTCTGCAGAGATGAAACTTCAAATTAAAATCTCGCCAGCACCGTGTCTCTGCAGTGCCGATGTTGTATTTCACGTTGGCGTCTCTCCGATAGTTTTGTTTTTTTTCTTTCCTTTAAATCATGAAAATGTTCATGAGCCACGTTCAAGTTAAACTAACACAGAAAAACAAACCACACTCACCAGAGATTAATCATCCAAAACGACAAATTCATGGTCTTCGGTAACCTTCCGGTGAACAACAAAATACCAAAACACCGGACCTGTGTCTATAAATAACTTGCAATAGGCAGTTGCTATGTTCTTTCTTACCTGCATGGGTGTTTCGGCTGACTCCCACAGTCTAAACTGCAGATGTGTGCTCGGGTGATTGGTGATTTTACATTAAATTCATGCCTGAATGGTTGTGTGTCTGTTTGGGTTGCCCCCACAGTCATTTTATTTAGCACTTAAAAAACTAAAAATTAAAAAAAAAAAACTAAGACATTAAATGTAATGTGAAGGCAGAACAGCACACAAGACAAATACATGCATATTGTTTAAGAAATCAAATCAAAACTGAATTGGGCAATAAATAGCTTGTGTTTTGTGATCAAGATTTGAACAGGCTGGTAGTGCAGTTTTTGACTTGATCTGGAGGTGGAAGCTGTTCCAAAGTTTTGAAGCTGCAATTGAGAAAACTTACTTGGCCCTGAGTGCCGACCTGGATTTAGGAACCATGTGAAGCTGGAGGTTTAGTGACCTAAGCCAGCAACGAGGGGTATAGAGATGCAAAAGGGCAGACGGATAAACCAGGGCTGATCCATTTAAGCACTCATACACAACTGACCCGGCATATCCTGTAAAGAACTAAGTGGGTACATGTAATGAATCAGTTAAATTTGAGGAGTTAAACTAGCCAAGTTTCAAGCAGTTGCTTCACCAATAAGATGAAGGTAATAAAACCACACAGAAGTACAGTTTAATGTTTTAGAGGAACACGTGGAGCCATTGAACATGAAAATCACTGGTGGAGAAGTGGTTACTTTTGCTGAGACTCTGGGTCACATTGCAGATCTTACTGCAATTGCAGCCTACTGCAAATAATGTAAAGCACAAATTCAATTTGCACGTGTAAAATCCAGATTTCCAGATAAAATCATGACATTGCTCACAACAAAACTGTGACTCTCACTCAGAAACATACGACAATGAGAGCTCAAACCGCTTTAACAGCAGCACATTGGGTGGAGTGGGATGTAAGGGGGTTGGGGGTTAGCAGGGCTTTTTGCAGACCTGCCGGTGAGACAGACAGGTGACCTTTGGGTCATTTCATCATGCTAACAGGATATCTCCATGGGGACAAAGGCAAAGTGCATTAGAGTCACGGCTGCCACCATTAAAGACATGATGTGATGGAAAGGCGGTAATTGGGATAATAATCTAAGGCCACTTTGAAGTCACAAGGTCCAAGAGGTCCAGGGATGGTGACACTGAAGCTCACCTCAGAAGTACAGAAGATTATTTTTTAAATTCAAGTCACGGTAAAATATGTTATCAGCAAAATGAATAAAACTGTATTCTGTTTGAAATATGAATATTATAATATTCATATTCGGTTTGATATTTTGAAACTTGACATACTGGCATTAATTTAAATCAGTAATTTAAAGTCACATTTCCTTTACTGTCATTGTGAGTTTGTTGTATCATGTAGCCATGATAGAGAAATGTATGCTCTTTCTACCTGAGCAGGTACTTTGTAAAGCTTTATACCATCTTTCATCTTTATTGTACATGTTTTGTATAGAAATTGTGTAGCCTTGCATATGTTTCAGTGCACCTGGTCCTAAAAAATTGTATGTATCTATCCATATGGACTGCAACATATGCAGGCAATGTTTAACAGCACAAGCAGAACTGGAGTGAAAGCAATTGAGTTCTCTATCATTTCCTCTGCATGACCACAAATAGGGACCAGTTCCACATTCATGAAGTGAAACGTTAAGAATAAATGATGAAAAATGACAAGTGGAACTCTGACTCTTCATCTAGATTATCTGATGATATAAAGTGAATACATCAAATGAATTAGGGTCCAGAGGCACACAGACACACGCCACAAATGGTTACATGCCTGTTAGATTACTTACACACACACACACACACACACGCACGCACGCACGCACGCACGCACACACACACACACACACACACACACACACACACACACACACACACACACACACACACACACACACACACACACACTGTGAAATAATAATCTTGGTATGGAATTTATCTCATCAAAATAGTTAAAGGTAATAACTGATGCCACCTGCACTTCATTCCCTGATGATGACGGATGTAGTCGAACGGAGAAAAGGAAAAGAGGAGGAACTGAATGTCTTCTCTGTCTGCCTCTGGGATCTTGATAAATTGAAGAGACGGAGCTGAATTCTAACAGGCTAATCGAAGTGTGACAGTGATTCTGCCAGAAGCGAAATAAGTGGTTGATTTACTGTAGGAGCAGGTAAAACATGGTCAGACCAAATAAATGCAGGTTAATACACAAGCAGGCTCACTGGAACGCATACAATTAATGAGGCATTTGCTCTATGTGCTGCACATCAATTTGTCTGAGAAAACCTCTGCATCCCCATGAAACCTTGAGCATTTCAAATATAATAGAATATGTCAGTGCAGAAGTCTGTGTTTAAATGCACACATAAGTGGCTCATACGTCTTTATGAACAGCCAATCACCTGATAAATTAAGTCAGTCTGTAGTTACAGCAGAGATGAGCCATGAATGTCATGATGACTGAGCTAAGGTGTCTTATTTTATTAAACATTAATGTGCTTTCTGCATCAGGTGTGAAAAATCTCATCAACCTTCAATTAATCTTGTGGCTCTTCCGCCCCTCTGACCCACTCTTCTTGAGCTTTAAGGTGTGCATGACCGCAGGCTGTTTTTACAGTCGCACTGTGGCTTGACGAGTCAGGTAATGAAATCCATTAATGCACATTTCTGGCTTCAACCCACTGAGCTGGAATCAGAGCTGGAATAAAACAGAGTGGAAGAAGCAAGGATGATTGCACCTGTTAAAGCGAAGGAGGTTTTTCATCCTTTGTATCTTTGAAATCAACAATTTCAAACCCAGTTGACCACATTTTCTACATCTGTTTGAATTCTTCCTCTTGTCTTTTTCTCTGTTTTCATTCTGTTTTGTCTCCTTCTTGGCTGAAAAGTTAAAAAAAAAAGCTGAGTCAGATATTTAATTTGACTAATTTATTGTGTCAAACTGGGCTTTAAACCAACTGTTCCATCCCATCTAAAAGTTGCAACTGGGAAGATGACTGATATATAATCTTTCATGAGCTCTTTTATGCCTGACTGAGTTACATTTAACTCTCTACATACTATGAACTATAACATTTTTAAAATGTTGCTGTTAATTAGAAAAAAGATTACACACAACAATGATAAAAGCATTTTTAAATACATAAAGATGTGTGGCTGTCGATGAGTATTGTTTGGTATAGTGAAGCAGAGAACTTGGGGTTTCTCTTATGGACATTTACTGAATCTAAAGCTTTATTAAAAAAATTAAATAAGAGATTATAGAAAACATATGTGAAGGATAATGTGTGTGAATCCACAAATGCATTCGATCCCTAACTGTATAGTCAACTAAAGGGACTCGATTTTAATATTACATTACAAACCTTTGTGGAAAAAATGACAGATATCATGCCTATATGATTTCCAAAGACTTTGGTTTCTCCCTCCTACAGCATTTTTGGTTTTCTGTAAAATGTATGTTGAATGAATCACCATCAGATTTTGTATGGATTAATTCCAATAAATCCTTCGAATCTGAACAAGGTTCCACTGAATCAGAAAGTTAGCTTAATGCTGGCAGATGTGGTTTTCATTTCTCGTTAGGCTTTGGTCCAACAATAATTTGGCGAGGTTAAGGAGGGATTATGGTTTGGGCTAAAATAGAGCACCTTCATCAGGGTTACAGTTATTAGCATGCATTCATTCTGGGATGGTCACAACTTGAAAAGGTTTGAGGACCTTGGCTGACCCGTCTCTGCTTGCATTCATTCCATCCTTGTTACTCTGACAAGTCGTAGGGAAGGTCTCATTACTGATGATGCCAGATCCAAATGCATTCAATCATATGGGCCAGAGTCCTACACAGACCATACAAAGACTAACCCATCAGTGCTTAAACATTCAATTTAAGGTGCACGTCATTGCAAATGTAATTTCTCTGGAGGTTCTTTAATCTGTTCTGCATTAAAAAAAACACACACACACACAAAACAACAGTGAGTAAATGAAACATATGTTATGCAATTTTCAAATGTTCATCCACCCTGCCCAACAGACATGTTTTAAACAATTTAAAATCATCCATGAACAGTACCAAATGCTATGGCTTTTTAAACAAATAAATATCTATAAGCTTTATACCTAATTTTTTTCTTACCTTGCTCTTTTTTGGGTGTCTTTTAAATAAAGAGACAATGTTTGGTAATGATTGTGAACAACAATTGAATCACATAAAAGTAAATACAATTTAAATAAAAATACAAAATCAAGATTTCTTTTTTTCTTTTCTGTAAATGGTAGATGGATGTTATTTGGCAGACATAAGTACTGTGGATGTCCCAGATGATCTGGACACCTGCCACGGAGACTCAGTGGATCAGACTCTCTGCCGTCTGTTTGCCTCCCGACACACAACAACAGCGTGGCCTTGGGCCTCTCATCGGCCTTTCTGACTGAAAACACTGATTGGAACACGGCAGACTTTGATAAGAGCTGGAAACGTGATAGAGTTTCCACTTCTGAAAGGGGAAAGTGTGTGTGTCACAGACAATGCTGCAGCCTGGACGGGGAGGCGTCCGCCCACAGGAGCTTAACGGACTGGAATCCCCTGTTGACACACTGATGTGGCGTAGGCTTAACTGGTGCCTCAACACAGCAAGAAGAAGACACAGCAGCGGGTCTGGTAGTCTTTACCCAGCGTGCCCTCAGCAGCGCACTCACGTCACACACTATATAAGTGAGTGTGCCCACACAAAAAGTGGATGTTCACCAACTGAGAGAGAAGAAGTGATTCTGAGGCATCAAAACAGCGAATGAACAAAGTGCTAAGGAATAAGTAACATGGAGAGATAGAAACAGTTAATTATGTTGTTAAACTGAAAAAAACATTCTCAGAATCCATGGAGATAAAACTTCATCTACATGGATGAGAGTAGGTTGACTCGACCACATCACGTGGATTTCTGTTTTGAGTGGCTGTCATTGGTACTGATGTGCAGTAATTATGTGTCATTCAGATTTATTTGTGCTCCTATTGTTGAGCTTTCTTTCTCATGTTGAAGAAAATTTGATTTCAAAACATTTTAACCCTCGTGTTGTCCTTGGGTCAAAATGACCCGCAGCTGTGTTTAACCAAGTTCTATTTTATTTCTATATTTTCATATTTTTTGGGATCATTGGTGACAAGGATGCTGCGAGGGTTTCTTTAAACCAAAAAAATCCCCAAAAATATAGAAATAAAATAGAACTTGGTTGAACACAGCTGCGGGTCATTTTGACCCAAGGACAACACGAGGGTTAAGTCAAAACCCATATAAGAAGGACAACTTTTATTTGGATTCAATTTCTTTTAAAGAATCTTTAAACAGGGAGTGTCGTTTTTTTTTAGCCAGCAGGCAGCTTGTAATGAAGCCGATTTATGTATCAACATTGTAGTAATGAACCGAATGTTTGCAGCTATGTGCAAAGCCCTTTGGTTGTGAATGAAAACAGGGAAGGAGAGAGCCAAACTGTGTTGCCAGCACTGATATTTAGAAGTTGTGTGACGGACAGCGTTGCACTTTGAGCGCTGTAGGGGTCAAAGCAAGCCCATGTGCTGCTATTTTTACCCACCAAAGTCACTTAGAAGTATTTCATGACTGATATTTTTACACCACCAAGCAAACATCTGCTTTAATTCATTCACCCTTCTTTCAAATTCAATCAGTTTTTAGGATGGACTACTGTCTAGCCTGACGGGTCATTAAATTGTTCCACTCACATTTCCCTCTCTGTCTATAGTTAATTTTACCTGCTTGCCCTTATAAAGAACTACAAAAGCATAAACAAAAATGTTCTTATGAAGTTTGAATGCAGACAACACAGGTTTTGTCAGACATATGTAAGTGTGTCAAGTCTTCAGCTAGGTGTGAGCAAACAGGAGCTTAAAGAAAAAGACAGTAATGCATATGTACCTGTTACCCATCAAAGACCAGCATTACGTTATACTTTAGTTAATTAAAGGAAAATATCTGTGTCCCTTAATGATCTTTACCTCTTGCTGAACTGGTGGTTATGATGTTGTACTCAACAGATGATACACGCTTGATTTAAGTGCAGCTGTCAATGGCGGGTTAAAGTTGTATTTAATGCATTAATGGCATTTTATACGACTCCTGTATTCAAAGTGGGTTTCATTTACAATAAGATGTAACAACAAGGCTTCATGTAATCAATAGATGTTGTGTTGTTTGCCTGGGTTATACATGGACACACTGTCTGGCATATTTTGAAACCACTTTTACCAAACACATTTAAGGCAAGCCCAAATTTGACCTCACTCCCTGATAAAAAAAAAAAGAAAGAAAAAAGAAAAAAAGTTTTCTGACATTAAACCAGTAAATATTATAGCAGACTGACCTTGAAGACACCATACGTGGTGGAATCATAACATATCCCTCTTCTGATTGTCAGTGTGGTTGCCATTAGGTAATACCAGATCCATTACAATATCCAATCAGATTAGAACAATACCAATGATTGCTGCCTGCCACAGTGATGTATGGGAAGGAAGACATAAAAGCCCAATCAAGCTGATTGACTCAAACATTTTTTATCCTCCTGAATTCAGGACATCTTCCATCTCTGTATTACATTAGTTTTGCATTAAAAAAAACATTTATTCTTCACAACCGTTCCACTTGACATCAGGGGCACGAGTGAAACAGAATAACTACGTTTACGGCATCCCTTTCTCTGTGTGATGTCATCTTATTCTTTTTCCTGTGTTATTAGTTTTAGTTAAACATTCACATCAGACAGACACACACACACACACACACACACACACACACACACACACACACACACACACACACACACACACACACACACACACACACACACACACATTAGCTAGGAGCGTGATACACACAGAGCTTTTTGCAGTTTAACTGACCTTGCTAGGTCCACCCCAAACATAATATATGCCCTCTGAATTTATGTTTTATTTGTAATTTGAGATACTACAGTTTAACTTTATTACTAACTGAACTAATCATTACGTTATGTCACATTTACACCATGTGGGATGGATGTTTTTGGAAAAGATTCCAGTTTTAATGACTGCTAAGCATTCTTGTCATTGAATAACTGAACACATGAGGACTTGTGAATTGACGATAGCACTATATCCATTAACCACCAGAAGTCCAAGGTTCAGGGAAGAGTGCAACGTTGACGAGGAAAACAGAACAGTAGAAAAACTAAGGCTTTAGTACAAAGACAACAGAACAATCAGGCACTGATCCACAACAACAGGGAAGATAGCATCATGCTGTCCTCCTGGGTCCTTGATGTCTGAATAAGACTGGAAGCGTAAAGTTCACTTCCCATGTAGTTGTGCTGCTATTATTATCTTTCACTTTTTTGTGAGCATCAAAAGCAGAGTTCCATTTCCCAGAAAGCTAATCAGGGCAGAAAGACTGCGTTTAAATGTCTGACCAACTTCTCTGCTGCGTCTTTCCACGGCTGTTCTTTGATTGGCCTTTTCATTTTTACCTTTTTTTCTCGATGTGCCGCTGCCTCAGTTCCATGAAAACCAGTGTTTGCTCCTAGCTGAAGTCCTCATTTGCTGGCATGATCATGGGTGATGGTGCAGCATCAGTGTTTTCCCAGCAGCTCTCTGTAGTATGCGTTGGGGTTGTTATTGTGATACTGTTTAATTTCATTCATGAGACACAGATAAGACAGCAGTTCGAATAAACAGTGTTAGCTTTCACTTACCATCAATGCAGCCATCATGGATTTTCATGTCAGGTGAGGTCACGTGAGGTTCTTCCAACTTTCCGAGATGGAGATCCGACTTCAGCTTGTTCCAGTTGACGGATCCTACTGTAGCTTGGAAACTCCATCTTCCCAGTTCAGATGGAAACCACCAATAGACCTTTTTCATGGCAGACATATTGACTGGTCATCCTAGGGGAAGCACAGATGTATTAATGATGCCTCAGTTCCATTTAGCTTTTGAGCATGTTGGTTCGCTGTCGTGGCTTTCAAGAACACTTAATGGAACCGATCATCAATCGACTGTCATTAAAACACTTGTGCTTTCCCTACAATGACAAAAAAGTGGATGCAGGTTGGCTGATTGGACAGCTGGGAGCAGGTGAGGTGGGTGTGGCAGGCTGAGGACCCCTGGTGGGCGGAGGAAGTGAAACAATGAATGACGAGACAGAATAACTAAAGGGCAGAATCATGACAAGATCAGTTTAATAATATCAAAATAATTTCTTAATTTAACACAGTTTTCCTTGAAATTATGAGGTGATTTCAATTCCACATTGTTCACGTGAATTACGTGGTTTTTTTTGGTTTATTTAGAGATTAAAGAAATACATTTTATGATTTTTCTAATGTTGTAGATGTAGAGGGAAAGTCGTAGTTTTTTTTTGGCTCTACACCGTCATGCTTTATGCTCAAAGAAAGTCAATAGAAAAAGTGATAGACATCTTTATAACAACCACCGCATTCACGACTGATTGTTTCATTTCTTGTTATGATGGTTACTCACACTCTTTGCATGGTATTGTATTTACAGTTTGTAATTCCTTGTTAAAACCAGTTCCTCAGAGGCCACCGACACAGATTATTTCTGAAGCAGCCGTCCCTCAGGTGTGTGGCTGGGCAGACACAGTCTATAGCCTATAGTATATATATAGTGTTATACTGTATATAGCAGTCGGAGAGTTGTGGGTAGTATAATGAACAGCAGGCATGCGATCAAATGCCTTGCTATTACTGAATGTGTGGACCAGTAAATGTTAACCAATCAATTTTTTTTTTTTTTTTCTGGTCATCATCTGAGTTTGAAGCCCTGAGGGAAATATGTGACATAAGACTCTGTCACAGTAACCCTTCATTTGGAGTGAGTCACAATGCTGCTAATGCAGGAGGAAATTATTTGAGAAAAGCTGTTGCGTGTCTCCGAGATGAGACTTATTGATCAGATGCAGTACAAACATATTGCAGATATGTGTCAGGCTCATATGAATCTGATTTGTTCAGACTTTTTTTTCCTCCACCTTCACGGTTAAGTACAGCAGGAGTTAACAGTGGTTTGTCTTTGTCTCTGCTGCCAAAAAGACAATGTTCACCAAAAGCAGCTTGAGCAGGAAAAAAAAGTCAGGAAATATTCTGCAACATATAACAGACCTCAGGTTGTATCTGTAGAATTAAAACTGCAAGCAGTGATATGCGGGCCCTCGCAGGCTGCACGTCGGTCATCCAGCGGGTCGGGTCCACCTATTCCCACTTGCAGTTTTAATTTTTTTTCTCGATCTCGTTCCTTATTGTTCTTTTAAAAAAAAATAGCCATTTGGGGTTTGAGTCCCTCCTTTGATGTGACTTTAAAAAAAAAATAATACTATATGAATGTTGACACTCCTCTTTATGAAGTAGTTCAGCAACATTTAGCTCATTGTTTTGGTTTTATGGCCCCAAACTGTTTCAGCTCAGAGGTGCTGCTCTCATTAACGGCAGCTGCTTTCATAAATCAATGTTTTGTTACCTGTCAGGCATCAACTGGCAAAGCTAAAAGAAAAGTGGACGTTGGACTTAAATTTATTAAGTTGTCTGACTTAAAACCAGACTTTTACATCAGTTTCTGGCCAAAACCGAGCCTCGCTCCACCCAACTGCTGCTCACAGCTCCAGTTCTCTTCACCCTAGAACCCTGTTTGCAACGACTCTGAAAGGGAAAGACGAGTCAGCAACCATTTGGTTGGTGGCTAAGTGCAATGATGTTGAAGGCTGCTCGAATAGTTCGAATGGGTCGTTTATTGTTTATTATTATAATTTTTACTGAAGGTCTGTAGAAAATGTCAGTGATGCTTTAAAAGCCCCGCCTGTGTTTGTGTTTTTTTTTTTTTTTTTTTTTTTTTTTTTTATCCTTCAGGAACCAGTGTGAAGGTTGGATAGATAGATATTTAATCCCCAAGGGGAATTTTTTTTGTTGTTGTTTATTTTAGGTTGTCAAGGGGAATAGGCCAACAGTTTTGTATCTTAATTTAGGGAAAATGAAACAAATATGCAGTCATATTTTTCTCCACTGCAGAAACAATGTTATGCAAGTGTCACTGTGAAATGCTCCCGGTCTATTTACCGTAGACACAGTCGGTCCATCATCAGCCAGTGGCTGATGTCTGCAGCAGATGGCATTAGAAACAGATGCCATCAGTCAGGGTTCAGCTCCATTTCGGTCTTATCACTGAGGCTCTTTGTGACCTGCGTATGCATGCGAATATGTTAATGCATGCGTGTGAGTGAGAGAAGCATTTGAGTTGTGCCCTCTACGCAATGAAATAATTTGTTACATTGGCGTGGTAATCTGTGTGTTTGTCTGATAATGCAGTATAAATGCATGTGTGTGTGTGTGTGTGTTTTGGAGGAGGGGGGTCAGGGGTCATCAATTCTAAAAGTAGCTTTCTCAAAGCCGTCAGCGAGACAGACGACAATATTTTTACCCCATTACCCACTAACTTTGAAATCTTCCGTCCATCCCATCTGTGTGGCCGGTGACCTCTTCACTCACGGTGACACAGCCTGCACTCTCACTCGTTTAGCTGCCGAGCTGTACAGTAGAAATCACAACATGAACTACAGCTGGACATCAAAGTTAAAAGCATCTTGTCTACTGGAGCACATGCCACCTAACGTGCATGCTTTGATTCCGGTTGAAGACCTTTGCTGCACATCATTCACCTCTACTGTCTAATAAGGCCGAGAAATAAAAAAAAATAAAAAAAGAGATTCAAAGTAAAAACAAACATCTTGTTAATGAAAAAGTTAAGAAAAGTGTAATGAAATTTGAGTGGGCGGTTTTACTCTGTGATTTTTCCACGTTTTACGCTCATTTATGACCTAAAAGTGACAGAAAAAGAAGATTGGAACAGGGATTCCCCAGTAATTGGACAGATCTTTTTATCCAAGCTTTGAACATGTTAAGTCTTGGAAGGCACACAGTCTTATTTGGGAAAATAATTTTAAGGGCATGTCGCTCCTGTCAAGCAAACTTTTGTTAGGACATCATCAATATTCAGCTCCGTATTGCTAAACCTTGAGTACAGTGTCAAAGGTTGCCACTGGTAATATGTTGGACTGGAGGGGGTGCAGTTTCTGAACCATTGGTTTAATCTGCATCTAGCTAAAGAGCACAGTGGTCACCAGGTAACCTTGTCCAACCCTTTCACTTGGACAACTATCTCTGATATTTACAGATCTCCATCCAGCAGATATGGTCCAGAGCCTCTTCTCATCAGTCTTGTTTCCAACATACGGTCATTAAGTATTTGAAAAGGAGAAAGGCTTCATATCCAAAAGGACACATATTCTATATGTTCACAAAGCGGAAGTACATCTGCATATCTGTGACCCGTCTTCAAGGTGAGTCCCTGAGAAACCCTTTTTGCAATTATAGCTCTGACTACCTCTTTGAAGCGCTACCATGGTGATGAAATGATGGGAATAATGGTTGACCTCCAGAATGTGCTGCGTGTTCCTACGTGCAATTTCCTACAGAAATGTTCAGACTGCATCACTTCCTCATCTAGAACACACCAGGGACAAGAGCTCTGTTGTTGTGTCCTCACCTTGTTTCATCTGTGTGCGAGTTATCAGGATCCCTCATTTAAAGGAATTGAAATGTAATTTTGTGTGTTGGTTATTGTTGGTCAAATGCTCTTAGGAAAACATGAAATAACACATTTTCAATCGAACGGATGAGTAGATCGAGCTCTCAATTCTGTCTCCTCTCAGCTGAATCTTTAATCCTGAGCTCATCCCACCACACGTATGATGTCAAATGGATCTCCAAGCTATTCATCAGTATATTCATAAAATAACATGTCAGTTTATTAATAATGCCACTGAAGTTTTATTGGGTCTCCGTTCTGCTCTGATAATCCCATCAGGTCACCTGAACTATATTAAACAGATTTTTTTTTTTTAAACAGCTGATGCCTGATGTAGCAGGTCTGAGCTACCGTGGGGTTCCGTTGAGACAGATGACATGCTGAGGCAACACGTTTGGTCTATGCTTCTTGTATTTGGTAAATCACTCCTTCATAACCGGGGACGGCGCTCTCCTGTTCCGCCTCCGAGCATCTGCGTTCTGGGCTGCCTCGCCTCTCCTCTCGTCCTGCTTACTTATATAAGGGCAGACCCAATTTTCCCCGATTCAGAACAGCTGTGTCAATTATCCTCCTCCCAGCACCGTTCCCTGAACCACTCCTCCCACTCTCTACCCCCTGCAGCTGAGCTAAACCACACCCCGCCACCACACCTGATAATAAATGGAAAAGAATGACAAGATCTTATACTTATGATGTCGTGTTCCTGCCGTGTTTCCAATTGTTGCAGATGTGAAGAAGGATAATTTATATGCATGCTCTTCCAATAAAAGATTTAAAATAGGATGGACAGCAGGATCCCTCAAAGTGTATACTAACTGTTCCCCAAATATGATGTCAGCCTTTCAACAAAAGTGTATCTATTTACTTGCACATATGAGCAAATATTAAACAGAAAAAAGACTTTGGCACAGCGGGGAGAATCGTTTCCTCCCGGCTTCCAATGTTGAGTTTTGTTTAGACGTTGTCAATCTCTGTACCTAATGCATGGAAATGAAATTGATCACACAGCTAGGTTAGACAGAAAATAAGAATAACGTTTCATTTGGCTTCAGCAACGGTAGTCACGGGAAACAAGATCTGTGGATGGAAAATGTTTCCATTCACCTGTACATTGCAGGATGCGTTGCTTGAATGCAGAACGAGCGGTGTGAATACATAATAAACTGCATAGCAACATAAAGTTGTAGTTCCTAAAGTTTCCAAAAGTAAAATCAGAAACAGGCTCCTCTCCTGTGAAACCAGCTCCCATGATGCACTCCTCTCCTCTGTCTTTCAATCATCATGCATTTATATGTCACCATTGCATCTCCTTATCTTTATGGGCTCTCTCTCCCATAGTTGTCTGCTTTCAACTGTGACCCTGGAGCTGCGTGTTTCTGACCTGCGGTTACTGGCTAACTGGTAACAGCCAACCCCATGTTTATCATTTGTTGTCTCTCTATGCTGTTCTTTTCTCTCTCTGCTCCCCTCTCAATGCAACCGAAGAGATAACTGCAGATGACTGCCCACCCCGGAGGCTGCTTCTTTTGAAAGCTTTTTTCCTGTTAAAAGGGAGCTTTTCCTTACGAGTGTCACTAATGTGGGAATTGTTTAAATTGTTGGGTTCCTCTCTTGTTGTAAAGTTCTTTTATAAGTACATCACTGTGTTAGTTGCTCTGAGATGATTTGTGTTGTGATTTTTGCAGTTCAGTATAAATACAATTTAAAATTTAAATTTAAATACAAAAAAAATTAAATAACCGTATTTAACTGCCATGCTCTTCAGAGTCTCATTATAGGATCTTTTTGTTCCAAACCTATTTGGTAATGTTCAAATGAAATGTTTGATTTGTTTTTTTACGCTGGGGTTACATTGAGGTCTGGAACAAACCCGATGTTGTAGTGTTCACAATCAAGCAAACTGTCATTGTAAGAAGGTGGGGGGGCTTAAAAGGCTTCAGGCCGGCACTCTTGTTGGTAGATTCTCTGTTTCAGTTCAGTCCTGTCATCAGTCCATAAAGGGCATAAGGCACACAAGCACACACAGACATGAAAACACACATCAGAACCATCCATGCAAGCATCCCCTTTGATGTCTATGTAAGCTTGTGACAAAGGCACTCCTGTTGAAAATGGCATTATGGGAAATGGCTAAATTATGGGACCTGCTCTATCCAGTTTGATGTTGATAGTGAGCAGTATATCTTCATAAAGCTGATGTTTATCAATTTAATAACATCAATGCTGCGAATATTGTCTGTTCCTTTCAACTGAGTATTTCTATTTCAATTAACAGTGTCAAGTTTTGGGGTTGCACATCAACTTTTAAAGCCTATTTATCTGATAATGGATGATTTTACAATTTTACTGCATTTTGGTCAAAATTATGTGTTTATGTGTGGATTACTGTAGATCCATGTAGAGACTACTCTGAGTCCACATAGAAACAGACGACTACAACGGAGAAAGACTGTACGATTACGTGAGGGGATGAGAATCAACATGGAGAGAGACAGAAAACCAAAGTGAGACAGCATGAACTCGCTCAGTCGTTATGTTTTCTCACATGCCAAGAGATGTAAATTGCATGTGTGGGGGGGTGAATGCAGCAGGAACACGTGAGGTGTGAGATGTGCGCACGGTATGTTCGACTGAGGATGCATGCTGGAGAGAGTGCTTCTGCCCGGCAACCGTGCACACGGTGATTCATGCCCTGTAATCTGCCCTCTGACAACACAATAAAAGGTTAGACAGGAACATATTTACAATTTCACTGTGTTCAGAAGAGTCCACAGATTGGAGCACTTTGAACTGAAGTATATTCATTCCAACTGCATTCGCACGTGGCTCCTCTTGTTGACCCAATCAAAGGGCTGCTGCGATCTCCATATAGCAGCTCCACCAAGGAGTCAAGATTTCAGGACGACACGCGTCAATACTGAGCGATGTAGCTGTGGAACTGTGCAGGACAAATGCAAGACATGTAAATACCTCGTGTATCAAATTACCTCCTGGGCCACAGAAAATGGTATATTACACGTACTGCTGCCTCAAAATGTGAATCAGTCATTTCATATTATTATGTATGGACTGGTTCTCAAGGTTCTGTAGCTTCTTGGTGCTCATTTGCATTTAACCGCTCTGATATTCTCTCCTTCTTAAGTAAAATCAAGGGAGAACTGCAGATCGGATGTACCTTATCAGCAGATGACTTCTCTGGCTGTGACTGACACTTGCCATAATGCCACTCTGACCCACTGTCCAACTCTGCTCGAGTAATCAACTGCGCTTAAACATCTGTTTAATTATGCCTCATTCATTAAGCCTTATGACCAACAGCGACCAAACCTGATGCTCGTGGATGGGGAAGAGTGCAGGAGAAGGAACCCTCGTTTTTTTTTTTTCTTTCACATGTCGGCAGTGATGTGAATGAGACTGCTGCGTCTGATGGGTTGGAATTTCCTCTCAGGCAGATCATCTCCCATAAATCCCCGTAGTCCTAATATTGCTTTCCTCCCCTCCCTCTTGTCATAAAGCCTAACTGCACACAGTAACACACACTCTGCTGCAAAATCAAGTGAGAAAAAACAACAACAGGAGGATGCGCCAGGAATTTGGCTTAAAAACAGTTATGAGGGGACCATTACATAAGGACCTCAGAAGCTTTAACTTTGCAAAATATTAAACCAGACTGACTTTTCTCAACTCATCTCAAGAGAAGATTATACGAGAAGTATAAGTAGCAACATTTCCATGAAAGATACAGGAAGTAAGTGAGGCTAAATTAAAACTAAGTGGTGAAATATCATGTGTGCAAGCTTTTATGACCCATATCAGTATTTAATCTAAACATTGTCCTCTCGTGGCTACACAATGGAAGAGTGACTTAGCTACAGACACTTTTTCACCGCATCGTACGACTCCAACTCGACTCACTAATTTGAAATGAACACAGGGAGCCGTTGCTGTGAGCTGACGAACGGTGTAACTTTGATCACTCAGGTCTTTTTCTCAGTGAGCGAAAGTCACTGGCGGTTATAGGCCTGCCTCTGCTGTCTCGCCAAAATCACGTTTTCTTTACCACAGAGTGGGATTGATGTTTATTGTGGATTTATAAACCAGCATAAATACTATTTACATTCACCACTGGTACATCCAACCACCCATCCACACAGAGTCTGTGGTTTGAGTGACAGGTGGAATATTGGATGCTGACTATTGGCGGGCTAGTTGAGGATTAGTCAGTTGAGCACTTCATCCCCCCCAACAAACTGAAATAGAAATGAGGGCTTTAATCCGAGACGGGAGGGCCAACGGCACAGAGCGGAAGGCAAACAAGAATATGCAATTTGTTATTGTACTTTAGTTTTCATAATCCACCATTACAATTGCAATTGAGTTTTGAGCCTGTCAGTAGTGAAAAGTGAAGCTCAGGCAGAACATCTCAGTGACCTGCATCATTTATTCCACACGTAGTTAATAGAGCACAAAAGGCTGAAAAGGAAACCACTTTCAGAGCTTGGCACATTTTTTTGCAAACTCGGTAGAGTCATAATGTCACTGATGCTCAATAAACAGCAGAATAAATGTATGTGCCGTGACATTGAATATTAAAAAGATGAGTGTGTATGCAATTGACCTACAGTAAGTGGCCTCAGTGGGTCTTGGTCAGCAGTTTCATAATGTATGATCGGAAAATGTATCTCATCCGCTGCCTTACCTCTGAGCTCCCTGTGAAGGTATCCGCTCACTACTTAAACAACGTGGTAAATACCTAATGAGGTGAACTCATCTCTCTGCTGATGTGCACATACGCTTGAGTTGAGCTCCGTGAACGTGTGTAGCTTTCATTTATGATCCCTGTGGTTATGCACTTTTTTTTTTTTTCCAGGGTCTATTTTTATGCTTTTGGAGTGACGCCAGCACACACTACATGTAGTATGCGTTCACTGCCATCTCAAGGTTTGTGGTGGAACTGCATGCAAGGTCTGCGTAAAATACTGTCAGATACTACAACTGTAGACTGGGGGGAGTTTGTTTGAGGTACTACAGCCTGAGAATGTGGGTGCCATTGAAGAAATATGGTGCTGAGAGAAAATCTATTTGCTCGATTGCTGTGGCTTCAGAACTTTTTCAAAATAGCTGTCAGGATTTCACTGGCATTGTCGGTTTTTATGTCTGTTTTTTGCCAGTTTTGTCTGGCATTGTCCATTTTTAGTTCCCATTTATATTTCTGGACCTCTGCAACACAAATTTTGATTTCTAGAAAAGCAAATAGTGATGTTAGAAGGGAATCAAATGTTAAATGGATCATAACTTTTTAAGAGTGCGATGTGATGATTAAACAGTTGAGCATGTGAACTATTTCTTTAAGTTTTGTTGTTTTTCTGTTGCTGCCCTGTAAATAGCCTACAAATGTGTGACGGCGTGAATGACTGATGAAGTCACACTGTTAGTCGGCTTCACGCCGTGACCTCTTGTCTTTGTTTGAAAGTAAAAGCCCTCGAATTCTCATACACCTTTTATTCTTTTTGTGCCGAGCAACTAGCAAACATGTCCTTTGTTGAACGGACAACTGCAGAGTGCTTTGGGTTATTTTAAGACACCAACACTTCTGAACATCATCTATCATATTAATGCACTCTGTTTCCTCATACTTCTGAAAACTGCCTCTGTTTTAAGACTCTGCGCTTTTGAACAATAGTTCATCCTCCTCTATAAAAGTACAAATGTAGCTAGTAGATAAAAGTTTGCTCTCTTTGTGAAAATCAGTTTTGTGTAGCTAATAAAATCTTGATTAAAATGCTGAGACTATTTTTGTTGCAGACCGTGACAAGTTGTTTCCAGCGCTGTTTTTCTATCTTGATCGGAACAAAGTCACTTCATTCAAAACCACAACAGAGGAACAGATTATATGTCTGTATTTATTTTCATCAGAACACAATTTTAATCATTGTAGCAGTAGTTTTCATACTTTTCGAAAAGATCATGACTTGTGAGACTGTTTTATAAATCATTTCATCAAAGTTGTTTGTAAAAAAATTAAAGAAGTTACTTGAACTAAAGCATCTATAATATTACAATATACTGGTAGTATAATAGTAATCATAATAATCATAATCGCAATGATAATTCTATATGCCTTTGAACCTTTTTCATTTCTATTATCATAAATCTTCCGCTTTCACACACACAGAGTCACAACCTTTAACAATAAGGTTGCGAAGCTGAGGACAAGTCTATTGGTTAAACCTCACCACATTCTCTTAACATCAATGATTTCAGACGCTCAAAGTAAACAAAAGGATTAGAAGAAGAAGAAGAAGAAGGAGAAGAAGAGGAAAGTAACAGCATGACATCAACTGAAAATACACAAGGAGAGACATACATTGTTCAGCATACTAGGGAACGTATTTACAACCAAAAAAGGAATGGGCTTCTGCATAGATCCACAGGATAGAGAACAGAACTATTGTGAAAACAGAGAGGCTGAGAAAGAGTGAAAGAGGGCAATATTTGTGTACATAACATTTGGTGGTGGGTGCACAGGGGCGTGGGAAAGGGAGGTAGGGGGGGCAGGAGGCATACATAGTCTACATGTGCAGGGGTCAAACACAAAATGAGCTTCTGTAGGTTGGCATGTTATGGAACCTGACAGATCATAGCCTACGACTGCTACAGACCGTTGTCGGGGGATCAAGACTGAATCTGTAGGACCCTCACACATATTTCTTCTCAGTGTAACGTACAAAACGTACAGAGTCAAATTATCACAGAGCAAGTGTTGCACGCATGCCTGCATTACCAACACAAGTCAAATGAGAGATTTACATCAGTCTGATCTAATTCTAGTATCGTTTGGAAGAAACCTTCGAGCACAAGAATGTCCATCCTTGGTGAAAACGTGTGTGAAGGGGTGTGATGGACGACACGCATGAAAACAGCCTTCGCACCCATGCAGCCGCAGCAAGGACGCATTCCTGCATGTCAAGGAAAACGCGGCCTCTGAATGCAGGTGTGTTGCATGAACGCATGTCCGACAGTTGGCTCGTGATGGTTGTTGCATCACCGCCGACATGACAGGCAGGATGAAATCCCGTACATGTCATCTCGTACATGTGCTTGTGGCGTGGGTTGCGTGACGCACGTGAGCTGCAATCCACATATTGCTAACATGGCACATGTCTACAGCGCTGGCAGACCCTGTATTAAGTTTGATCACCAGATTTGGATTCGGTTTAGTTTACTCAACGCAAAGTATGCTTTGGCACCAGTTTCGGGTTCTTTCGGGTCCGATTCATCCACCTTGGGCTCATCTGCACTCTTTCTGACGTCTTCTACCTCATTTCATGGTAAAGATCGGGGGGCATATTCTGTTAAAAAACAGGAGCAGGGAAGATATAAATCATCCCTGGTCTGTTTTAGGGTCTTGGGGCAGTGATACTGTTATTACAAACTGTGTGGTACGATGGCTTCATACTACAGTCCAGTGCAGCTTCAGGGCTGCAGTGAATGATGGGACAGCTAATGCAGCAGGTCCCTGTGGCGGCTCTCCACGTCTGTCCCGCAGTCCCCAAGGTCACGGCAACGCCAGCGATCTCTCCAGAGGACACACAGCAATTGGCTTACGGACATGGACACACATCTATGTATATGCACTTAAGCGGAGGTACGCACACAACAACACACTTTTACCCACAGACTGGCCGGCAGGAGACTCGCTTTCTCTACCAGAGCCGTCCTGATCCCTGTATGTCTGACAGGACTGGTGGGCCTTCAGCAGCAATATCAGTGTAAAAGAATAAATATATTTCCATCTACTGGTGGACATTGGCATAGCAGCATTTTCCTTTTCTTTTTTTTTTCATCACTGACTGCAGTCATCCAAGATGGACATGGGCGTGCTGGGCCAAATGAGCAGCGATGAGTTTCATGCAAGCAGGAAAGAGCTAAATAAACCAATATACCCTTTTTTTGTTTTTAAAATATAGACATGATGTGAATGATGATGAATTTTAAATCTTCATTTATAAGGTGTGTAATAAAACTCTTGACATCAGATATTTGATTGGACATCTCATATCAGTAATAAACGTACTTGAGAGTGGGAAAGGATGCACACATCTGCTTATCTTTGTCGGATACCTGATCTCAGCCGTGTTCATCAACAAAATCAAACTGGAAACTAAAGAAGAAGTCAGCCCTTTAAGGTCACACCATTCCTTCCTGTTCGCACACTGGTCAACATTTATAAAATAAGAGTCAGCTGACTTGGACGATTATCCGGTAATGCTATTAACGCTCACACAAAGAAGGACGTGCTCCTCTCTCTCTGGATGTGTTTCTGTTCGTGCTCTCTAGTGACGGCCAGTCGAATGCTTCCAAAAAAAAACAAGAAAAAAGAATCAAAACAACAGAAAATGAGCCATGTTTTTACCCTCTGTCTGTGAACAATTTGGATGCACGTGTTTTTCTTTAATGTCTGTGTCGATGGTAATGTTTGTTCTGTATATCTTAATAAGCCCTTTACTTAATGAGACATTAGTTTGATGTTTGGAGGTACGAGACAGTGGGCATGCTACAGGAGCTGATTGGGGATCAGATGTGGTGCTTACAGGGAGCGCAGCTGAGGACGATCAACAGAAGAGGCTCGTCATGACCTCGCAGATCCTCCACATGCGGTCCGAGTGTCGCACAACAGGGATTCAACAGAAACAAAGTCTTTTAACCAAACTGCCTCGGTGTTGGGGAGAAGGAGGATGTCGCTCAGGATGCAACGCAACGGGCCAGGGAGCCGGGTTATGATGTCATACACATGTATACCTGCAGATAGACAGCTACCTTTCCTCAAAAGATGTTAACATTTTATTCTCTTTATAACTGCATGAATGTCACAGTTTAGAAATGATGAAAAGTCATTAAAGGCAACATCCAGTCATCATGCTTTGAATAAAACGGCCTGAGGTTTAAATCCCACCACTGATGTAGGTTCAGTTCAGGGGCAAACAGTAAATTGAGTTTTTGTTTTCAAGTAGGTGTTGATATAATAAAGTGATTTATTACTCACGCTGCAGTCACGTTATATTATAAACCCCAACAAGGTGAAGGAGAGGAGCCAAGGCTCCAGGCTGAGAGTAACCTTCAGTAACTATTATATGTTGACTGCAGACACTACTTGACTGGATGGCACCTTTACAGCTTTTTTTGTCTGGAGCAACAGTGGTAAATATATTGATCCGGTGTGATTATCCCAATCTCAGTTAGCTTTGCTGAGCCATTTGGCTGAAAAGTGACCAGAATCTAACAAAGGGGTTTTGGTAAAGAACCTGAAATAACAAGCTTGTAACAGTTACACTTTTGTTTAGTGAGATAAAATTATCCTATCTGTGCTTTTTTTGTTGTTGTTGTTCTGCATTAGCATTATAAAAGCTTGAACTTAAATGAACCCTTTTCACTGACCCTCTTTTACACGTCAGTACGTTTAGTAAAAGCTCTTTTGTTCATCGTCAGTCAAAACATGACGCTTATAATCCAAATGCTTTTCTTTAGTTTCTCTAGCACAAGCAGATGTGTCCGAGAATCTGGTCGGCAGTTATAACGACTTTTATTTCCACCTTTTAAAGATGTAATGTCTGTTTGTCATTATTGAGGTACATCTGTTAAACTATTTTGTTCACATGGCTCAGCTCTATCACAGTGTTGGCCCGACGCCTTGACGATCATTCTGGCTAATTACAACTTGGGCTTTACTTTTGTAGTTTTAACCATCAACTTTCTATTCATAAAACTAACTGTTAAGATGTTAGAAACATGTCAGCGTTGCTAAAATAACATCCGGTTGGGTAAGAAAAACAAAGAGCTAGAAGAGTGGACATCATCATTTTCTATACGGCTTCACTTGGTATAAAACTAAGTGATTGCTCCTGAAATGTTTATGATAATTCCTTAAATGAAAAGTGTGCACTGAGCCTTAATTGTATTTTGTAAATACCTTTGGATGAACAGGACTTTGTGGAAAAAGAAAGCTAGTTTTTCTTCGACCCTGAGATGTAATTTTATAATTTAAGTTGTTGTTGGATTGTTAGTACAATGCTTTGCTGGAATAACAGTCAAAACTGAAACAAAAAGACCCAAATTATGATAATAACAAATGTAGATATCATTTTGGGGGAATGCTTCCTGTTTGTTTCCTGATGTTTTAACAGCTGAGCCTCCTTGAAAAAAAGTGTTAATAGGTCAATATTATCTCACAAAACAAAGTGAGGGGAAACCATAAACCTGTGTTAAACACAGAATTTATTGTGGACATCAGAACCGCATCCAAAACCCGGAAAAGTTTTAATGGGGTTGTGGCCTAAAAAACAGCATGGCGGAGCGGAGACATCTGAAGGTGGGGGACGGCGGGGGGAGGGGGGAGACGGCTCTGAAAAATCATCAGCTGCTGTTAGGTAGACTTTAAGGAGACGTGTCAGCAACACACACTCGATCTCTCACATCACAGGTGGCAAGACATGCATGCAGGCACGCCCACACACACACACACAGCAAATCTAGAAAACAAACCCACTCTCTCACACACACACACACACACACACACACACACACACACACACACACACACACACACACACACACACACACACACACACACACACACACACACAAATTTGTAGCTAATTATTATGTTTTTACACATTATCTGTCTGATTTTTGAGAACACATTTTCTTCCTGTATGAGAGACCCAGAAACAAAGACAAAGGATGAACATTAGAAAGAGAATATGATTGTGTTATTCCATAGTCAGCCAGTGCAACAGAAACCAATAATTGGAACACAGTGTAAAAAAGCGTAGTGAGAGAAACTCAGCCGTGAGGAGGCTGACCTTCCCTCTCAACAAAGGCTGTGGCGTTGTCCCCTTTTCCTACCGAAGGGACCGGTTCAATCCCTCAGTATGTCTGTTTGTTTAGTTATTTATTAGTTTTGATTGATTTGTGTGTTTTTCCTCTCAAGGCGTCCCACATTTTCCATTTGCCAGAAAGCGTTGCAGAACGTCCACCGGCGCGCAGCTCCAGCCGTTTGCACAACTGTGGCTGTATTTTTCCACAGCGGTTGCCATGGTGAGGGAATCCCCCCGCCCCGACAACCTCACCTCCTCCCAGCAGCTCAGTCACTCCTCGTTGCCAGGGCTCTCCTCCAGAGGCGTGATGGCGGGGAGGCCCAGTCCAGTTGCATTGTGGGATGCAGTGAGGCTGGCAACAGTGTGTAGGAGGACGAGGACCAGCAGGCAGAGTTTGAGCCGGCAGTTACACAGTCTGCAGGCTGCCGAGGAGCTGAGGGAGGTACGGTGCTGGCAAGGCGGGTGAGTTCTTTTCAGGGTACCCCGGGAACGGTTGTCCACTTTTAAGTCCCACCGCACGTCACAGCACTGTGCATCCGGGTCCACACCTGATGGGTAGTCCTCCAGCAGCCCTGCAGGTGGTTTGGGGGGGGAGAGAAGGGGTGTGGAGGTATATAGAGTGAGATGCACCTTGAAATATGAAGCTCTTTTAAAAAAAAGTGTGATATTGTTGCGTCCTGTAAAGGGAGAACCTTTCTTTCACCAAATATTTTTTTATATTTTTGTAATGATTGATAATTAGTTTTTCAAGCAAAAATGCCAGAAATTCATTAGCAGATTCTCAAATGTTAGAAAGTGTCGATTTAAAAAAAAAAAAAAAAATTTATGATAGTGAAATGAACAATGTGTGAATATGCCAACATCTTCAATTCAGGTAATCAATCAGGAGTAAAACATATTTTAATACAGGCCTATTGTGTTTATTTTTTAATTTTTTTTATGTGACATACAGAATGTGATTGCAAAGATGTTTTCTTTACTTATTTATATAGTCTATATTCTGCACTCAGTGTCTCTCTCGTTAATTAAATTCAGCTTTGCCTTCGCATTTAAGCCTTCTGTTGTATGGAAGCGCCACAAAGATGTATGAAGTCTGTAGAAAACATGTCTAAAAAAGCACAAACAAAAGATACATTCAGTATGTGAAGAGAAACATTGCGTCTCAAAATTGACTGCATCAGATAAGAACAAAAATCACAGACTAATATCATAAGCGATGGGATCACAGCCTGCGTGCATGATAATGTGAGGAGTGAACTTTGAATAATTCTCTACCCACTCAGTTTGACTGTCAACAGTTTAAGTGTGACAAGAGGAGCCCTGTAATTACTGCAGGTCTCTGACAAAATCTGCATTTCCTTTAACGTGTTGACACAGTTAGCCAAAGTAGCAGATTTAGCCTGAAGAGCTACAACAGCTGCTGGCACTCATGACTGATGATATTAACTTGTATATTTCATCACGGGTTCAACGAGTATGTATTTTGGAACGGGTTGCCACTGATAAGACTGTTTTACTGTGATAAAAAAAAAAAAGTCACATCCACCATCCTGATCCTGCAAACACTCATTAATCCATCGCTGAAGTAGTCCCAAACATATGTACGATGAACTCCTCATCTAAACAATATGGTGACAATATTAAAGGAAAAAAAGTTGATGTCCAGCATCTGTTTTTCTTCAGATTAATGTTAGCATGAGAGCCACAGATCAAAAATGAAAAAAAAAATTTTTTATAGATTGACGAGCACATAGCTGGTCCTCTGGTCTTCATTTCTGGGATTCTTATATCACATAATGATGAATATTGTCACATTGCAGAAATGTAACCTGAAGATCAACACGACCAGCAGAGGGCAGCATCAACATGTGATAGAAGTCTTTGTATTAATTATGTACACCGGGACAGAAATCTGCTCACACAGGCATAATGTGGGGAACAAAAATCAGTCAGTTAGGAATAATGCATGTTCTCCTGTATCCTGAAAGCATGTGTGTATTCACTAACACTGGTCAACTTAACGTGTGTTTCCACAAGAACCTGTTCACAAACAAAGTTGAATTTAATTTTAATTCTGTAGGACCAGGAACTATCGGGGGGGATTCCAGCCCTGAATGTCAGTGGCTCGGTCAAGTGTACTCTCACAAACCTGCCGTTCTGCAATACCTGCAACTGCAAACATATTGCACATTGCTCGTAGTTTGAGGCCAGATGGAGCCGCTCAAGACACTTGACGACTGATGGACCAATGAGAAATGTCCAGTTAGTGTTCTCCATCATCTTCAGAGGACGACGACGACACTGGCGACACTGGGGACGTCACACTTTGCATATGTCAGTTGACTAATTTGCTTTTTATTCCCAGCGTGTGGAAATGCAAATCACAAAAGGGGGCTGCTGAACTTGTATCCTTGAGCCTGAACACTAGAGTCAAGGAAATGAAATGATTTTGTTGGAAAAGTACCTGGAGTGATACAGTATACGCTGTTCAGGACAGACACAGTTATTGTCACAGTGCTCCACTGGGCGGCTGCCTCTGTGCTGTAAGTAATTGGCAATCATTTGTCATTGTGGTGTATCACCCTGTTAGTCTGATGATTAAACAGAACGTCCTGTAACTGTAAAGTCACAAGTGTCCATCAGTGGTGGCATGTCCTGTTGAAGTAAGCAGTAAGCCCGTGTGCTCACACATCCTACTGGGAGTTAGTCAGGCCAAGATCTATTGTAAATGAAGCAGTAGAGGTCAGAGTAGCTTGATACTGGAAGCTTTGCATCCCATCATTTTGGAGAGTTTATTTTCCAGACACCTGCATGCACTCTACTGAGGCTAATCTTTGGAAAAAAAAAAAAAAAAAAAAAAAGATTGAAAAAGATCAAACACACGATCAAATTACAGAGAGAATAATGCATGAAATGAACAATGATTATTTTGTACCTGTGCATATAAAACTGGGGCTGCCTCCATGAATGAGATCATCATTGTCGGGCAGGACGAAGGGGCACCGCTGCTGCACCTCCAGGCAGTACTGACCACAGGGGATTCGATTGCTGCAGTGCATCTGGGTGGTCTGGAAGTACTGAGAACACAGCCAGGGCTTATAAACCATCTGGGTGGAAGACAGAGAGGTGAGAGGATATTGATGAGTTAGTGGAGGGTTGTGCCGGATGATACGCGCACACGCATGAACACTCGCGCGTACGTGCATCATTGTGACCTCTACAGCTATCGATCCACACAGGACCGAGCACATACCCTGGTGATTCTAATATCCACTGTTTAATGAACGTGGTCGCTGCGGTCAATATACAGTATTACCCAACCTCCTCTTCAGAACAACACAGTATTTGGCTGTGTACTTCAGCTGCTTCGTGTCCTTCTTAATGTTTTTATGGATGATCTTAAGTGGCATCAGTGCTCCAGGAACTGGTTTTACATTTCTTTAAAAGCTAAATCTGTACAATATTGTATAAACAAATTGGTACCACCGTCTCCATCAATGTACAGCTGTATAAATATATTAAAATAATGTAAATTATAAAGTCAGATTCCAGCGCTTTATCATCCATGAGATGTTTAAATGTTGACTTTTACCCATGAAGATTGTATGTTTTCTGTGCTGTATATGAGTTGCTTTATAAATAAACTTGCCTTTTCCCAAATTCAAGCTCTCACTGCTGCTGTTTTTGTTTAAAGGATAAATTGTTACATCGGATATTTCTATCTAAACTGGATTAAAATGGAGGCTCTTCTCTGTATTTACCTGTTGCCATGGTGAATCAGAATATTGGAGCTCCATTCATGATGGCTTTTTCTCATTCATTATGCACACACTTAACTCTGAGAGTGAACATGATCTGAGCTGATAGAATGAACACTGATCAGCTGATCTGGAACCACTTTGCTGTTGTTAGGTTTGTTTACATCAATAACATTCGTAAACTCAGCAAAAAATAAGTTCCTAAAGTTTTAATAACACAAAGGCTGGCGTTTGTGTTCACACAAATTACGTTGTAAATCATACTTTGTATTATGTACTCGACAGCTTAAATTATACAGCATTTATTCAAAACGGTTTATTGCATAATGTTAATGTTTGTTTGCGGTAATTTGTTTAATTTTTCTCACCCACTCTGCAAGTGCACAAGTGGGGACAAATGATTTACTTTGCACCTTATTGTTCTTTTGTCATGTGATACGGTGGTCGCCTCATCGTGTGGTTTTATCACCGGCAGCAATTAGTTTGTTTCTTGTGAAGCAGTCCGGCGACCGTGAGGCAACTCACACCTGCTGTCAGCTACTCATCACACTTCAAACTGGGAACTAGGGAACTGCAGATCATATCACTGCACCATGTACACACAATACATGTTTCCAGTGTGTGTGTGTGTGTGTGGGGGGGGGGGGAGGGGGAGGAGGGTGACAAAAGATGTGCATGTTGATATATGTTTCTCTGTCTATATAAGCAGTGGCAAGTCTTTTGTCTCTCTCTGACAGTCCTTGAACACAAATGAGAGAAAATAGAAATCCATAAACACAGGAACATTATCAAATATAATTCTAGTTAGATATGCTAATCAAGGACAAAGTACTAAAAATGGCCTTTTCAAAGTTTCTAAGGGACGCTTTTAAGTCTGAGCTGAACTTTTACTCGCATATGGTTGAATAACAGACATGTCAGCTGATGACTGGCATAACTTTCTAAGGACAAAATTGTGTTCCTCTTGCACACTCTTCACTTCAGATGTCTTGACTGCTTTGTGATATGGCATTCATATATGTCTGGTTTTACAAATTAGCCTCAACATCTTGAGACGAACGACAGGGAAACAAATGACAATGTAGTATATTATATATTATACAGTATACTATAATTGCAGGATTATTAATCTGTCACAAAATTGTGCTGAAATTGCTCTTGATCCATTTTAGCAAATTATTCCCAATTTTGTGTTGGTGCACATTACTCCATTCTGACAAAATACTTAATTGTCTGCTGCTGAAATACTCGTTGATCTTACAACACTTCATCTGGGATCTCAAACTGTAGTATTTGAAATGTACAACGTAACATTGCTTTAAGATAATGGAGTAAGTGGTGGGTTGCAACATCTGTCATGCATATCATAAACTGAGAGGTATGTAATGTATGCATGACTGAACACGTGCACACAATGTGAACACATTCACAGTAAACTACAGTAAATTGCAGCGTGTCGCCCCCCCCCCCCCACACACACACACACAGCCCCGTTCTCTCTAATCTGCCATCCCTGTGTGAATCTCATGGTAGTCCCGTGGTCACATGACTTTATGTGATTTATCAAATTATGCGAATATTTCTGCTTTATCAGCACATTTATGTGTATGTAGAGTACTGTGAGAACGTTTTAGGGATTTTAGATGTTCGGATGGTTATCCATCGCACAGCGCCAACAGGGAGGTGTCTGAACATCCAGCTAGAGTCAAGAAGAAGAAGTCATAAAGAAGTATCTTCAGCGAGAAAAAGAAGAAGGAGTCCTGCAACAGATGGTGATCTCAATATATAGTTAGTCTGGGATGACGCCAAGAGATGGAAACAATAGAGTCAGCGTTAATACACAGAAGATCTCCGGCAAGTCCTCCAAGTAAATCGGTAGGTATTCATGGTATTATTTCTGAAAACATCCTTACTTTACTTTTAGTGCTCAAAAGCTTTGCATAGAACTGCATACATACAGTATGTGTGTGTGTGTGTGTGTGTGTGTGTGTGTGTGTGTGTGTGTGTGTGTGTGTGTGTGTGTGTGTGTGTGTGTGTGTGTGTGTGTGTGTGTGTGTGTGTGTGTGTGTGTGTGTGTAAACAAGACTGTCTGGGAATGTGTGAGGCTGCACGGTTTTTGCATTATGCTTGTGCAACAAATTTCCTGTCCTCTTGCTCTTGGTGTTTGCATAACTGCTCATCCTGTAGCTGACAGCCCGGGAAGATAAAGACAAACTGGGTGAAACTCTGGCTTTCCCCTCATTCTGCACGGTATCACATCACATGGTAGAGTCGGTTTTCATATTTGTCAGATATTTTCTCCCGACTTAGCAGAATCTCAGAAGGCAATGTTAAAGTGCAGGTCTGTCTGGTCATCTGCACCACTGAGACTCAGACATGAAGAAAAGTCAAAAGATGAATAATCAATAACATCAGATCCGCAAGGCTTTTCTTTAAATGCCGCCTAAAGCAGCCTCTTAGTCTTGACTTGAGCTCAGGGGAAAAGGTCTCATAAAAATCGAAACTATTTTCCCCTCCGTTTCATATTTTCTTATATTGGAATCACTGTTAAGTGATGCTTATTTATAAGATCAGAGAGCTGGTAGGCCAGTCAGCGGATCATCTGTCTGAAATGCAAGAGGTGTGATGACGGATGTGGGGTAAAAAGCGCAGCTCTTTTTGGCCCTATGCCACACAGTCATGTCCTTTTGCACTCAGCCCCAGTTATTGAAGCCCACTGCTGCTGCAGCTGCTGCTGCTGATGCTGCATGCCAGATCTCTCCCCGCTCGACCGTCAGTCCACTGCAGACCCAAGACTGGTAATTTATCATCCTTCAGTCAAATCTCTGAGAGGACGAAAGAGGCAGGGAGAGTGAATGTCTTCATAGAGACAGTGGTTGGATGGACTTGTTCTCTCCTTTATATAACTTTTGTGTTCCCTGAGACCCCTCGGGGAAAGAATAAAATACTGCCTTCTCCTCAATCACAGACTTGGTGAGTTAGAGGTCAGCCAGCTGGCGCTCAAATTTTATATTCTTCGTTTTCTGCCACCGCTCACTTCACTTCCTTTTACGTCTCTTTTTCTGTCTTAGAGCTCGTCATTGCGTTGTCTCCCCGGTTGATGACAGTACTGTGATACAGTCTCACTATACAGGCCTCAAGGAAGAAAGCGCAAATAATGAAACTACAAAAATGATTTTCAATATTCAAGTCTTAAATATTAGCCGGATTTACTTTAATACAACAGCTCAAACAGCCAAAAGTGACTGAATCTTTCCTATTGGCAGGTAGATGCCACATAAGTGATTATGCCCCATGAGTTGCTCCTAACCAGGAGACAATGACATGAATTGACACCAAACAAAAAAACTGATGTGCATGGCCGGAATGAAGCGTTAGAGGGATTTACATTTCAATAGGCTGGGAAAAGCGACAGCAGTAATCCGATCACTGCGCTGAACTTTAGTGTTTACCAGTCAGTCTACGTCCCTACCTTCACCTGTGGTCATGAACTCTAGGTCATGACCGAAAGACACGATCATAAATACAAACAGGTGAAATAAGTTTTCCTTGCGGGGGAGTCAGACCTTACTCTCCGCGACAGGGCGAGGAGTTCACTCAGAGAAAAGCTGCTCCTCCTTTGCGTCAAGGTGGTTTGAGGACCTGATTAGGACACCTCCTCCTGTCAGAGGCCTTCCAGGTACCGCCGACAAGGGACTACTACATGATAAATAAGGTCCTTTCAGTATACAGTTAAAGAGCTTAACTGAAAAAAAAAGAAAAAAGAAAATCCTTATTTATCTGCATAGGCATGAAATATTTTCAGTCTGCGCATAGTAGACTATCAGATCAGAATGAAGAGCACACTGTAAGTCAACAAACTAATGACAAAGTGCCTTGCATGCATGTGTATGGAAAACGTATGATGCTTTGGATTAAATAATATTTCAAATAAATACTGGAGCACATGAACTGAGAAGAAGGAAGGTATAACCCGAATGAGAGAGAGTTACACATTTTTTTGCATCCGAGTTGCACATGCTTTTGTGAGCCGCGGTCTGAGTGCGTCTGCAATGCTTTACACACCTGAAACTTGAAAAGAGAACGCACATAAAAGATTGAGACAAAGTATTGGAGAACAGAAAGAAGGAGCAGGAAGCAAATCCAGCGAGTCGGGTTGAAGAGTGACGACTGTGTTGTTTTTGGGCAACTAAAGCAACTAAATTCAGAACACTTACTTATTCGGGTTTACCTTCCACCTGCTCTGTGCATGTCATGGTGCTGCACATATTTGGCACACAACAGGAGCAGTCTCAGAACTTATTGATCCAACCTCGTAAAGACAGACTTTCATAGAAAGAAGAGGTTCGGGAAATCAAAGGAACCGGAGGTCCAAATTAACATCAGCCTGTCAGCTCTGAGGTGTCACTGAGTCGGCGCTTATTGTCACAGCAAAAGTCAGCCGGGGAACTTGTGGTCAGAAGGCTGAGAATACTCCAGTAGGTACAGTGAGATACAAATGTGCTACTAAGTGAGAAAAGCAGTCAGGTTGTAAGATTTAGCTGAACTTCCTCGTCGGCCCTACAGCATGCATCGATTTTGTAATGGAAAAGTGTCGCAGCCCAAATGTGGTTGCAGCCCACTCCCATCCCTCCTCTCCCCTGGTTGGCTATGCCTGTTGGTGATCTGCAGAGTTGAGACTCAGCTGTCTCCTGAATTAGATTATTTCATTACGATTAGGGCTAATAAGGTTGTAATTGATGGAAAGCCTTATACCCTGCCCTGTGGCATTGGTTTTAAGTGGCCCCAGATGGCCCTGCCTTGTCAGTGCCTCGTCTTTAATGTTTTATCTGGACTTGTGGCCGTGGCTAAACTGCTGACAGAGGCTCAGGCAGGTGGTGGAAACACACAAATTCACTGAAACGTATTCCTCTTTAACATCGCCTTGTCAATTACAACTAATACAGCCATTCACTGCCTCGCAGCATTCAGACTATCCTCTTTCCTTTCATCCTCTTTTCTGCTCTGTTTATTTAAATTACCGTTTGCTTTAATAATGGATGAGGACAAGTGCACAGCACAGTAGCCTGGAATTGCATTACTTTCAGGTTGTATGAGACTGGGCCTTGGGAGAATGGTAAAACAACAGAGGGCATTGATGAAGAGTGGAGTTAAAATCGCATCATCTTTCCCCTGTTTTTTTTTTTTTACCAGAAAATACATTGATTTCCTTTTTGTTCTCTGACTTTTACACTGATTTAAACTGATTAGCATCCAGGTTTTGTTCCCATACAGCAAAATGTTGTTATGTTTCCTGCTGCAAACCTTCCTTTACAGTCACAGCGAAGAAATCCTTACAGAGAAAACCTAAATGCACAATATTCCTTCTGGGTACATAAAGGAACTAGAAATGGTTAATGTAGTCATCGCTTTTGGATTTATGCGTCTCTTTTCTGTTAATTTTGAAATAGTCCAAATAATAATCTAATACTGAAATGACTTGATGGGCCCTATATACACCACTACATACTGTCCACTCAAGGAAAACATCCAATATCTTGTCCACAGAAGCAGAGATTATAATTCTGCATGCTCTCCACAGTGTTGGATGAAATGAGCTGTCCATTCAAGCACTGAAACTACAGCAGTCGAGAGATACAAGAGGTCAAATGGAAGTCGTTCTTATAGGAGCCGACGTGTAAACTATCCCTTTCAATCCTGCAGCAACCCAAGCAATGCCTCATGGGAGCCCCACATAAATATGGAGCTTGAGGGTCAAATAGCAAAGGTTACACCAAATATGAACTGGGAAAAAAAACATCCACATTCACATGAGCAAACAAACAAGTGTGCACAGTGTAACATGCCAGCAAGTCAATGAATGTGATCAAGCGTGAAGTCAAACACAAAGGAAAAACAAACCACTGTTCTCAGCAAGGAAAGTGCCTCTAAAATCAATACAGCAACATTTTATTGCTATCATGCAAACTTAAGCAGATAACATTTAATTGGCTGTTGTGTGTGTGTGTGTGTGTGTGTGTGTGTGTGTGTGTGTGTGTGTGTGTGTGTGTGTGTGTGTGTGTGTGTGTGTGTGTGTGTGTGTGTGTGTGTGTGTGTGTGTGTGTGTGTGTGTGTGTATATGTGTATGTGTGTCCATTTCCTTGTGTGTACAGTTAATTAAGGCATGCTGAACAGCCTGGGGCGCCCAGCACCTGGCACACATACAAACCGTGTCAACAGTGGTTATTCAGAGAAAATGTAACGTAACTAATGACCTGTAACAACCAGACAGACATGAAATAAACAGGCAGGTTTATCCAAGATGGTTTGAGGAGCCAACGAGAATGTAATAGTTAAACAAAAGCCCGAGCGCGGCTGGCAGCAAACTGAAGCCACATCACACTGTCTTGATTGAAGGGAAGTAGAAAGCACTCGTGCAACTCGCCAAGAGGCGCCCATTCAATTATATTCATGTTACATTTGAATGAATGTGCGGACACATAAGGCCCGGTTCCTCAATAATGACCCACTTGCTGCTCGTGACAGACCCGCAGCTAAAACATATGCACGTACAGCAGGGACACACACCACCTCATGTCTTTTAATACAGGCTGCTCGTTTGGTAAACAAAAGCCAGTGCTAATGTATTTACCCCACGCAAAAGAACATACAGTTTCACATTGAGTGTGATTGTTGAAAGGAGACTATACACATCTAAACAAACAAACACAGACAGAGGATGGGACATGTGAGTAAAAATAGAACGAGCTCAGTCTACAGGCAGCACAAAGTTCATCACACTGTTGTGCCGGGACACTTGACAGGTCATGTTTCAATGTAGTGATTCTCGGTGAAACAGAAAAAAATACAAGCATTATGAGCGTTGAATGACAAAACAGCAGCGGTACAGGGTTACATGAAAAATGAATCACGGTCATGGCAGCGTGTGAATTAATGAAAGACTGAATTTCATCCATGTGTCCAGACTGCTGGACGAACTCCACCAAGCTCCCATCACACACACACACACACACACACACACACACACACACACACACACACACACACACACACACACACACACACACACACACACACACACACACACACACACACACACACACACACACACACATTATACAAATGAAATGAGTGTCAACAATGGTGCAATTTCTAAACAAAGTGTCTTCCCAGAAAGTCTGTTCAGGTGATGTCTGTGTTAGGTCCCTTTAATCTTCCTGTTTATCAGCGGTGTCTGCACCTGGTATGGAGCTATTTAACTCCTCAACCCACAAGCTCGGGTTTAGTTTTTAGGTTTTTACTTGGTTGGGGATGTTTCTCTGGTCCAGCACTTTCAGGAATCTCTCGTTGTTGTCAGATTAAAGTAAACAGCACCAAGAAATAAACACAAGAAGGACGGCCGTCTTCCAACTCAATGGTAATCAGGATTTATTGAGCACTTCAATAAATCTGGTACATTTTCATCAAGAATGATCAACATATCTTACGACACTTGGCCCTTTTTATACTCTTCCTTCCTTGCTTGCAGCCTGGCCAAAGTTCTGCTAAACAAGTTAGTACTTAACTTCCTCCTGGCACGTCAGGGAAGATTTGGCATGTCACTACAGCCAAATATGGACTTGTTTCTTCCAAAAAAACTGCTCTTGGATAGATAACCCTAACAAAACACGAAAGAGGGGAATTTGCTTGCAAAGCGCCAGTTTCAGTCTCAGTTTCCCAGACTCGTTGAGCAGCTTGTACCAAAACAGTATCATTTATCACTTTTGGGAGACAGCTAGGTCTCCATGTCCTCGAAAACCCCTCATTACTTAGATTTCATGAGCATCAAACGTGGATGTTATCATTATTAAGGGTCACTAATGCACTAAGTTTAATTATTGGATCAAAGACCCATTGTTTGGCTTTTCCCCCCTGAACAGTTTGCACACATTCCCAGTACATTCAGCCACACACTGCATTCATTACTGACCTTGATGAATTACATTATACTCTGTGTGTTACTAACTCTGGGCTTTAGTATGCACATACTGTATTTCATGTTTTGATCTAAAAAGATCCACAAGCTGCAAAATTCTGATTACAAGGGCAAAAAAACTGGTCTTTGAAAGGTAATTTCTGTCCCAAATACATTCAACACGTGACAAAAGAAGTCTAATACACTACATGTATTAGAACAGCAGACTGTCCTGTCCAGCAGAAAATAGTAAAATAATATAGAATTAAAGAACAACACTCAGAGTCTCCATGCTTGGTGGCTGTAATCAGGCACAGTGGGGCTTTGAGCCAAATGTCAACATTAGTTTACTATACCAAGCTGATGTCTAGCAGTTTAACATGTTCACCAAACTTCCATGCTGAGCCGTCCAATAGCTGTTTGGATTTTTCAGTCTGGACCAAAGTTTACATTCAGGCACACGGAGGCACACGGTCTCGTTTTCAGACACGAAGGATAAGAGGCAAAATAAGTCCTCGATGAGAATAAAATGAGTAGAGACAGTGGTGGAGACAGATATGAGGAATTATGGATGCGCAGAGATGAAAATGGATGAATATGGGAGAAGACATTTTGTACAGGGAGGATATCCATAAACACAATACATTTCCCCCAAAACTTATTTTTTTTGATTAATCAAGGTTATCTGGATGTAATTCATCGGCACTGTCATGGTGACACTTACACTGACAATTAATTTGACAACGATAATTATCAACAAGATGGGCCCACTGTGAGTGAGACTGATGAATCAACACCCACTGCAGTCATACAGCCTGCTGTTAGCTCTATACCGGACCACGCTGTGTGTGTGTGTGTGTGTGTGTGTGTGTGTGTGTGTGTGTGTGTGTGTGTGTGTGTGTGTGTGTGTGTGTGTGTGTGTGTGTGTGTGTGTGTGTGTGTGTGTGTGTGTACCTGCAGCTCAGTTATCAACCCTCTCTGCCTCTGTGGGGTCCCATGACTGCGTTCCCAGCCATGAAAACCTGTTCAATCACAGTGATCCCTGCGACTGGTCAGCGTAACTGCACAGTGTCGCATCATTATCGCTTTCTTTTTACAGCGCCGCAATCTCTCCGGCTGATATCCACGCCACCTCCTACCTCGCCTCACCCCCCCAATCTATCCCCCTCTTGTCTCCCTCTGCAGTGTGTACTGCAGCAGCTGGATGAAAAATGGCCTGGAAGGGGGAGCTGGTGCAAGGTTGCCAGCAGAGACATAACAGATATACACACTCACCTTCAGACACACACTGTGGTTGCTCTCTCTCTGGCTTGGCCTCATCTCTCACACACACACACACACACACACACACACACACACACACACACACACACACACACACACACACACACACACACACACACACACACACACACACACACACACACACACACACACACACACACGCACGCACGCACGCACGCACGCACGCACACACACACACACACACACACACACACAGGCATGGAAGTAACAGAGTGACTAAGAGAAGGGAAAGACTTAAAGACAGATAAAGACGAATTGTGGTGTCAGGAGGTCTTTACAGGATTAATACCTACAGTTGTCAGTGTCTTCTTACTAGAGAGTTCTCTTCCCACGGGGGCCACTGACCCAGCCAGGCCAGCCAGGCGCTGTGGAGCCTCTTCAAGGGGGATTGGTAAAAATTGCGCCCATGTCATAAACTGGCATGCTATACTGTACTTTTTCAGATCATGAATCAGACAAACACACACACACACACACACACACACACACACACACACACACACACACACACACACACACACACACACACACACACACACACACACACACACACACACACACACACACACACACACACACACACAGTGTGTATCTGCAGCATATTCAGCTTCTAGAGTTAAGACTCATGAAATGTACCCTGCGGGTAATGGATTTAAAATGTATATATTTTACAACGTACTTGACACATGCATATGTCTGCATGCACATAGACAAAACCTCAGCTTCAGTAATTCCATCAGATATTGTGCTTGCCACATCTGCATTAAAAAGATTCATTCCATCCATGTTCATCTGGCACAGACGTGGGGGATAAAGTCAAGAGAGAAAAGGAGGGAGGAATCTTCAAAGGGTGTCACTGAAGTTTATCTCTGCATTTGGTTGGGGGGAGGGGAACCACAGCATTCTTCAAAGCAACAGAGGAGAAAAAGAAGCTGCATCTTTTAATTAAAAGCAAATATAAAAGGCAGGACGGTCTTGAGGCAGAGGAAGGTAGAAAGTAACAGAAAGAGCTGCAAAACAACTTAGAAAATTCTGGCTATTCTTTTGCAGCACTGGTAACGAAGGGGGTCACCTGACTTAGAAAGAATAAAACCCTTTAACCCTTATCTAAAAATAAAGATATCCTGCTCCTGCTGTTAAATATGCCCATTATAGCACACAGCTCCTGAAGGACCTGAAGGAGCGAGAGGCAGGCAAACACGCCGACTGCTCTGCACACCTGTGAGTGCAGAAAAAAAAAACAGGAGCCCATTAGCAGCGTGGTGCAGTGAATACTGTAAAAGTTAAAAGCCACCGATTTCTAAACATCAATGAAAAGACGTCATAAATTCTCAGTGTTTAATACACCGTTAAAGAAATACCAAAATTATAAGTACCTATCTCACTTTTTTTTTTTTTTTTTGTCAAAAATGAGTTGCTCACATTATTGTCAGTTATCAATGTTTGTGCAGGTTAATTTTGACTTTAGAGCATTATTGGCCTTAAAGTGTGAAAAAGGAAGAGTTTCTCCCTGAAATCTAATTTCACCAGGTAAGAGTTTATCTGAAAATCATCTATCTGTCCTCCTAATGTACACACGAGGACCTCTTTGCCTTGTCACTGTTACTGAGATTAAAGGAGCTGAAGTTAATGATTTTATGAAGGACACTGAGTTCAATTAAGAGTTGCTTTTAAAATCTTGGTTAAAATGCAAGATAACTGGTGTTAATTACAAATACCGACATCCTACTGTGTTGTTAGCAGGAATTGCTGTTATGATTTGTAACATGTGCGCCGAATCCAATTGATAAAAGTTCCTAGGACAAAATTTACAACAGATTGAAATGTCACGTTTCTGTTCTCGCTTGACTTCAGACTGTTCTGAACAGACCAAAGCAAACATACAGCAAGCAGCGTTTTCACTTGTCAGCCGTACTGGACTTTGGGCACAAACATACACGAGTACGGCAAAGTAGGAGTGGAAACAAGCACCTTAAAGTTACGAGCTGATGCCCAGATGACAGCCGAATTAATAAGCAATCTGAAATAAACTCAGGTTTCTAGTAAACTAATTGCTGTGGTGAATAGTAACTTTACTCAAATACTTTTTCAAATACAGCTATTTAAACTGTTACTGCACAACATTTATTTGGCAGTTTTAGTTCATTGTTACTGTGCTGATCAGCAAATAAATTATGACTTATTATTGTATGTTTAGAAAAGATGAAAACAACCATTTGCGCCACAGCAAAGGGTCTGAATGCTTCTATAAATGAGAGATTCAGTTTTGCTTTATTATACATTTTCAAACATTTCTAAAAACACGTTTTCGCTTTGTCATTAGGGGTTACTGAGTGTCAACCGATAAGCAGAACTGCCCATTTTTATCAATTTAAACTTAAACTTAAACAACACAATGAAGTGTGATAAGTGAAGGGTGTGAACACCGTCTGAATACACTGTGCAGCATCACAGTCATTCAAATAAGGTCATGTCAGTATGAAAACTATATATTTAATTTAATGGCATTGTATTGCTACATACAAAACCACAGACAGACAGACAGACAAGACACACACACACACACACACACACACACACACACACACACACACACACACACACACACACACACACACACACACACACACACACACACACACACACACACACACACACACACACACACACACACAGTCTCTTGGCACACAGCAGACAATCAGAACTATCCAGTGTTTAATTATCAGGTGAACAGCTAACAGAGAGTTTCTGATAATGGAGGTCTTGTCTGGGCTGCACATGCACACGCGCACACACACACACACACACACACACACACACACACACACACACACACACACACACACACACACACACACACACACACACACACACACACACACACACACACACACACACACACACACACACACACACACACACAGAGAGTCAGTCAGCCATGCTCTCTAAGAGGTAACCCTTTTTGCCTTTTTCAATTTCAGTGTGATAAATCTTATAATGTTTTTGACACTGTGTCTGAGAGGTTTTCCTTTTCTCTATAACTTATTGGTCATATTATATTGTTATATTAGACTCTGCTACAGTAAAAAAAAAAGTTTATTTAAATACAATAATGCTTTTAAACAAAAAAACAAAACAAAAAGCACTGTAGGGATGATTGTAAATTTACTGTTCTTTAAAATATGCACAGAACAAACCCACAAGTAAGACTTTCAAGATGGTATAAAGATTCATGCATATTTTCATTTTTTTAACCAATTTTCTTTTTAGCAAATATGTTTCAATTTTGATATTGTAGTTTAAGAAAAAAATTATTTCGTATAAATTGGAGACAAATTCGGTTCCACATATTCTTACACTGGTTGGAATTGACAAAAATGAGCAATTAAACCCAATCTTATTTAAAAAGTGGGCAAATTAAAGGGTGAATTGAATAAAAAATGTTGTTCAAATTAAATGACGAATCAAATTAAATGCAATTAAAATAAATAGTGAAGTGTTGGAACCAATTATCCAAAGTATGTGATTTCATGGTATTAAAATAAAATTGTCAACAAATCATTTCATAATTATGACTGATTAGCTTGACATTTTTTTAACAACATGCAATTTAAATAAGTTGCACCACATCTTAAAAAAGGCTGCTGTTCTTAATTCGATAAAGGAACCACATCTAACTTCATTATCAGTCGAGCCGTGTGTCAGATCTTCTTACCAGCCAACCATGTGATGTTCCCATGCACGAGATAGTATGGCATATCTTTTCATTTGCACATGCAGCTTTACATGCATACTTGAGGGACAGAGACCAACCGTCTCAGATTTTTGAGGCTCAATTTCTAATTAATGACCGAATCATTTTTGGATAATCCAGTCTGAATCATCTGAAAACAATTCAAACTGGATTATTTATTAGTTTTCTGGTGGTCAGAAAACTAATAAGAAGGAAATTATTGACTTGTTCATGAAAGAAGTTGAAGTCTACGGAGACTTTTTGGAGCCGACCCCAAGTGGCACTCAGTGATATTGCAGTTTAAGGAACTTCTGCATTGGCTATATTTTTCAGACCCGGAAGCTACGTCCAATTTTATATACAGTCTACAGTTTTGTATCTACACAGAGTGAAATGCATTTATCCCATTTCGTCCTTCATTAATAAACATTGACATGCTTAGAAAAAGTAAAATGGTGCTTCTTTCAACACAGAGGCTAATTAAAGGTGTGCATGACAGTTTAGGGGAAAAACATTTCCTAAACGAAGGTAAAGTGAAGAAATGCCATAACGCAGTTTGTGTCTGGTGAGTTTTCTTCAAAGAAAGATTTCCTACATAATTCTGATGTTTCCAGTTTGTATGGCCTCTGTGTAGCTGAGGTCCAACAAAACGTGCTCCGTCGGGAATTCTACCGAGAAGATGAATTTTGAATATTACTAGCCCACAAAGAGGGAGCAAACGCAAGGGCAACTGTATGCTAAGCTTGTGAGTGTTTATATACGCACCTACACACAGAGATATACAGTAAGTACACACAACACACACGTCACTGCGGTAGATTCTTGCTCCCTGTTTTGCAGCTGCTGCAGTTCAAAGAGGAGGATTCCATCGTCCTCACGGGATTCATTCCTAAATGTGCGGGATCTCCGTGGAGCAGAGAGGTCAGTGGTGCCTGCATTTGCCTCAGTGACTCATTAATCTCATCTGCAACCCACTCAGTCCTTCACCACATTAATCCCATTCTCATCTACGCTGGTTTCTCTTGCTGCACCCCGACATCCGCTGAAAGATCACCGATTTCTTCTCTTTCATGCATTCATCCTCATCCACAGCACGCGTGTATTAAGCCACACGAAGCTAGCGCTCTGTCCCTACCATGTATACCTATTTTCCTCTCTATCATCACAGCTTTCCATCTTTTCATGTTCTCTTTAACGTTTCTTTCTTTTTTTTTCTTTCTTTTTTTTAATCACACATATGGACAGGAAAGTGGGCCAGGACTTGCCAGTGTTTGAAACGCAGGACAAATTTAGAAAGGAATGGCGGAATCCGATGGGGTCACATCGTCTGGGCCAAACCAGAGACGTCGGCGCTTTGCTGCTCCCAATTAGACTAAAAACGACAGGCAGAAGGTCTGAGTCTCATATATTCAACCAGGCCACATTCTGCCCCGGCGCTTCTGCCTGTCATCGAAAGAAAGGAAGTAGGGAAAGCAGGAGAGAAATGGAGAGATGCAAACATTAGAAGAGGAGGAAAGAGAGGCTGAAGATAAATTGGTCAACCCCCTCCTCCCTCCCTCCCTCCCTCCCTCTGCCTCTCTCTCAGGACTACTGTGTGCGAGACTGCAGATAGATTCTGATGTTCTCATTTAAGTCTTAATGATTGGGTTAGTATGCAGCTTGTGCTCTACAATGCCGCGCTTAGACAGAAAGCAAGATCACAGAGGCAGACAAGCATACATGGACACTCATACACACACATACACTGAGAGATGAAAAAGTTAACATCTAATGCGTGCAATTGCAAATACTTATTTGTTTGTTAGAACGGAACCACTGACATTATACTATATTTTTTATTTTGAATGTATACCTGAGTGTACACTAAGGTGGCGATGGTATCACAGCATTTCATTATTATTATCATTTTTATTATTATTGTTGTCGTTGGTTTATTCAATAATATTCTAATATTGGAATAGTCGCTAAAATATGTATTTTTTTAAATCCTACTCTTTTACTCCTGTCAGAAGGTAGCGGTAAAGCACGTAAAAGCTGTCTGCCAACCACATTAGGATCCTTATGATACAACATAAGGAGAAGAAGAACATGTTGCTGCTATGTCTGCCAGATAAAACTGTGTGGCGTTGTGAGATTAAATGCCGCGGTGCGAAACAGGAGAAACATGCAAAGAGGACTTCAGCCGTCAAAAGATTCCTTGTGGAACTTTTTTAAATAAACAAATGAAGATGAGATGCAATGCAAACTGCAGGTAAAGCTAGCAGATCGTCAGTCTACCGCAGCTATGCCCTCATTAGAGGGAAGCACCGGCCAACGGTGATGAACGCTGATCGATAAGGAATCAATAACTACTTGGGGGTGGGAGGTAAATAGTCGAATAGTTTAGTGATTATCGAATAGTATTTTTGCTTGAAATGCCCATCCCTACTTAGTATCCTGCAGTATATTATTCTAAAATATACCATAACTGAAATGACATGCATGTCACAGACTGCCTCAGAGTGGACTCATGAAAAGGGGGAAGGGGTGGGAGGGGGGGGGGATGATGGAAAGAGAGATGGTAATTGTAATGACATGTCATATCATCATGGGTGGTTAATGCCTGAAATTCCAGGATGAACATCCTTTTAGTAAACAGCCATATCATTTGAATATTTCATTGGCGCCAATTACTAGCTTGTTTACTTATTAATCTGATTGCTGCTGCCAGAATAAGCTCTATCCCTGTATCAAGGAGAGAATGAGAGTTTGTGCAAGCAGAGGAGAGCAGAACAGAGCAGCCCCCGCACTGCTTTTAGGCCTGCTGTAGGGAAAAGCATTGCATTTACACTGAATTATAATGATAGCTTGGAGAATACTATCATCATCGAGTTAAGCATCCAAGGTCCTGGAAGATCCACGGCCAAATGCATTCTGCATGTGCATCTGTGACCACCACAGACAGAAAAACAGCATTCGGGTAAGAAAACACTCAAATAGTAATCAGCTGTGGTTGAAACACTAACATTGTAGAATTACACCAATGAATTGACAGCTTGAAAAAAACAAAAACAAACAGCAATTGTCCAACTATAGTTAAACAACCGTGACAAAGTACGGCAAACCTGTCAGCGTTTGGATTTCTACACACACGAAGGTGTGTTTTGGGCTCTAATGAGAGTGATACTTGAAGCGTAAGTCACTCATGAATGGCATCCACCGCATGTGAGTTATTGTAGCATCAGTTCCAGATGTTTCCATGTCAGATTCAGTGTAACATAGCACAGCATAACAGTATAAATTAGCATCACATTAGCAGCTTTTTCACAAGTTTTTGAAGCCTTTTCTTGACTCAAAATGAAAATTATTATGAAAGAAAACTTACAGCCAAGCTTGAATCGAAACCTTTCTGCAGATTGTTTAAATAACGTACATGTTTCTGTGGTATTTGAACACCATACTATGCTATCTCACTACTGCAGCTGCTAATTAGTGGTGGCCGGGTAATATGAGGCACCTGGCCACTTCCAGTCATCCAGAGAAGAAAGGCTACAGCTCTTCAATATGTTAAACATACTTTAAATTTATTACATGTATGCAAGATAGCTATGACTTGAAAAAAATTATATTATACTGTGCACCTTGTGGTCATGTCACCATACATTAAAAACCATTTTTCAAATGCTACTTGGTTGATTTCTGTGTTGGCGCTGGCCAAATGTGTGTGAAGGTCTTTAAAACTTTAGTGAAAGACTTCGACTTTCCCACTTTGGTTGATAGTGCCTTTAAATATTGTGTTTTTTTGTATCTTGTATTAAGAAAAACTGGTTTTGAAATTGTTTTGAATTGTGTAAGTTCTGAAATTCTACATGTTTCTAAGGTGAATGAGGACCACATGTTGAGATCAAGTGATGACGGGTCCATTAATCTGAGCTGCATATCCCATTACAACAGGCAGTGTAGGAACATGGTGGCGTCCCGTTCCCTGCTGGCTCATTACAACTTAAGGGCGCACTCAAACACCTTGGCTGTCGACTCATATCATTAATCTATGCCACGGTATCCATGTTACACAGCACACATATCCCGCAAATGCATCTAGGAGTTAAAAGAGGAAAACTGAGATAATGGCTGAGAGTGACAGAGAAAGGCACACAAAGCTGTGTTTTTTTTTAAGGCGTCCTTAGACACATCCAATATTTATCTGAACAAGAACACGGCTGTTATTCCACCGGGCTGTGATGACAAAATAGACCATCTAATGGCATCATTGGCTGGAAGAGAGCAAGCCTCAGGGCCCAGCTCATCACTGCTTAGGGGAGTTGATATGGGAGAGGATGAGAGGAGAGCAGAAGGGAGAAGAGCACCTTCGGGGCAGCGGCTGCTTCCTATAATAGCAACACTGCAATACCTGCAACACCCATGATCACTATGTTGTGTGTGTGTGTGTGTGTGTGTGTGTGTGTGTGTGTGTGTGTGTGTGTGTGTGTGTGTGTGTGTGTGTGTGTGTGTGTGTGTGTGTGTGTGTGTGTGTGTGTATAGCGCAGGTGCAGCGGCATAGCAGAGTTTTACATAAATGGGGTGGGTGGAGCATAGCGGTGGGTGCTTATGTACATGTCCCGAGGTCAGTCTCTTCATAATCCAGAGATTTTCCACTCTGTTGCCTCCATTGTGAGGAGGAGAGAACACAGGAACTCTTGGCGCTCTCTGCTCCACTTCCGAACACATGCTCTGTGTGACAAAAGCTAATACCGCACTTCAGCCTCATCAAGTGCATGTGTCCTCTTCAGCTTTAATCACTGTCACCCACTCATAGAGGGCCTGCTTAATGAAGAACATTCTCACCAACTGTCTGCTGTGATGAAAGTACAACACTCTTTTCTGTGCACAGCAATAATAGATAACCCATATCTCACATTCAATAATTAATAGGCTATATCTCAGTGCTGTTCAGGGTCTGCTCAGCTAGACATTAGAGCTCAGGGCCCTTTCACATTAATCTTCGTTGGGTTTGGTGACAAGCTGTGGTAGTTGGACAAGTCCAGCCATATGACCACATTCAACTCAGATTTACCTTAATATTAAATGACTGGTAATATTCCATGAAACGATATAATGCAAGGGCCTTTTCTTCATCTGTGCCTATCAGCTCTAAGCCCATTCATCTCCACTGAAGACATAAATATTTGAATGTGTCTGAATACTGTATACTGTACTTTCAATTTTAAGGACACTGTAGCTTTTAGAAAATGCTACTCAAACTGGAGTGACTAAAGCATTTGTTTGACACTATTTTTAGCAGTGAGTTTGATGGGCAAACACGTTTTACGGCAGCAGAATGGTGCATGCAGAAATAACTTCAAACAAACTACAGTGCTTATGTTCATGGTAGTGAAGGAACGTGTCACTGAGTGCTGTGGTATCTCTTCTGGACAACAATGGAGCTCTATAGCAAAAAGTAATAAACAACACCAAGCTTTGCCTACACAGGCAATACAACTTACACTGTGAATACAAATTGCAGGTGCAGGAGAACAGCTGCACATTCAACGATGTTTAGGCCACATTTTCTGAAGTTTTGGGTCGACGTTTGTCCATTAATAAATTCGTGTGTGTGTGTGTGTGTGTGTGTGTGTGTGTGTGTGTGTGTGTGTGTGTGTGTGTGTGTGTGTGTGTGTGTGTGTGTGTGTGTGTGTGTGTGTGTGTGCGTGTGTGTGTGTGTGTGTGTGTGTGTGTGTGTGTGTGTGTGTGTGTGTGTGTGTGTGTGTGTGTGTGTGTGTGTGTGTGTGTGTGTGTGTGTGTGGCTCATTGTGTGTGGAGCAGGGGCGGAGCCAGCCCCATGTGAAACACAGAGAGGACAGTGGATAAACAGGAGAATTAGCACGACCGTCAATTAAACTCACAGAGCTAAAAGCCTGCAGACTATGTTGACTTTTAGCCAGTCTTGTTGGATAAATGCAAACGTGCGTCCTCTGGTAACGCTGTATATCAGTATGACGTCACCGTTTACAGCTGAGATTATTGCCATTATCACGTATGAATTTTATAGTGAATTCTTTTGTATTAAAAATGATACCATTATTATTTTGAATGATATGATATGTCAACCCCCCCCTCAGATACCTGTTGACACTTGGTATGAAGTTTGGCCCAAACGGTGTGCACGAGGCCATTCACTGTAGGATCCAAATAATCTCTCCGAGATTAATTCTCCGTTGGTGACACACTATATATTAGGCATCATCTAGAATCATACACCTCGCTTATTCTGTGGATCATGACCATATCGGTGTCTGTTTTGGACTATTACTCTGCCCTCTCTTCCCAATTTCAGCTCCATTTCTCTTCACCATTTTGTCATCTCCTTCATGTTTCCTTTGCTCATTCATGCCCATAATCTGCTACTCCATTCAATTTTACAAATAAAGGTGGGCATAAGTGTGATAGATTCTGTGTCGCTAAGAAGTATCTGAGTATGGAGATAAGGCTTGCTCAGCCACGACAACCTGTTGTATGAAATTGAAAATTTTGAGCATATTTCTGCACAGTCACGATCCCCAATGAGTATGTTCTATTCCATTATGTAAATGAGTCTGTAAGAGTTACTCCTGGGAATTTATGAAACAGGGGCAGACATTTATATAGAGCGAACATATGCCATGTCCTCCACTGGCTGCCGAGGCCCAACTTATAGCGAGTAACAAGAGTTACCATGACATTATGAATGGACAGTAATAAACAGCTTTTAAAAATGGGATAAAGCTGCGCATGCTGCTGTTGGCAAGACAATGCCGACCTTCTTCAGTTCATTCTCTGGCAGAAAGATGTAATGATCCCACCAGATCATGCCCTTGGAGTTCTTACCAACAACAGCCAATAGTGGGTAATACACTCAGGCCTCTAAACATCCTTGTACACACATACATACCCCACTTCCTTGTCCTCTCCTAGTATCTCTGCACACTTATAGAGGCTCACATTCCCAAAATTTGCATTTAAATCGAAAACAGAGAAAGTAATTCCTTAATTCCCTGAGTATTCACAGTCCCAGATGACCCCCCCACCCACTCCACAGTGTCCTCCCACACACATCTACAAGAACAGAACAATCTTTTCCTGGATACCACTGTGCTTGACACCTCCTCTTCCTCCCCCACATAATATGCACAAAAGGGTGTATATACACGTGTGCACGTGCACATATATGGACACAAACTGACCGCACACACTGGAGTGAATGTGTCAGAGTGTCAGAAGAGGGTGTGTGAGGATCTGTGCTGTTATTAGGAGTAACACAACGACTGATGCGCTGCTCTGAGCTCTGAGCTCTCTCTGCGGTCACTTTATTATGTGGGCAGTGGCAGCTGTCTGAGGACACCCTTTATCTACTGCAGTTTATTAACCGGGAAATTATGCTTGCGAAGACACAATTAACTGATGCAATAAAAAAAGAAAAGAAAAAAATAGGGAGTCCCTTTCTGTGATAACACTGCTGGGTGACACTACTGCTTTTGATATAACCTTCCAGCAAAAGCTCATCTTAACTGTTTCATAACAGCTTGTCAGTCTCTAGGCTTGATATGTGTTGACAGATTTTAAAGCCCTCTAACGGTCACATCAACATAACTGACTTAATTGACTTAATGAAATGGATCCAAAGGACAACTGGAGGCAATTATCGTGCATTTTGGACAGGAGGATTGAAGTGTGAGCAGTTACCTGTGTTTCATCTTGTGGCATGCAGTTGTACTATATAGTTCCATTTAATGGGGCGACTGTGGCTCAGATTGTAGAGTGAGTCGCTACTAATCAAAAGATCGGTGATTTAATCCAGTTTCTTCTGTCCACAAGCCAAGCTGCCCTTGGCCAAGACACTGAACCCCAAGTTGTTCCTGACTGCAGGCGAGCACCTTGCATGGCAGCTCTGCCACAGTAATAATTATTCATATTTGGCGACATTTGGTAGAGCTAATGGTTACTGTGTGTTTAGTGTTTATATTTATGGCCACTGATCTCACGTGTGAAAACGTTTTTATGCAGAAGATTTACAGAATTCATGTTTTGCATCTAGGCTCTGACCACCAGGAAAAAATTCAAACTCATCATGAAGGGGAAAGTTAACAACAATACAAACTTCCCCTTTCATCTGTGTTTTTTTTTTTTTTTCAGCACAATTTCCATATAGATGTGTGACTGAGGCGTCAGTCATCAAAGGAATAGCCATGCAGAACCGTGACATGTAGTGCATGGTCCTGGACTAAGCAAAGAGCAGCAGCACTGTGGGGCTTTTAAATGACACGTGACGGGATTCTTCTATTGCTCATTGGGACACCAAAAAATATTTAGGGTGTATGAAAGCATAAGCATCTGCTGCCTCGGGTGCAGCGTGTCCTAAAATGTTCCACAGTACACAAGTAGCATACACAGAAATGCCTGATGTCTATTGCCTGCGTAGTCTTTTTCTGTGCCAGTTTAGCAACATCATGGCGGATTGTGTCATCTGTATGTGACTAGCAACCCCCCCCTCCATCTCTCAAAAACAGTCTGTCGACCTGCCAGCTCTGACCTACACGATAAACACCAGCAGGCTTCACTTCTCTTATCATTTAACTGCACAATGACACCACGTCTAATCATCTCAATCACAGGGAGTGTTACCATGCCGATATATATGTACAATTTAGCTATATTAGGACAGAAACAAATCATCTAAGCTGTCAGAAATGCCTCCAAATTCAATCTATTTCCAGCTCTGCCTGTCATACAAAACTCATATATCCTATTTAACAAGTAGGGTGTGAAAGACGTTTGTCAAGTTTTCAAAAAGAAAAAAGAAAAAAAAGAAAGCAATATAAACCAGGCACTGGTATATAATTATTTTCCTCTTTGCATGTGCTTCTTTTTTTACACTACCTCTGTAAAAGAAGCAGTGACGATAGTATGTTAATCGAGCAAATAGGCGTGTCTCTTAGGGATTCACTATACTTCTCCGCGTTACTGGGTTTGATTTTATGACTTTGGTCTGCCAGCTTACAGCACATGTCTTAATGTCTCCATCATCTAAATAAGGTCCCCTGACTCCCTGCTCAGCTAAATGTCATCAGCATGCGAATGCAGTAGCCACAAACCTCCCATAAGTGACTTCTGCCTCTAAGCCTTGAAGGAAAAGGTTCCTGCCTTAATATGCGAACTAAAGATGAGCGCCCCAGTGCTTTCCCTAGCCTGTATCACTTATTAATAAAAGAGCTAAGAGGTCCACTCTCTGGGGTTCTGATCAATGCTGAATCGTTTAATGCAGTTCAGTGGGCTTATGTGTGTACGTGTGTGTACGTGTGTGTGTATGAGCATGTGTGTGTTGTGTCTTTATGCTAACTGGCTAAAATATAAAAGCTTGTTTATGTTGTTTACATTTGTTTACTTCTTATATGAATTTAATAGATGATTATAGTGATTGAGAAGATCAGGGCACACAACATATAATTGCAAATAAGGTCTTAGGTACCACTGAGAAAATTGAAGTCATGACCTCAGTATTTGGGGATTTTGGGTGTTGTAGTGGCTTGAGATACTCAAATTCTTATTTTCTACAAGCTGACGCTACTATTGTGAACTCAATTTTGTTTACTTTGAAAAAATAAATAAGTAAATTATTCAATATTTTCCCATGAGAACCTTTATACAAGTTTAATCATATTCAAACTCCTTTACTTTAACAAGTTTTTCAACCTAAATATGCTTTGTCTCTACTATAATCCGTTGGAGAGTAACACAGCACAGGTATTTGGTTAGCGTAAGACACAAAGCCACTTGGTTGTTCCTGGAAAGATTGGTGTTTGGGTTGAAAGAGATGACCTTTTTTGTCATGTTACAAAAATAAACATGTGGTTAAGGTTATGGAAAGGTCATGATTAAAAGAAATGCTGACCTTCAGTTTGAAAAGGAAAAAACAGCAATCTTCCTCTTTAAAGTCTAATGTTTTGTCAACCCATCCTTCCAACCCGACCTCCTCCCTATGAGAACACAGTAGTTTTATAGGTAAACAGGTATTCTACTTTCCATGACCTCAACAGTCATCACGAAAGGCTCTATGTGGAAATCCGCGTACCTCAAATCTTTCGTGAGCACGCTGACTCATCCTTGCAGCCACGACGCAAGAAGTTTACCAACTGAAAATCCATTTTAGAAAACCAAAATGGATGATGAATTTGAAGAGCGGCTGCGTGAACAGTTCCATTGCTACTCCTACATCTGCACATTTCGTCTTTAAAACAATAAGCAAAAGTGCGACAATTCTTGGAGGAAAATTGCCCAGAGTTTGGGAAAAAATGGGCGTGCGTGCCATCAATGTCTTCCTGTGGACAAGAGCAGGTGTGAAATACGTCCTCCAGAGTTGTACCAGTAGTATAAACAACGTCCATGGTCTGTCTACACATCTGCCAGGGAATCCTGTATATCCTCTATGTCACCTCGGCCACTAGAGGGCACTGTCACAATAAAACTTAAGTATGGATCCTTATAGGCTGAATGCACAAACTGAGACCTTTTTTACGTGTTTACTGTAAACGCAAGTGTACCATGTGTCTGTCTATATGCACTTATGTTTACACAGGCTCATACGAGCTTTTGTCAGTGGCTGATCATTTTCCAGCTGACACTTCAATGTCTATTGACATTAAACTGGCTATGTTTCGTCTCATTTTCTGATCTGTGAGATTTGCCCTTTATCTCGTCTGTTCCCTTTCATGTGTTGCTCTCCCACCAAGAGTCATTAGTCTTTTATTTCTCTTGTATCATTGTCCTCTCGCAACAATGTGAAGGCTCTACTTCTTTTTTCACTCATGGTCCTCTCTCTTGTGTGCTTCAAGTAAATTATTGTCATGGTAGGTTTATAACCAGGCCCTCCAGTAAATAGCAATCAGAAATATTGACTCACATTTAAGAAATCTCTGCAATATTTCCGAGAGCTTGCAATATATATTTTTTTAATTCCCGAGATTCCTTCTGCAAAAAATAGGTAAATCTAACCTATAAATTACATCACAATAATTTAAGAAAAACTCGCAAAATCGCAACAATCAAGAAAAACCTCTCAAGTCTGGAGGTACTGCATTATTAAAGTTGATTTGATTAATTTCTTAATAAATGTCTTTGGCTGCGGCTTTTTTGTTATCGGTAGCTCACTTCAAATAGTAACGACTTATACTTCTGGACTTATCATCCACAGTACCAGGAAAACAAGCATGGAGTAAAAAAATGTCCTGAAGTGAAAGCCATTCAAAAGAAAAGACTTCAACGTGCGACTTCACCACGGCGAGATAACAGAGATAACAACTTCTGACAGCTGGTGAGGGGTATGATGTGAAGGAACAGAGGATAAGGATGCAGCATGGTCGAGATAAATAAACCCATGGGTGTTTTCTTAGCGGACAAAGAGACCAGTTGCCTCAAAGTCATCTTTCTGTCAAACAACTTAACTCAGGTGAAATCGGCCCATTCATTTTCTCAGTGTGAGCTGCCACTGGAGCTGTTTAGAAATGTTACCAACAGTAGCAGGTTATCACTCCCTCGGCACACATAAACAAGCATCACAGGCCAGCGTAATACAAGTTGCTTCCAGCTCCTGAAGGTGTGCAAATGTGTGTGTAAACGAGGTGTGTGTGTGTGTGTGTGTGTGTGTGTGTGTGTGTGTGTGTGTGTGTGTGTGTGTGTGTGTGTGTGTGTGTGTGTGTGTGTGTGTGTGTGTGTGTGTGTGTGTGTGTGTGTGTAATACTTATGAGTCCTACTTTCTATTTTAGTCCATTTCAATTCCTATTTTCAACTGATTCACTGTTTATATAGTTTTGCTGTTTGTTTCTCTTTCCATTATTTTATGTATTATGTTCTGGGGGCAGAAGACAAAATTATCACGTCACATATCACATGCATGTCTTTCAATATAGCACCTGTAGCCCTAAAAACGAAATGCTGTCTGTTTGTCTCTGGGCTGAGGAGAAGACAAACAAACAAACAAACAGATCACAGTTCCAGGACCAATATTTATTGAAGTTTGTTTCTCTGTTGTTTTGTGTCTTTGTCTTTCCCAATACCCCCGTGCAATTGTTGGACACGGCTACTATGAGTTTGACTGCATTACAGGCTTTGACTTTACTGTGGCTGGTAAAACGTTTGTTTCCCACAGCAGCTCCTGAGCTCTAAATTGGCGACAGTATTGCAAATATGTTCTGTGATTTTTTTTTTTTTTTTTCAATTTTGTTTTTCTTCTTGTTGGCACCACAAATACCTTAACATACGACAAAAATCTGTTCTTACTTCTGTCTAAGGGGGGGACCACAGTGTCACACTTTGAAATCCCCCACACTCTAGAAATCCTTTGGTATTTACTGGGAATTTTCAGCCACAACAACAAATTGTCATTGTGGAGCTGGGTCTCAAATGTACTGTGATTTTTTTCTGCACTTTAAGGACACCTTTTTGGATCCTGTAAAGATGCAAGAAAAACCTTTTTGGTGTTTAATAAAATGAACAAAACCTCTCAAGGGCAATTAGGAAAAAAAACTTGTTATTTCTATTTAAAACATTTGTAAGCAAAACAACCATAATAAACTGCCAGTACTTCACACTTGTAGAAAAGCTTGTGTCATGGCGATGTCACTCCACCAGACTGAAACATCTCAACAACTACTGCATGGGCTGCCTTGAAATTTGCGAAACACGTTAAAGCTCCCATCACAATGAATTGTAATCATTCTGGTGTCCTGCTGACATTTTGTAGTGCAGGGTCATCAGGGCAAAATTCAAGTTATCACCAAAGAGCAGCAAAACTAATGACATTTCAGTGTCAGCTGTACTTTGTACTCACCGCTATTTTGCCATCAGGCAAAACGACGCTGGTCAACATGGTAAAAACATTACACCTGCTTATAATCAGCACGCTAGCTCTGTGACCACTGTTAGCAGTAGCACCATAGGTAGAAGCAGAACCTGACAGAGACACTCGTGTGGCTGTAGACTGATTAGTATTAAGTCAGGACTTATCGACACCAAGCCTCGACATCAGTGTTGTTGAAGGGGGGACTGACATCATGATTAACTGACACACTGACTAATCAGTCAACCGCTCACATAAATAAGGTCATTGAATCAATGAGTCTTTCAAATATTGCCTGTGCACCGTAATCACGGTGTTTGCACATGTGTCTGTGCCCGTTTTATTTTTTTGTGTGTCGCCTTGCTGTGCTCCAAAGCAGAGTGTGCGTGAAGATAATAAGTCTGAAGCCCCGAAGAGTGGTGAGGGAGAGACAGAGAGATATAAAGGGACTAAGAGGGAGGGAGAGGGAGGGATGGAGGGTTTGCTCTCACAGAATGCACAATGGAGCAAGCAATGAGACAGGAATGTCAATACACCCTGTGAGCATTGCCTGGAATACCTAAACGTGCTGTCAAGTAGAGACACAGTAGGACAGTCTCAGCCTCGAGGTGGTGTGTTTGATGTGTGTTGCAGTAGTGTATCCTCCGTGTGTGAGTCAACAGCTAGCACCAACAGCATTTCGCAGACTCTCAGACATCACCTGCACGCGCACGCGCACACACACACACACACACACACACACACACACACACACACACACACACACACACACACACACACACACACACACACACACACACACACACACACACACACACACACACACACAAGAGGGAGTGACACCCAGGACTCTTCAAGTATGTTACAAGGTCAACCGATAATTTCCCTGTCATCAATACTGTAATAGATTCAAACTGTAGGACAAACTGCATTAAATCGCCGCTGAACACAGTCAGAGTTTGTACTGATGAACACACAAACCAGCGCATGTGCAGCGCTTGTGGAAATGACTGAGTGAGGGAGACAGATGGTGACTCATACCCCACTTTAGATTGCCAGCACTACATTTCCCATGAGGCCACTCGTAACGCCTGCTGTCAGAGGCAATGTTCTTCCTGTTTTTCTGTGATTGGAGTGCGGACTCAAGGGAAAAGGTCAGATGTCAGAGCGAGAGAGTGTGAGCAGAAACACTACGTTACAGAGCAAGATTATAAACAGCAGCAATTTGTTTTGTTCACATGGGTCCGTACAATATTTTCAAATTACGTAGTCAAATTCTTTTGTGCCCGCTTCATGTGCTTCTCCTGCAGTACTTTCATTTACTACATTTCCCAGAATGACTTTCATTAACCTCTAAAGCTAACCTTGTTCCACTTCACTGCCTGTGACTGGGGAGTTAAATCAGCTGGATTTCAGATACTTGCTATTGTCTGATTATAAATGTCCTGTCCAGTAATCAGGGATCTATCCACATTTGATTTGTTTAGGAATTGTTCATAATCAACATCAGTCCGATGTCAAACATGTGCCATCAAGGGAACAATATCGTGGGCAGTAGTTGCCAGTCCAGAGTGAAGGTCACAGCCCTAAAGCAAAACACTGTATGTCTTGTTGATGTGTCCTCTGAGGCAGCTGTCAGTTTAAAGATCAGTATCACTTCCTCTTTTATGAGGACTTTGTTCCTATTGAGCCTTGATGCAGAAGACAGTCTGAAAGAATTCCTCATTTTAAATTTGGTTCATGATTATTTTCATGATGAAATGACCTGTTCGGAGTGTCGCGTTGTATTTGTGTCGCACTGCCAGAAAAGTTACTATTGAGTAAAATCAATATATTGATGAGTCAATACATTTTCTGTGACTGACATTAACTTCGGACTTTTGATTCTCAAAGTCAGTATCCTACTGCATGTCGGTGTCACTGCTGAAATCTCTTCAAATATTAACACAGTTAAATGCATCTTAATGGCTGTTTCACTGTAATACATCACCAAATACGGGACAACAAATTTGCATTATTGCTCATTTATAAATCCTCTCTGTAACTGGAACATCTACAATGGTTTGATATAATTGTTATAATTGTATTTAAAAAAAAACACAAAAAAAACCAGCTACAAATCACAGCTTCGAGTTCATATTTGTCTTTTTATGTTCATCTTTTCTGTCTTTTGTTTACTCCATGCCTTTTTTTGATTCCTGTCACTTCACTAGCCTACTTTTTTGTTATGTCAACAGCATATTGTGCTGCTGAGGTATCATTTGAAAATCCGATTGGATTGGAAAGAAGTTTCATCTGCCGTTTGCCAGTTATTCATGAGAATCCAGCGAACAACAATGTCATCCTGTGGCTGTTTGTTTGACAGTTTTGTCAATGACAAGGGTAACTATTCCTTCTCGATCATTTATCATTCACATATTCTAACTGATGGAGTCATACTGGTTGGCTATGGAGGGGCTGAAGGCAAGCTGAAAGGCCTTTCTAAACATTTTGTAAAGCTCTAAGCAATAGCCCCGAGGCTATCGCTTAGAGCTTAGACAGACAAATCCTTACCTTCAGAACCGAGAGCTGACAGCTGCTGGTCAGATACTGTGAGCACTGAAGAAGACATCATGTCTACCTCCATCAAAGAGAGTGAGTCAGCTGAAGCCAAGAGAAACAGTTTCTACAATAACAGACAAGACAAAGAGCTAAACTGCTACATCTCATCCAACTTCACGTGTTTGTCCTCCTCAGCTGCAAGAAGAGAAGCCAAGCAAACGTAATGAATGCAATTTCTTGCTGTTTTAAAGTTCGGCCGTGCTACCGATTTACTGTAGCTTCATATTTTCACATTTGGCCTGTTTCCAGGTGAATAAGCTGAAATGTCCAGGGAGAGCGCAAACAGGAAGCAGCCGTACATCACCTGGCATGAATAGAGCGGTTTCCATGACAACCGCAGACCTAGTTCCACCAACAGCACTTGATGGGAAGTATGAATGTAACCACGTTTTCCATGGTTATACTTTTCTGTAAAAAAGCTAAATTGATAATCTATTAAGAGTGCGTTGTAGTATCCATAGAGGCTAAATATAAACATTAATGTCGCACAATCAATATTTTCAGTTCCACTGTGATGCTCTTTGAACTTTATAATCCATTGAGCTGCATTTACCAATCCAAAGCTTTCAGATCAGATTTATTCAATAGTGTTATATGACATAAAGATGAATTTAAATCAATCCATACCAGCAGAAAGAGTTTCTGTATCCACGAGGTAATGGAGGTATTACTTAGTGCAAATAAGTCTTTTAATGCAAGACTATCACAGTTATATCATCCTTAGATTGTATGGTGCACGAGAACAAGTTTACATGACACCAAAATGGGTAAGATGATTATTAAAATATGTTTTAGAAGTGATGGCATGGGTCAGAGGATTTTTCAGAGGCTATAAGCCCACTGTGCACTGCATGCTCAGCACCAAACGCAAAGTTTGTAACTAGCCAGTGAACACAGTGAAGTCATTTGCAGGGAAAGAGGCTGATATCTGACTGAGGAGCTTGTACCAAAATCCCAGCTACAACCGAGTGAATGTGGCTTTTACGTTCATTAGATGGGCCCAAGCAGCATGAATAATAATATTCCTTCATAGCTGTTTAATGTGTAAATAAGCAACTGTTTGCCAAAAAGTTCAGGTGGTCATATGATGGTGATGAGTTCACAAGATGTTTCAACTGCTCCCAAGGGGTCCAAAAAAATTAAACGTGAATCTTCATAAACTAAGTAAATGTATTTATACGCACTCAACATTTACTTTGCATATTTCGCTTTTTTCAGAGTTGGGATATGGGCTTATCCAACACATTGTAAATAGAATGTGGTGTTTTTCTAGTGCCAAGAAAAATACAAAACATTTGCAACACCAAAAAGTAAATATGTGTGCAAATACTTAATGGCAGTCATACAACTGGATCTTCCTGCAGTCTGGGTTAAGTTGGGAGAGGCTCAGGAAGGGAGAGATTTCACTTGAACTGATCCTAAAAACAAACAAACATTTTACAGCTTAGATTTTCGAACAGATTTACAGAAAATATTTCTCTTTTGTGCTGTAAATCAGACAGACAGCCATGTGCCACAGAGAGCTCACAGTCGGCAGGTTTTCATTCCACCAGAGGCAGAGAAGTTGCCAGGTGATTTTACTGACAAGTTCTCCCCCTCCACTAGAACGAGCGCCAATCGGTGGGTTGAGTGTTCAGTTGGAATGAAACCTGCACACTTCTGTTTCTGGTTTACCACGCCTGCTTTGAATTAATTAAAAACTTTTTGGGAAAAAAAACAAAAAAATTCCCATCAAACCACAAAAAGTCCAAACCATGGAGGTAAAATAAATTGGAATATTGCTGTTCTGAAGAAACATTTCACCTGGATCTGGTTTTATTTCTTGCTCGTGCAATGGCACTTTCTGGGGTGTGGACAAATTTGATGTGGGATAATCAAGTATTACCCCCTAAGCATCTCTATTGACCATCCTCGGGACTATCAATAAAACAATAAGGCGGAGAAACAGGTTTGCAACACCTGGCTTTGCATGTTTTATGAGAATTCAAATGCATTCAACACAGTTGGCCTATAAGATGCACGCAATCTGTTTCGCTTTGAGTAAGCATATAATAATAGTTACCTTTAACTGGAACAAATCTTAAAATCCCCACCACAACACTTTGATTTTTCACTTCACTTTATACATGCTACTCTACTTTGGTTGTCAATAACAAGTAAAAAAATTAATTAAAAAAAAAAAAGGCGGTCCAGGATTCCTTTTTCAAAGTTGGCAACAGAACTGTTACAGTATGTTTCCAAGCCAGCGAGTATGTTCCTGATGTTCAAAGAACATAACAGCACCACTGGTGATAATGATACAAGTAAAGAAACAGTAAATGAGGCACATTTTCCATTAAATATATAATGGTTTGCTTAAAATACTCTGGAGCTGTGTTGATTTTATAGTGATAAACAAGTCCATTGCACTGTTTCATGCAATGAGATGCAAAAGTAAAGTCAATGGTTGCCTGCAGTCTGTAGAAAGAGGAGCTAATGATGAATCAGTATGATGTGTTATTATAGGGATACAACTTTGTTGTCTATAATGTTATGATCTCAAACTATACTAAAAAGCATACCAAAGATATTGTTCAGATATTCTACTTTTACTTTTTTGTGCTTACAGACTTAAAGGTGCAAAGAAGAAGGTTCAAATGAAGTGAATCACATTATATTGAATGATTTCACACTGTTCATAGACACTTATATTGGTGTTGCTTGTCTTTTTTTTCATGCACATTACTCATTTAACACTCTGACTGACTTCTACTGAAAAAATAACCCTGCTGCTTGCGTTATAGACTACAGACCCACATGTGTCTGCTCCCACTGATAATCAAGCAGAGGGACATTTATCAACACATGATAAAACTGCATATTGAATAACATGGTTCTGCTTAAACACAAGCATTCACACAGAAAGAAACACATACTGCTGATCTTGGCCTTTCTAGCAATCCCCACTTAGATCAGTCTTGATTTACACTGCAGTCCCCATTAATGTCAGTTCACCAACTAAACCTTAACAAATGCACTCTACCATTATCTCATTTGCCCGTGTGTGTGTGTGTGTGTGTGTGTGTGTGTGTGTGTGTGTGTGTGTGTGTGTGTGTGTGTGTGTGTGTGTGTGTGTGTGTGTGTGTGTGTGTGTGTGTGTGTGTGTGTGTGTGTGTGTGTGTGTGTGCGTGTGTGTGCAGTGAGAAAGGAAAGGGGGGGGGGGGCAGCGAGAGGAAACGAGCCCAATGGTTATATGCTGACATAAGCATTTATTTTGACCTCATTTGCCCAGTATGGCTGTAGACATGGATACTGGTGTGGATTTTATGTTTGTTTTTTGGGCCACGGTTAGTGTCCTTATGTTAAATTCCATATTCTAGTTATGTTACATGTGGCATAAGTATTACCAACAGAGAAAGAGAGAGAAAAGAAAGGAATATGTAAAGATGTCGCTTGCTGGGACCAAACTGGAAGAATATGAAAAATGAAAAAGTTCCTGTTCCTTATTTGATTTAGTCAGACTGTGAACACCGAGTTTCTACTGTGACATTTCTAAGACATCTGAGTCAAAACATGTTCCGCAAACGACCAGCAATGTGACACAATGGCACTTTGGCTCTCCCAAATGACAACCCATCAGTTCACCACCTTTATTCACCAGATTGACCTGCCTGTGACTCTTTCTGTTCCTCAGTACAAGCTGAAGGATGAGAATACAGCAGAAATCGCATATGGTGCTTGACACATTTACAGAACAGGCAGGAAACAAACTCAAAATACTTTGTTCACACAGGTTCAAGGTGTAGTGGTTTTTTTTTGTCACAGAAACATGCACTGATTAGACCACTGAGACCTCTTATACGTAATTTAAAGGGTTTTCTAAAAGTCTACACAGGCAAGCCTGAAAAACCTACAGTTAAGACGCTCATTCATTTAAATGGTTGCCATATTGAATTTACATGTTGGAGGTGCTCAGAGGTGAGTAGTCAAAAAATACTGATCTACGCAATAAGTCATCAAAGCAGCTATAACAATTGTTTTTTTTAGTCAAATATATTTGACTTATACTTTTTAGAAATATATTTTAGTCAAATATATTTCTAAAAAGTATTAGTCAAATATATTTCTAAAGCGTCAATAAAAACCAAAGACAGGTGATAGAAGCGTAAAAATATTTGATGGTGTAAATAGATAAGCTTGCCATGTCATCTTTAAATGATGATAATATGTCAGTGTTGCAACTGTATTGATAACTTTCTATTGTAAACATGTACTTAAGAGTCTTACCTCCTGCTCCTCTAACACACAAAACTGTGGTTAGTCGTGTGTGTGTGTGTGTGTGTGTGTGTGTGTGTGTGTGTGTGTGTGTGTGTGTGTGTGTGTGTGTGTGTGTGTGTGTGTGTGTGTGTGTGTGTGTGTGTGTGTGTGTGTGTTTTGCTAACTAGCTGAAAGATTCACAGAGTCACAGACTGAGGTAAAACACTCCGTCAAAATCTAGAAGCAGCACTGTCAAATTAGGACAAGCTATTTGATTCAGTGTTTATAAAACAAAGACTAAATGAGAGTTGGAAATAAAAGAACATTTTATTTTCTATCAGAGGGATGAAACAATTCCGCTCGTGTCTGTTGGAAGTGAGCAATTAAAAACAAGGCAGATCACAATGAGCACTTGAAATGAAAACTCATCTTCACACACCAAAGGCAGAGTATTTTTTATTTCATTCAATTACAGAAGTTTGTTTAGTACAAAAATACACACACACACACAGATAAACTACACACACACACACACACACACACACACACACACACACACACACACACACACACACACACACACACACACACACACACACACACACACACAAACGCGTATTTACCCAAGTGCACACAGGTGCTCTAACCGGTAACTGATTGAATTTACGGCAGCCTAAGCCTGGCGAGCGGAGCCCAGAGAGCATCCATGGCGTGTGTTTAGAGGTCCCCCCAGGACCATTAAATCAGCCCAGAGTGGATCAGGAAGTCATTGCCATAGTGATGGGGAGGAGAAGGATCCTGATTTACGGTGGCCTCACCAAACGTCGTAAACATATCGTGACCAATCACACACAGACACACATCTGGCTCTTTCTGCTTTCCTTCCACTCAGCTATTCAATCATGCACAGCACATTTCTGGAGTGAAATATCCTAGAGTTAAACAAAGAGTTTGATTTTGGGAGTTTATCTTCAAAATTAGACTCCAGCTTGTGTTCAGTGTTACTGTCTGGTGGGGTAATATTGTGGTGTTCATTCTCTGAGTGTTGAGGAACATGATTCAACACGACTCCCGGTGTTGACTGCACAGCTTTGTTGCCGTATTAGCATTTCCCAGGTTGCCTCAGTTATTTCTTCGTAACTTTTGAGAATAAAGCAACCAAATTAAATCGAAGTGATGGGCAGAAATTATATTTTGTTTTGTTAAAACATGCTGTTTATTAATATTTCAATGAAGACATAATGATAAATAAAATGGGGCTATCAGTGTACAAGGTAGGAATGTAACATATATACCAATCACAGTGGCATTAATACATTGGTTAGTTTGCAACTTGTTACACAAAGTTTTCATGCAGCATTAATTGTTGCACACTGCATATAATCCCTGCATATATTAGTTAAATATAAATTTGCGATGAATATGTTGTTATCTTGTTGTCAGTCTTACCTAAAACCTTAATAGTGTGATAAAATTTTAACTCCATGAATATCAATCAATATGCACTTTTAAGTGTTGACTGTTAACACTGAAAGAGTTTCACATTCAAACAACTCAAGGTTAAAGTAAAATGTACTCTTCACGGGAGTCGAGTTTTAACTCCCAAAGATTTCAGGTTCAACTCCTGAAAAGTGTTAAAAATTAACTCCAAGAAAAGAGTTACTTTCACTCTGCTTGAGAGTGAATTCGATGGTCTCACATGTACAAGCAAAAAGAGTTGATTTGAACTCAGAGTTTATTCCAAAGATGTGAATTTGCTTTGTGGGGGTTTGGTGTAAAAGCTGAGTTCTGTTCAAAACCCCTAAAAAAAAAAAGAAATCAGTCAGTCGCCTGTCACAGTTCAGTGGCTGAGGAGACCACAGTCTGCCCATCCCGACTCTGCAAAGCAGGCCAAGGCTTTTTGATATAGAATAGACTGAACAACACTGTAAATTTCACGGTTTCAATGGTGCAGTAAGGGCGAGCATCAGTAATGTCTGCGGTTTAACAAAAAAAGGGTCGTGCACCTCTTTGAGACCAGAAGTTTATCAGCACAGATTCAGTCTTTGTTTCTACTCTGAGTTTGCTTGAAGCACGAGTTCCTTGAACTAACTGCAAGTTGTAAACATCAGGGCGATTGAATATAATATCTTTTGCTACCTGACATTTTCCTGAAAACAAAATGTTTTTGGTGTTTATGGTGAGCAAACACTATTTTCAGAAATGGCAATCATATTTATATGTACATATATGTAGCTTTTATCATACAGCACTTACAGAAATAGAAATGTATCTGTCAATGAGATTATTTCTGACCATTTTCACTTTCTACATTTTTGGACAGCGCCTCAGTTTTATATACTGCACTAATGGCACAAGAAGGAGCAGCCACAGGAAGCTGCAAGATGAAGAGTTGCGGGAAACAGGCTGCACTCCTCCTACTCGGATTGACAGTTGAATTAAAACGGCATGAGTTTGTTTGGCTGAGCTGTAAAGTGACCCATCCGTGGTGCTGCACGATGTAGGCTATGTTCCAAACGCCATACTTCCATTAGTACACTAACAAATAGTGCTCTTACACGGTAGGTCTTTTTCGACAGTTGTTTCAAACTTCACACAAACGCCACTCTGTCCCAGAAATAACCACAGCATGCGAATGCATCACCTGCCAATTTATATGCAGTGTTTTAATTAATTTACCCAGAAACAAACGTGTTTTTGTGCCCTCCGTTTCACACACTCAATAAACACACTGTCCAACAGCAGCATGGTGGTACTTAGTAAAAAAAAGATAAACACTTTGTGTTGTGTTCTGCAACAGCTGCAGCTTCCTCAGACGCCCTAATGTGAAAATGCTTTACGTCAGTGGTCCCTCCCTTTCCTCTAAATAGCCATGCTGGCGACCGATGAGTGTGGAAACTGTCCAATGTTTTGCACAAAATATTTGCACTATTTTGAGTGCATCATATGGGTACTTGTAGCGCACTGCATGTTTCCACACTACTCAGTGTCAACGCACTTATGCACTCAAAATAATGAGCGTTAGTACGTAAGTACACCACGCAGGAGCAGTATTAAACCTCACTTTTCTCTCACAGTAGATTGTCTTTAATTCAATTTTTTTTCTCCAACTGGAGGATTATCAGCCCTCATTTGCCCTGAGGCCAGCCCACACCTGAGCACACGTGAATCAACCCTGCAGTGTTTACCAAGAGAGAGAGAGAGATAAAGGGACAGAGGGAGGACAGGGGAGGGAGGAGGGAGGACTCCAAAGCACTGAATCTATAGGACAGAAGGAGATGTTAAGTTGGAGGTGAGAAATAACTGGTGCAATGCAGGTGAGTGAAGAAGCGGTTCAGCGGGGGGGGGGGGGGGGCAGGAGGGGTGAGAGGCGCAAAAGTCAGGCCTCTGCAGTGCTTTACTCTACGAGAACATCAATCCAGAGCCCACTTAGCTGCCATCTCTGCCTGCAGACTCCAATGGGACCCCACATTCAGAGAACAGGGAAGGACATGATTTGGCCCTGCAGTACTGTATACCACTAACTGCACCGTGCAATGATATAACTCACTCTTATTATTGAACCGACATGTGCATTGCAGTAAACGCAATTATCTTCTGTTTGTTCAGCCCCTTAATCACCCTTCAGGTTTATGCAAACATTATTAAATCTACTGTACTGTGACAAGGGGGGACAAAGGTGATGAAGTTTCTTTTTTCCATCAATACGTTGCCATGGAGTTTTTAACCTCCCCCCGCTAAATGGTTTTGTTGTTGCAGACATTTGGTTTCTTCTTTGTTTTGTTTTATAGAAGTTGCTGCTGTAATGACCCTCTAAAGCTGGCCCTCCTCTTGTGATCAAGCTGCAGCATTAATAATCACATTACAACTGACAGAGTCTCTTTACACTGTAGTAATGATGCTGAAATGTGACACAAGGAAAAGTCCACTTCAGCTGTCCAATGCAGATTCTCAATATGTGAAACCTCTGGCCTCATATCTGTTTATCTCTGTGTAGTTTGTGTACATTCGTGTCCCATTCCCTGTGTGTTGTTTAGTTTGCCTCCTATTAGAGTGTTGACAGACACTGGATGCTCCCATGCTGTGGAGATGCCGAGAGCGTGGGAGTTTGATGGCCAGGATTATGCCACACAGCGCAGTAGATGCCTGCTTTCTCACATTTAACCATTAACAGGAATGCATTTTAAAGATTGTGTGTGAAACCACATGTACCTTAATTTCATTATGTTTTTAATTTCAGTTTGAGGTAGTTTAAAATGTATACATTTACTGTTGTGCGTTATAAAGTAATATAATTTGTATTCTCTCCATGAACTGAATACTGTGGTGCATCCAGTGGAGCCCAGAATATGCCTGGTACCTGATATTCCTAAATCGTCTGTTAAACACGGTGATCAATACCCAGCAAAGCCCAAATGTAATGTGTTGTTCATCAGATTTGGTTTTGAACATCGTGTTTTACCATTTTTCACAGTTGCTGATTTTCAGCATGATAAAATGCAAAAACATTTGTGCCAAAAACATCTGCGTTAACGCCTCACTTAGATTAGCCGCTCATACACCTACAGTGCAGCTCTCCATTTTTCTTGATCTCCCACACTGCAGATTAACTGAAGCTGTTTTTTTTTTTTTAACATTTCTGTCCACTCTAATTTGCCTCCTTTGTGTTTTGTTTTTCTTCCCTCTAAATGGCTGTTCTGCATTTATCCAATTTTATTCTTATACAACACTCAAATATAAAAACAAATGGCAAATAATGGAGTAATAAACGGTTGATAAATCATATGTTTCAAAGGCTACTGAACTGTGAATAGACAGGCTTCAATGATGCAGCCTCTCTTGAACTCTCACAAACAATAGAGCGCTCTTAAGAAACCAAAGACGTACCATCACCGGCTTAATTTATCTGTTGAAGTAAAGGCTTTTTGGCATTCATTATCAGCCTCTGTTGTGTAAATGTTCCGTACTGGAACTATCTAATTATGACAGGACAAGTACAGACAGAGTTGGAATTCAATATTTGGCATCTGGTGAGTGAGAGAGGAGTTGGAAAGTAGAGATCAAGAAAGAAGAATGTTGGCAGTTTTTAAAAACGTATTTTGCAATTGAATGATTGTTTATTTCCATGAATTAAATGTAGCCTGTGGATTTTAAGATCACCAGCAGCGGTAAGGAGTCAATGTCAATCCATGGAGCTGATTTCAGGCTTAAACACAGTGAGGTTTGCATATATACAACGCACCAATAACAAAATGCATTTTGTTGAGTAAATAAAAAAAAAAGTATTTAACATATTTCTGATAAATCAAGTTTCAGAGACAAAATGAAGCAAGTACAAAAGATGATATCCTACACAGACAAAGAAATATCACGTGAATTTTGGCCCAGTCTTTAAACCGAGAAAGATTAAATGATGAAGATTCGCTTATAAATGTTGTGAGTAATTCATCCTCCGCAACAACAGGTGGCGATACGTGTCAGTTTAAACACACTTGAGTTATGCCTGCAGGCCCGTCGTGAGACTGTGCACCGCTAAAGTAGCAGACACATTATAAAACGTCAGGACATATTAATGACTCTCAAGGCAAAGTACGTGTGTTAGTGAATTAGAGGGGATTTGTTGGTTTGTTAAGGCTATTTTTTTTCCAATCGGTTCTGTCTGAGTCGACTTCCGTCTTCGACACAGTTGCCAGAGCTGATCGCCGTCATTAAAGTCATTGCTTCATATCCCACCAGTGGCACCGTGGCGCCCGTCAGTTGTGGCCCAAAAGCTAAAGATAGGTGGCGAGTCTATTTTTGACGGAAGCCGCACAGAGATTGTGTCAAGCTGAACAGAGCACATCGGCCAGGCAGGAAGTCAGACAGAGGAAAGAGAATCAGGTCAATTTTCAAAATAAAACACTCATTCGCATTCTTCCAATCATTACAACACATCACTACGTCAACATTTTAGATTTAATACATTTGATACGTTTACCCATGATAGTAGCACAAACATCAAGGAAACATGACCAAATCAGGAAGAGGGCAGACAAAACCCTCTGCTTCTGAAACGCTGCCGGTGGGATATGAAGCCGTGAAGAAGATAGAACAAAATTGCAGTGCACACGCGACGTGCAGGACGGTGGAAAGCAAACGTTTGGTTTTGGCAGCGAATCAGCTCCGTGCATTACATATCACAACACTCATGCATACGCAGCACAATTCATGTTCTGACCTTGAGTTCCCACTATTTTATTGATTGACAGTTGGTGGCGGTAGTTCACCAAAATACATTGAAATAAGCTGACAAAGGACACAAACCTGCAAGGCATTAAACATTAATGTAAAAAGATTTTTAAACTGTTTTGGGTGGGCGGAAACTAATTCAACACGTTTGTTATACCGCAACCATGGACATTAAGTGTTTTGGTGAGTGACACTAAATGTAAGCATAACTTCTTTTCTTTTTTTTCCAACTAGAAAACTCCAAAGGGCACTTTTAATTCGCGACATCGCCTCTTCTCAGATGTCCAACCAACCCACAACCCATAAAACATTTTCTTAATATATTCTGCTTAAAATCCAACAGCACTCAAGCAGAGTTCAAAAAGATAAGACTTATGAATCACGTATTCCTGCATGCTCACACAGTACATGTAATATTTTGCCAGACTCACAAGCCTACAGTGTAACTTTTTTTCTTTTTTTTTGCTTCACAAAGAGGAACATTTTTACAGACTTGTACGACATGAGATGATCTTCCTGTTCAATTTGAAATTGGCTTATCTTCTCTATCCTGTGGTGCATTTGACTGCTTTTCATAAGATAGTGATAATGCCTAAATGGCATTTTTGAAGATGCTCTTAAAACAATAAACATGATTTACATTTTAAATCAGTTTACTTTACATTGACTGTACTAGACTTGTGCTGTGTTGGTCGTGTTACAGAAATGTTAGCACTGTTTTATGTATTAAGATTGCATTACAACTTTTATAGATAAGTAACTGAGACTTGAGACAAACATGCAACATTCTCAACAAATTGACTGAACTATTGTTTATCTCAAAGGCCCTTTAAAGAAAAAAAGCTTTCCTTCCCTCCTACCTCAGCAATAATATAAGAAGGTAGCATGTCTAACTCATTGCCAAAACACAAGCAGTTTCCCTTCTCCTAACTGGATTATCAGTAATCAATAGTGATTATGGGGTGGAGCTGTCTTGGCCTACAGCTGGCTTGTGTGTGCCAGGAGTCAGGAGTCAGTAATCAGTACAGTGGAGGGTTGGGGGGGGCCACAGTCTTTTCTCAGCCAAATAACACCCGTGCCAGGTCATCACTGTCCAGTCCAACAGCCAAAATCATCCCAGTCACACCAGCGTGCACACACACACACACACACACACACACACACACACACACACACACACACACACACACACACACACACACACACACACACACACACACACACACACACACACACACACACACACACACACACACACACACACACACAGGTATGCACAGTGCTATGAAAAGCTAACCACATATTTGGGCACATTTAATTTGAGGATATAATGCACATAAATTATTCAAAACATAATTATTACTCACAGATGACACATGCAATGTTGATTATGTGACATTATAATAGTACATGTCCATGTCTGGGATATGCTCGCCGGTACGTGAGTCACTTCTCATAATCAACACGTTGGATATGGGAGATATGAGCAGGCGTGAAGATCTGAGCAAGTCTATCAAGGGCCAAAACGTTATGGCCAGACGACTGGATCAGAGCATCAAAACATGTGGGGTGCTGCCAGTCAGCACTGGTCTGACGGGACCAACAATGAACCAGCGACGGGTAAAGTCCGATCCATGGTAGCTCCAACTCCCAGCTTACAGGACTTAAAAGCTGTGCAGGTAACATCCTGGTGCCTGATACCACAGGACACCTTCAGAGGTCAGAACTGTTCTGGCAGCACACACAGGACCAAAAGCATATCATGGAGCAGTGGTCATTGATGGTTTGGCTCATCAGTGTATGTCCTGTAGAGAAACACCTGAAGTACAGGCGCACACACACCGTAGGTCGCATGATATACCTGGAAGCAAAGGTCTGATCTAAAAAAAAGTATGAACGTGAGTTATCACTCAAGGTTATTTTCTGATGCCCCTGAGGCTTCCTTAGTGCCATGAAGACAATTAGTAGTCCTGAGTCATAGCTGGCTATAACCAGGAGTGTAGGAGTGAACGTTGCTAAAAACAGCAGCAACAACACCCTGATGTGAGACTGAAAGCTACTGTAGAATGTTAATTCTTCAATGTGAAACTAATTCCTCTCAGTGAAACACTGCGAGTACGTAATGAAAACGTGCCCACTAGAACTGAGTGGAAACTTCATTTGCACTGAAGCACTTGAAGTGCAAAGGGGACTCAGGCTTATACAGTTGCAGCCATTTCAAATGTTGAAGGTGTGATGCCTATGAAAGTGTTGCCTCGGATACTCTAACAGTGTGGTGGCTCGGTTGCATAAACCCCTCAAACTCCTCACAGAAAGACTGGCATGCATTTTGTTCAGCTATACATTTCAGGTTCACATGAAATGCATGGAACACATAACAAACTGAAAAAAATAGCTCAAGTAATGGAAGGTTAAATAAAGTGACTGAACCAATGCAAACGTAACACTGTTGGAGTCTATGGAATTGTGAAAAATGTAAAACTGTCCAACAATTGTTAGTGTGAATGTTCAATTGTGTCATATTTTTTGTCAAAGAGTAGGGCTGGGTATTGTTGAGAGGTTTTTTTCAATATAAATTTTATAAAATCCATTTTAACCACGATAAAATTACATTACACATTACAGTACTAATCTTTGGTTTTAATGCATTTAAGAGGTAGAGAATGTAACCCAGGTTGTTTTCTGTAACTACAATTAACAGATGCCCCCCAAACGCCTCACATGCAAGTTATCAATAGACGCTAGCTGACCGGCTGCACACAAAGAAGCCTCCTTAAAGCAGAGCACACATCTCAGACAGGTGTAGGGCCACAAAGTATTTTGAAATTTATGAAATAAGGTTTTCTAATGTAAAATTTAAGTTACATAAGTTGAAACAGTGATTATAAATAGGGCACGCCACCTGAGTAGAGACTATGTATTGCTGTTGTTCACTGACACCAACAGAGTTTATTAAAACGGAGCAAAACACTAGAGTTTTAAAACCCCTCTGTTAATTAATGACTTCCTTGAGCTTCCAACCTTTACTTCATCTTGTATAGGTGCAAATTATGTGAACCTTGTTTAATCTTACACATCTCGTCGATATGCTTGTTAACATGCAGACTTTAGCCTCTGCCTTCTTTGGTTTTTATTTCTCTGGTGTTGCAATGAGAAGAGTTGGAGAATTGGGTATCCAGTTCACCTCTGGGTTGATAAGCTCAATAAAGCATCAACCACAGCTCACGTGCATCAGTCTTTCTTTGCTCTGCTCTCGGCGGAAAACTGGCAAGAAGTTGTTGCACAGGGGACTTGCAAAACAAGACTTAATGCCATATGTGTGCAATTAGTTTCCAGAATATTTCCCATTCAACTTGTAATGCTTATTTATTCTAGCACTACAGATGTACTCTCTATTGTGGTATCGATGACTCATTATTAAGAGATCTGTATCTTTTTTTGGACCCAGAGTGATATTATCTCATCACAACAGGCTTTATAGAAAGAGAGGACATATTCTCACCTCTGTCTTAACCTCCATCCATTATCTATACCCACTTTATCCCATGTAGAGTGTCACAGCAGCTGGAGCCTAATTAATCTGACATTGGGTGTATACCATTGGAATACCCATGGACAGGTTGTCAGTCCTTCGCAAGGCTAATACGGAGAGACTGACCATCATCCATTTGATTGACTGATCAACCTAACAGTCAACTGTAGAAACTCCATGCAGACACAGGGAGAACACGCAAACATTTCCACAGAAAGGTTTCAGCTGGCCAGCAGCTGCGAACCCAGAATCTTCCAGCTGTGAGGCGCCAGTGCTAACCACCACAACACCGTGCGCATCGAGGCCTCAAATTATAATGAAACTTAATTAAGAACTGGGAAATATTAATCATAAAAGAGACTTCTCTTTTGTCTTTTTTAGCATGCCATGTGTCAAGAGCTGAATCTCTTTCTCCAAATGTTCCACAAACAAAACACATTTTCACTTTCATGTCTCTTTCAGTGCTCTTCCCCAGAAGCCTGAGGTAACTTGTGGCATTTCTATGGCTTCTCTCGGAGGAAGCCAATGCCTCCCACTGCTTTTCTCAATGTCCCTCTGTCCTTGGTTATCCTTACTGCATGTCCTCACTTTCTCTCAGCTCTGTTTCTGCGCAGAAGCAGAAAAAGCAATGTTTGACAGGCAAAGTTGCATTCCTTTGCTTTTTATTTAATTTGGAGGCTTTGCAGTTGTGAATGCATTGTTGACAATCCACACAGCACATCTCATGTAATTATGATCATTGTGGATTGTCTGCCAACTACCTGCTGAAAACAGATGAACAGTGCACTGCACAGAGCACACAATGGTTTAATTTCTAATTATGTCACATTAAAGTGAAGAAACACTTATATGTATCCCTCTACAATCAACTAATCCCCTCATGTACCTGTATGTCATGTTTTTATGCTTAACTTTGACTATAAATCAGTAAACACTCGTATAACCACAACAAAGTATATGCTATCAAATGCACATCAAGCTAACTGACCTTGATGAGTTGGAGCTATGACAGCTCTGAAGGACTGACAGATCATGAGGCAGGGGAGTTATAATTTTCTGTCTCATTAGTGTATGTACAGTAGAACAGTTAATGTGTGTTCTAAAATTTCTACGATGGTAAAACCTGAATTGTCAAGAGTGCTGAGTTGGCTGCTTTGGGTGCAATTAAAAAAAAAAAAAAAAAAAAAAATCAAAGAAGATGGTTTCAACCTGTTTTTGCATCTTGCTGCCAGCACTTAAAGCTATTCCACATACTTATGTTTATGTTTTATAGGTTATTTCTTAGCCTCATATAAATGTTATCACCTCCGTAAAAGTATCACCAGAGGTTGACCTCGGCTGTGATAAACCCCATAACGTGGTGGAACACATTACATGAAGCTATGTAAGTAGTCAGTAAGTCCAGCATAACTGAATCAGGCAGATTAAATTTCTGCATGTCTATTAATACACCACAAATTTATGGTCCGCCTGTTGTATTCTATAACATTAGGACTTAGAGTCTCCTGCAGAATAATACCGCTTTCTTAAAAGGGGCAATCTGTGCTGGACTTTCATTACACAATAACAAACTGATACCAACTGTATCCCACTTCTAGCATGCCTTCTGACAGTCTTTAACAATAAGTTAATTCATATTCAACACTCCATTCGAGTTGACCTGGATACATTGGCCAGAGGTGGCCAATAAGATACCAACACAGCACAATGTTTCACAATACTCAGCCTGTTACCTGTTTTACTGTTTCTGACTCCTAAAGCACTACTCCAGTCCATGTATTGTATTTGTTGTGAAGTACAGGCCATCGGAAATAGGCTGGTACAGTAAGTGATGACTGTGCCAGCCACAATGACACCCAGGAGCCTAGAGCTACTGCACACTCGCTCGGAACGTAACACAGTCTCTAATTAACTAATGAAATATTAACCACCTCTTCATTTTCCTTCTATTCTGTCTTGCCTCCTTTTCCACTTTTCTCTCCATGTTTCTTATTACCCATCCTCTTTACCTCCATTTTTCACTAATGTCTCATGTTCTTACATGCTGTATGGATGAAGTCAAACCTCTGTAAAATGAAAAGATGAACATGAGAATTCCTGGTCATCTTTTTTGGCAATATTGTCATTATTTAGATGGAAGAAATTATGGCATTTCAAAAATGAGAGGCAGCAGCATTAAGAAAATTACCAAATCAAATCTACTGACAGACACTACTGTTTATTGAAATACCATATGACCATCCTATGTTAGGTGCAAATTAATGTCAATGTAGGCATGACTTGGCTGTCAAAAAGCATTTTTCTTCCATGCCCATTAGGGACTTTTACAATGACTGAAAAAGAAGAATGCAAAAGTGCCAAAATACAGATACGCAGCACACAAAGGAGCTCTGACATACAAAAACACACGCTCAACGACAGCCCCGAGGTCCGTGTGCCGCTGTGATATTGGCAGCTCGGCTCGGTGCCTATCAATAAAACTGTGGAACAGGCCAGAGGGCCAAGACCCCATGCTGCTCTCCCAGGTGCCTGATCTATTAAGGTGGGTTTCCAGACCAGCTGAGGCAGCAGGGGGTGCGCAGTGATGGAGATAAGGCAGCCTGAACAGTAGTTGGCTACCTCCTGCCTAGTCTCTCTCAAAGGAAAACACTTCTTTGCCACACAGACACAAAAGAGCAAGTGGGTTTACACATACAGTCGAAAAATGTCCCTTTCTGTAATTTAACAGCGGTTTGGCAAAAAGATGCAGCAGCAGAAGGAAGTGAAACATCACTTTCTATCACAACTTAGTGTGATAATGGGAGTGAGGGTAAGAAAATGCAGTGTTGATATTTTTAGCTAAATATGTAATTTGACCGCAACATTTTAAACCAATGAGCTAACTGACCAACCGCCCCCCATATGCTGTTGCTCCTTTGCTGGTAAATCAACTCCAATCCTCCAAGCCATGACTCAACAGGACCTCTGAAGGTGCCCTGTCGTATCTGCGCCAAGACCTCAGCAGCAGAGTCCTCTAAGTTATGAGGCGTAGTCGCCACAGATCAAAGTTGTTCCAGCACTTTGCCCAGCACTGTCTAACCAATTCATCGTTTGTCTCAACTCAGGCCAACATTAAAGTAAGTCCTCACCACAGCTCGGCTTCCGAGACCCTCCGACCCAGTCATCTGGTCATAACAATTTGACCCTGGTCAAATTTGTTCAGATCTTTGAGCCTGCTAATTTCTCCTAAACCTAAAATGCTGGCAATAACAACTGATTGCTTACTTGGCACCCAATATATCATTGACCTTGACATGAACCATAGTTACAGTATTTGTTCTCTCTCTTCAGGGTTATTATGATCACTGCTTTAATATCATCAGGATCCGCCATTGTGATAAAGATCACTGATTCATTCAGACAGCTTGTACAAAAGCCACCACAGGTAATATTTTGCCCATGCTGTTTTCTTACTTTTTGTTCATGCATTTATCCTCAGAAAACCTCCATGTGAGTTTAGTTCCTTCCACATCGATGTGACTGCACACTACCAGGTGGGTCAGGGAACAACACACTGCACATGCTCAAGTCTGTCTTTGAGGACACTGAGTTTACATTTGGTAAAAGGTTTGGGTTCTCTCTCCTTAAAAGCAGAAGGTCCAAGGTCTCTAGTTAGAACAGGCTTAAATTAGAGAAAGATCTTGATGCCCTAATGTCTTGTGAGTATCCTTCATATTTTAGTTAGATATCATTGTTCGTTGCAGTTAATTTTACTTTTCTAACCTTGCTTTGCCCAACTATTGCTCACAGCTTCAGCCTTCAATGTGATGAAAGTCTGGAAGTAGTCGGGGAGACTAAGAGCAATGACGTAGTTCCAACAATCGCGGTAGTGGGAGAGTTTCGGCAGACGACATACGGTAGATGGTGGTCAATACCCACTGGTTGAAGGCTGCTCCAATAGTTTCAAAACTAACCCGAGTTGAATTTTGCTCTCTTGAAAGCATCACATCCTAATTTACACTGAAAACATACCAAGCATTAAGGCAACTCAAAAGAAATCTCCCACAGGCATATTCAATAAAATAAAAAACATATTGAAATTATTCAATAGTTCTGTTAGCACTGTTAGCTTTTAGCCTACAAAGGCCCAAGCTCTAGCAGGTACTCGCAGCCCAAAGATGCGTCAAAAATGGGATTTGCATATGACTTAATGAGCAAATGTATACTTAACAGCAGGATTTATTCATCATATTCGACACACAAACCCATGTGTCTAATTCCATTGAGAGATGCTGATGTTGTTGTTTTTTCAATTCAGTGCTAATAAACAACATGCAAATTAATGTAACTGCATATAGTATATAAAGGGCACCTGGAAAGATACAAGAAAACAACAGGGGCCCCTAATTGCACAGCCGAACATCTGGCATCTTCCAGGTAAAATTAATTAACAGTGGTCATGGTCCTTGGTCTGAATCAATCACTTCAAACAGTGCAGGTGTGAAAGCATACAGTGTTTCCTCTCCGTATCCTCAAATGATTCATCCGCTTTAACATTTTCCTTTCCTTTGTCATCCTTAAAAAACCTCCAGGTTTGTGCGCGTCTTACACAACTTCCCCGCATCTGCGTGTGAGGTTGCAAACAACTGGGCAGGCCAGGGAACAACACAATACACAGGCTCTCTGACACTTTTCAGGACACTGAGTTTATATTAGGTGACAAAGCCTCTGCTGAATATTTCAGTGATACTGCCTTGCGACTGGGAGGGATAATATTTGAAATGAGGAAGCTGTAAGAAAGAATAGGACCATATGTTACTGAGTAATGCCTGAACAAGCTGTTTGTGAATAAATGTAACAGGTTATTATCCAGTACAATAGTGGATATACTACTGTTTATATTTCCATTTTTTTAATGAATGACTCTTAAATGGAAGGCACACAGTAAACAGTAGTTGTCAGTCTTGATGTTGCACTATGCCACTCTTGCTCTGGATTCAAAATACCCTAACAATTTTATTTCATCACAGTGATATCAGCCTCACTGTGTACTGTCACACTCCTACAGTCATATCAGAGCTGTATTAACTTTTTGCTGTTACAAACAGAATATTTCCTACTGTTTCTGCTTCACATTAAAAGCATTCTCCTGGCAAAACACAGGTGGCTTTCATTGTGTAGCACTCTGAGGTTAGCCATCTATATCCATTAGCTTCACTTCAAGCAGTCATGTAAGACAGGATCTGCCATTTCAGTAAATGTCCTAAAACAAACTGTATGTTTACAGTCAAATGACAAAGCACTCTAAAGGCCATGGAAACTGTGACAGGAGCAAAGAAGGACATGGGCTGGCGTTCTTAGAGTGGATGTAAACTTTAACATGGGTGGCCATTGTTGTTGTTGTTGTTGTTGTTGTTGTGTTTCCGGTTCAAACTGAGAGTCAACGTTGTTTCTTTTAATCATGAGCCTTCCATCACTGTAACCGCATTTTTACTATTACAGCTATGACAAATGTCCTCCAACCTTGACAATTGACCTAAACCAAACCATGATCGGTCCCCAAACCTTACCAATTCGTTGTTTTTAATATCACCACACAGGCAACTAAGAGTATACTTCACATGTTTCACCACATTAACTGTCAGTGTCCAAAAAATATCAAAAGGTTGAAAGAAAAGCTATTCAGCCAATTAAGACCAAATTACTCAATCTCCAGCCACAAAGTGCTTCATTATCATGGTGACTGTTCAGGGCCCTTGGTCCTGTGAGAGATTATATGAAACACTGATAATAAATCCAAAAGGGATTTAAGATTTGATTCACATCCATGCCCAGACTTCAGGCCCAATTTGCATGGAAGTGCTTAGTAACAAGCCGGCCTCCAATGTTCACCAAGATCCATGGAGAATTTGTGAAAGCTCTCGCTCTCTCTCATATCAAGCACACCTGGAAAGTACAAAATCTACCTTTCATCACCAGAGTTTGATAACATCAAGCTTCAGATAGGCCACGCTGATACAGGACAAAACAGACACAGGTGCACTACTGACACGGGCTCTCACTGTCTCTGCTTGTGTTTGTGCAAAGCCACAAACATACTGACAAAACCCACACAAGCACTTACTGGGGCCAACCTCTGACAGCAAAGGGGAACCTTTACAGCTGCAGGTGTGATATGTAACCACAGCTGTTTTTCTGACAGAAACCTCCAGACACTTTGGTACAATGTGACCTTGAATCTCGTAATAATGGTTTTAGCATTTGTTTTGGTTGCTTTGAAAAAACTGAAGTGCATTATAACCTAATTTGGGCTATTGATGAACAGTCAGAAAATGGTTTTGTTTAATGTGAACAATGCATTTCTGGTCGGCCAGCATCTACATTGTATTCCTTATCGCATTTGTGTTCAAACCCTATTGTCCTGTAGCTCCTACATCTAGATACGCCCCTTTTTTTTTCTTCCACCTTCACCACAAAGAACCTGACAACAAGGTCTCAGTCCATATTTGTTTTTTTGTCACCTAATTCGTGTTAGAATCTCAAAATGAGCTAAAAACGGCACACAAAATGAGATACTTTTAATATAACTGATGCAAACTGAGGTTCACACAATTCAAGTTGAAATTTAGTTTTTTTGAGCTGTATGACACATCAGAAAATACAGGAAATAATCTCAAGGACACTCATGACAACAGCTGCTTTTGTTAAGGTTTTGAAATATGTCTATATCACAAACATATCATTACCTGCTGCGGCATACTTGCAAAATGTTTGTTGTTAGCGAGTTAACTTTTGCTCTGTTGATGCAACTAACTGTAATGTGAAAACAAGATGGCTGAGGCTGGATAACAAGCTTCTAGAAAATGTCTCGCAACACAAGCTTTTGTCTAGTTGACGGACAAATGCTCAACTAGCTGCGAGGCCATTCAGTGTCTACTCCCTCTGATAACGTAAATGAGTTACATCTGTTAAACTGAATTTACAGATGCAGCAATGTACTACACATTAAAGATCTGCCTGTTAGAACCATGGACAGCCTCAAAGTTAAACTTCATTAAGCTGTAGCTGGCTCTAATATCGAATACTGTATTACAAAGGAAAATAAAAAGATTTAGACCTATGTCTAGTATCATAACTGATTTGGTGTCAAATTTATTTGTTATTGAGTGAAAATAAATTGCTATGGGAGGGAGTTAAGATTAATGGAATAAAAGCAGCCTACGAGGCATGATAAATAAAAAGCTTCCTACATGCTATGATATAGGACATATAGACAGCAGATAAAATCAGTTCCAGAGCAGAGCTGCTGTGCACATGCATTTAAATTTATCAAAAATAGCATAAATAGATGTTAATGAGACGACGTGATTTTTTTTTTTTTTCGATCGTAATCTGTAGCATTAGAAAAGTTGATCATTATTAATCAGTTTTTCAAGAACCCTTAAAACTATATGTAAAATATTTTGGAAATACATTTTAGTGAAATGTATAGTTGTATCTATTGCAGAGTAAAAACAAAAGTCACAAGATGATAAAGTCCTGAAGGCCAATCAGTCGAGAAGAACCTGCCAACAAACAACAAAAGGCAGCAGTCGATGTCAGACTGGTGCTACTCTGCACTTCATATATTTATGTTCAGTGGGCCGGGTATAGCAGTTTGTTTACAGTCCAAAAATCATGCTAAAATGGTGGACGTTGGTGGAGTGCTCATCCAGCTTAGTGTCTTAAAACTTTGAGGAGAGACAGGTTGAAGGGACTAAATATATAGTAAGAGATTGAACAAGCAGGGAAGCTGAATCTGAAGCAGACAGCAGGAGTTAATGGAGCACAAGACTTACTGAGTGACTTACAGACAGGTGAATAGATGCAAAAACACTCACTGTATGAGAGAAAGGAGGCCGTAAACAACCAATGCCTTGCCCAGGAATGTAAAATATTTTTAAACTGTATGCAAGAATTGTGCAGAGTGTCTGTTTGCATTGATGTGTTATTGTGGTAGCTGCCACTGTTCAGTTTATATTGCTTCTAAATCTCTGTTTTCTGCTTTAATGATGCTCTAGTCTGCTGTTAATCCTGGCCATTATATTTATACAGTGTAAAATTGAGTCTATAAACTTCTGGGTTATAGTTGGTCCTTTTTTGTTTCATTGGTATCCCAGTAAAACAATAGGAGGGCAGCTGTATGATGTTACTTAGGATTGCCGTTATTTGCGATCAGCGGTGCAAAAAGCCTGCAGATGTCAGACTTGACTGACGCAGATGTTGAGCGAGATCTGTCTACCACATAACTACTAGAATTATATCAATGGTGTTAATCATAGTATTAAACATAGTTTACAGTTGTCATGGCTTTAGATCAACAAGTTAACCCATTGTGACCTCCGCGGGTGAAATACCGAATGTTGAGGTCACAGATGGTGATAAGCAACGGATCAAAACCTCTTCCAACTGTTGCAGCAGTGCAACCCCGTTCATAAAAGTTACATTTATACACAACTAATTTGAAACAAAAAATATGCACTGAACACCGAATTCTGAGAGAAGACTGCAGACACACTGCTGAGGGCTCACTCTCACATTCATATTACTTCCTGTTTGCCAGTTTTCGCAATCCCATGGTTCATTTGCATCACATATAAGTAACCAGGTTAGTTATGTTCCCTGCAAACATTATGGTATGATCCACACCCGCATAAATAACAATCAGCAGACAGATAATAGTGTCACACCGTGGTGCCCTTAGCTCAAGTCACAGCAGTCAGTGAGTTAACCGATTTAACAAACGAAAGCCTATGGTGATATTTTTATCATTATAATCTTCAGACTGAAATCAAAACGACGTCGTTGCAAATTGAGGCATTCATCAGATATGAATCCAGATGTTTGCTCCTGAAATGACAGCTGTCACACTGCACTCCAATAAAACACTGAAAGCAAGTGTGTTTGCTGGACAGTTAATGAGAAGCTGAGAGCTGATGAGAGGAGGAAATCAGAATAATTAATATCCTTTTTGAACAAACACTAAAAGCTAGTTTCCTTAAATGTATGATTTAGGCAAATACAGTACCAAAGTCAATTGTTGTAATCAGGATCAACTGAAATGATACATGTAAGTCAAGCAAACACTAACGTCTTGTTTTAAGTGTGTAGTCTAAAAGTAGAAAGACAAGAGACAATATTGCTTCATATTCTATTCATATTGAAACCTGTCTTCACACATTTTGATAATATGGTAGCCATTTTACTTTTATGACTGCATAAGTAAACCTAACAGTCATTTCATCGCTGCAACGGGGAAGGAAACTATTTATTTATCTGGAGCTTTGTGGCAACGAGCTAACACTGCTCTTCCAACATCGGCCCAGTGATGTAATTCCTAACTGGTTTACAGGGTTACTAAAGATTACATCAACCCCTAAATTGATTAATTTATTTTCTTGGGATGTTGCTTGATGCTACTGATGGCCACCCAGCCTCGTAAAGAAACAGTGTTTGTTGCAACTGAATCAAATAATGTCCATTTTTCTACTTTTACCTGTTGTGTTCATATCTAGATTCAGAAACTAGTGAGTCGTCATCGGCCTCTGTACGCACACTTGTATTAATAAAATAGTGAGAAAAGAAGAATAAAATGCTTAATTCTATGGAAGAGCAGATTTGTTAAAGGCCTGGAAAGCCCATTTAAAATTTCACTTAATTTTCTACATTAAATATTGACGAAACTGATATCAAACATACTGAAAGTGAATGTTCAACCAAATGCCCTTGTATTGCAGGATTAAGTGTCCCATCTTGAATGCATTAACCTTTATTAATTAAGCAAAAGTTTTCAGTGGTCCATTTATAGACCCACTCTGAATGGATTATCTTAAAAATGGCTGGTTAAAACTTTAACAAGGCAAAGAGAAAGCACACATTTAATGAACTCTCTGTGGACTTTGGGTAAGTCATATTAACAGGACTTGCTTCTTCTACAAACAATAATCTTTAATAAATATGAGCTGTACTTACTAGCTACAATAAGCATGTGATACATTTTTTTTCTGAATGTTTATTTGTCAAGTTTCACCTCTTTCCAGGATTATCAACCAACATCAGCTTTCTGCATTCATCCTTTAATCTCAGCCAAAACTTTCAAACTCAACATCAAAACTGCAGCCCCGGGTTTACTCCCCCTTCCCTTGCACACACACACACATATATACACACACCATCAACAACAAAAATGCTGCCTCCATGAAGGCCATATAAGAAATATATCTGTTCCAACACCAATACCAGGTCGAACCCTTGCTTTGTATTTTAACAAACTGAGTATAAAGACGATATTTGTTAACTTTGTACTTTGCAGCAGAGCTGGCATTGCAGCCAGGATGCTGCATAATGCAAATCAGAGACCCCATTTCCTCCAAAAATAAGAATGACTTCAGCAGCCAAGTCCCACTGCAGGTGCCGAATGTTCACTCCCAGAGCTTCAGTGTTTGTCTCAGCCCCTGACCTTCCAAATGTATTCTCTTTTTTTTTGTTTATCATTCTGTGTCTCTGTCTCTCACTCTCTGTTGTTACTGCTGCAGAAAAACTGCAGCTCTGCGTCACCAAGGACACAAGAGACAGAGTCTGCTATCACTCCTTTTTCTTGCTTTCACTTTTTGCTGCCTTTTTATCAAAAAAAACCCTCCCGTTTCTGAAACAAAACATCCAGGCAGGGAAATTGAGTGTGTTTCAAATCAAGGCTGCAGTTAACAGGAGAGAAATCAGTCTGCACGTAACATTGCATTCAAGCATTTCAGACCATCAGTTTGCAAAGTACCAAGACCATACTAGCCTGCTTTGAATGAACACAATACCCTCTGTAGGATATCATTTCTGTGTGCGAAAAAGATGATTAGCTCTGTGTTAGCATCTTACATTGTCCTCTCCCCCAAGAACAATTAGTGATGTGGCGTGCTTGTGTTTAGCATGTTAGAGCAAGTGAGGATGCATCGTGTTAGGGGCTGATTAGCTGGGACGTGTGAAATCAGACAGAAGAGTGCAGACGCCCATATCCTCCCCTGACCCACTTCTCTCACTTGCTCTGCTTCTTTTATTTAATATGCTTGCTGCAACAAACAACTCAGACAAACTTGGTGCAGAGTGCTCAAAGCCATTCGAACAGCATTCAGAGGTGGGTCAAGGGTTGGTTCCAGAAACGGGGGGCTCGGCTGACAACAGAAGGACACAGAAGAAATTCACACAGCAGCTGAGTTTACGATGGCAGTGGTGGAACTCGCAATGTACCAATTTATTGTGGTTTCCACTCAGTAAAAAGGTCTACACCACATCTTTCACTCAATTCCAACCCGTTTCCAGTTACCATAGCAACCCGTCTCTTCCTTCTTCCCAACTATTCCTTCTGTCCACCTCATTTGTATCATTCATTCAGCCTTACTTCAACTTAGGCCACATCAAATATCTCTGTAAAGAGAACCGTTAAGATGCTTAAGGAAAAAGAAATGTTCCATCTCACCTGGTAAATCTGTGGTGAATCAATCTTTCCCCAACTTTTTCTTAATGGTGCGTTCAATTAAACGAAGCAACCGTGTTCTGTTTTATCTAATGTTGCCTGCATGTGTAATGAAATCAACAGCACATTCCCGACGACTAAGAAAAGAAAATGAGGAGAAGGGGTGCGAGAAATCATTCAAACTGTTAACTTAAGCTTTTACACTGTCTTTCCCTCACACACACACACACACACACACGCACACACACACACACACACACGCACACGCACGCACGCACACACACACACAGGGTGGGTAGACTTTGCTGCAGTGGATGTGTCGCTGGTGTCTTCACAGTGACATCGGTGCTGAGTTACAGTGCTAATGAGAACTTTAATGTCACCCACACACAGAATCCCAGCAGACAGATTAGAACTGTGATTACACTGAGCCCCGAGAACACAGAGACGCACTACACACACTACACACACTGCACACACAGCACACACAGCACACACAGCACACACACGCCCCCAACACAGTCGCACATGTCTACAAACAAGCATAAATGGGGTTGAAGTTTAACAAGCAAAGATTGGTAATAACATCTAGTGCTTCACTGTGATCTCCTTCTTTCTTCTGATTCTGTTGCCGCTGAAGGCGCAAGACTAAGTGGGACAATGTAACCTAGCTAGTTTTCTGTATCTACAATTTACTGATGTCCCCCTAAAAACGCCTTGCATGCTTATCAGTAGACGTTAACTGGCTAACTTGGCTGCACACAGGGAAGCTTTCTGTTCCTGCAGGGCGTGCAACTCAAGACAGATGTGTGGCCAAAAGTTAGTTTGTAAAGAGTGAAATAATGTGTTCTCATATAACATTTAAACTAGCTGAGTTGGATTGGAGTGTTTTTATCAAGGCTATAAAGGCTACGTACCGCTGTTGCTCACTGACATAGATTAGATTTACTCTGACGTAAACGGTGCAAAAGTTAGGCATTTTGATTAAAAAAAAAAGTGTTTGTGTGAACATAACTTGGGTATCGAAATTTGGTATTGAGTGACAAGGCTTTTTTTCAGTTAGATACAACCGAACCAAATCAGCCTGTGCCATAAAAGTATTGAAGTGCGATACCCAGCCCTAATGCAAAGAGGCAGTGGAATAGAGTAGCAATGCACCAGTCCAAACTTCTGGATCAAACAGACTGAAGCAGATTGGGTGTGAGTCAAAAAAAAAAAAATCATTGATCAATTTTTTTTTCTTTTCCAATGAGAGGTCAGAAACATCACCACTCTTGTAAATGCATATTAATTTGAAGGCAGGGGCGTTTGGTGGTTAGCTGACATTACTTCAAGAAGGCTTCATAATGGGATTAGCATAGCTTGATGAAGAACAGCTAAAAAAAAAAATGAGGACTGATTTTGCATCTAATAGACACCAAACTTTTAGCAAGTGGAATTAAAACACTAATGAAGGGGCTGCATTGTTTAACATGTCAGTTTTGGTGTGGAGAATAAAGAACAGAGCCACACACAGGTGAAACGGTTTCGTAAAGAGAGGTAGAAACATGTAATTATCCAGAGGGAAATCCTGCTGCTGAGAAAACAGCAGCTCTGCGCTGTTTGTCAGGTCTGTCACAACAGCAGTTATTATACTGCACTATCTGTGTGTGTTGGACAAGAACATGCTGATGTCTCCTTTTTTCAAGAAGTTGACACGTTATAGTTTTGACAGTTTTATAATCCTTCTAAACAAACATAATATGATGGATATTTTTTAGCTCTGTTTTTCGGCTTTGCTTTTGGTGGGAAAAGTCAGATAACTGCATTTTTTTTTTTTTTTTTTTTTTTTTTTTTTAAGTAAAAACAGAGATGAAGAAAGAGGCTGAGCCGGAGAGATGATGGCATGCTGGGTTGACAGAGGTGACCAGAGGACTGACAGACAGGGGAAGAAGTGAAAGGGAGGAAGAAAGAGCCAAAGTGACTCTTTCAGTAATAGTCCTGCTGTTCTCTGTCCAGGATATGACCCTCATCATCCTCTCTCGATCAATCACCATCCTCTTCTGTGCCTCAGTTGTGCTTCCAGCATCTGTGTGCCTTGGCTGAAAGCATCAATCTCAGATGGGGGAGGGGAAGGGTCATGACCCTTTACTTCCTCCTACCAGCCCTCCCCCAGTTTGTCCACCCTCCTTCTACATGCGAGTCCAGCGCACTTGGTTTTAAATCATCAGTTTTATTCTGTTGACAATACTGCACACACACACACACACACACACACACACACACACACACACACACACACACACACACACACACACACACACACACACACACACACACACACACACACACACACACACACACACACACACACACACACACTAATATGCCTCCCCTTGTTTCCCACCAAGCCTGCTGTTAGTACAAAAACAAATCATTAACACAAAAGTATGAAATTTAGAAAATCAGTTGGACTAATTCACATTTCCGTCTCATCCTGTCCTAATCAAAGACACTTCACTGCAGGGAGGAAATGACACACATTCTGGATTACACCGGCAGAAAGAGGGGACATGATGCGAAGGTGCTGAGAAGAATAAAACAACTAACCGTCACCACCAATGAGAAGTCTACAATTATTTGACAAATTAAAGTGATGAAAATCAAATAGTTTAGTTCATATAGTACACGACACATTTCATCTTTGTCTGGCATGTCTGATGCTGCCATCAAAACAGTCATATATGACTACTACAATAGCCTGGAACAGAGAGGTCACTTGCATTAATTACACCAGTGTGTCATAAAGCCAGTTTACAATTCAAATGTCTCCACTTTCAAAATGTCCTTCCGTCCCCTTTCTCTCTTTAATATGTCTTGATCCCACAAAGCACAACTTTCTCAATTATATTTCACATTATGGTTATTTTTTGTTTTTCAGAGACCCCTGTGGGATTTCTTTTCACTGAGCAGCTGAATTATACGCTCTCCAAAGAGCATGACCTTGCAACAGTGGAAGCTACCATAAGAGTGCTAAAAGGCGGATGTGATGGGGTACTGCTGTAAATCCTGCCACAAAGAGAAAGGATGGGGGACAGCTTTATCCAGCTAAGAGCCTGCACAGGAGGATTAGGGCTACAGGGAGCAAGATAGGAGGAGGTGACGGACGGGGGCAGCGGCGTCAATGCGACGGGTAACCACCTTGATAAAAATGGAAGAGGAACGGAATAAATGCAAAGAGGAAATGGGTAGTAGGGGGGAAAGGGATACGACTGTGTGGAGAAAATGTCAATACAGAGGTCAGAGTCTACAGGATTACAGTGGAAAGGCGATATCTTCACCAAAACACATGCATGCCCTCTGGGTTAGAGCAAAACAAACACGCACATAGTGTCTGTGGAGAGCGTTATTAGCTGAATTTTAAGTGAACTTCATTCCGGCCATCTAAATATTGAACAACTGCTGTCTCAGCTGTGCTTTGTCAGACACAGGACACACAGGTGCTGCAACACAGATGAGAAGTTGGTGTTTTGCACATGAACAGGCCCTTCAGTGAGATGAAGAAGGCCCTGGAAGAAAGTCAGCAACTGAATGAAGAGCTAAAAATATGTTTATGCATGTGTCTTTATATTTCCAGCATCAACCCTGTTTGAGATGAAATGTTTGTGCTGAGACGCGAGTCATCAGTATGTTTTTATTTACCGTTGTGCACCTGTGATGTTCACTGCTGGAAATATGATGTGCAGAGGTAGAAAGAAAGACTGAAGATAATGATGCCTGTTTCCAAAGTGAAGAGGATCTCTCAGGTGATTCTTATTGTGCTTTTCCGCTTTAGTAAGTAACTACAATAAACAGTTTAGATTCTAAAAAGTCATTCCTCTTTTTCCTCAATTTGTCAGAAAATCATAAATGTTTGTTTTAACACCAATAATATTCAACTTCTATTCCAAATCCTAATATAAATACCTCCTAAACCAAGCGCTCTAGAAGCTAAATTAATGCTGCACGAGTATTTTGTAGCAGTCACAGAAAATCAGCATCAGACATAACCTGAAGATTTTTGGACAATTTGAAAGTATTTCCTTTGACAGAAACGGTTCCTGCCAGTAAAACGGCTAAAGGAACATCTGCCAATTACCTCCTGGTTTTGTGCGTTACACTTGCAGTGCCCAGTGCGTTCTGTTTTTTTTAGTGTTTTTTTTTTTACTTGCTTTAATTTTCACGAGTGATACAAGACTGAAACGGAGTGTCATCCCGAGTTCTACGCTGCTCCTCTAGCAATGTCCAGAGAGCCGGAAAAATAACACTACAATTGGACAAGGTTATGCAAAAGAAAAACACCCATGTGGCTGATAACTATGTCCGTAAAGGAAGGCTCAGACTCCATTCACCAAGGTACATTCACCACAGGCAACCTAAATGGAAAAGTGTGATGTGACATGGATAAACAAAGAACGATCCTTTCAGCAGCCTTTCCTTCGTTTCGTTATATTCCTTTAATTTCTGTGTGGATCAAATTATTTGAATAAAGCATCTTTTTGTGTGCTTTTATGTTGGCTGACATTGCCCGTGCCACATAAAAAAATAAAACAAGCATAAACAAGTGGAGTGTCACAAGTTTGGGTTCATATCCAGATGACATGGACAACTGGCCCAGAAAGGAGGATTGTCTGCCTCTGTGTCTGACATTTCTTCTAGGCTGGGGGACGTGAATGATTTAACAAATACTTAAAACTCTTTACACATGTGTGGTACAAATTGGACAGCGATACTCAAGAGTTCCCAAGTGCACTGATTGGGAAGTCGGCACAGATCGGGCACCAACATCCTTGACATGAGGAAATACTTCAGCGTGCACGTGCCTTTGTGAACAGCAAAAAGTGAGACACAGCACGGCGTCACAGCGTTGTGGGAGCAAAGGAGAGGACTGTTCTAGTTCCTATTTTGTGCTTTTGAAAAGTCAACGATAGATAAATAATTTAGACAGAATCACTGATGCGCCGTCAGTGCCACTGTAAAGAAACACTGCAAAAAAAGAGTCAAATGAGGACATCCATGTCACACAGGTAGACTGCAAGCCGGAAAGAGACAGAAGAAATACGATTCGAAAAAAAAAAAAAAGAAGAAGAAAGCACAACAGTCGGGGAAAGATGGCGTAAAAAAAAAAAGAAAAAAAAAGTTGAAGACACACAGTTGCATTTGACAAATGGCAGATGGGGACTGAGGACAAATGGACCAAAGGGTTTTAGACAAAGAGGTGAACTTGAGTGGGTGAAAAAGCCCTCTGACCCTTCCACCATCCGTCCACTTTGCACACAGAGCAGCTGGAAAACCATTACGAAGAGGTGCTGATAATACCTTCATCATCAAGTCAAGCTCCCCTCCATTCCTCTTCTGTCATGTCTTGTTCCTTTTCCTTGTTCTATCTGTACCCATCAATAACCTCTCTCTCTCTCTCCCCCACCCCCTTCCCCTCTGCTCTATCACAATCAAATTACTCTGTCAGACTAGGGGTGTGGGGGTGGGGACGCAGTTTGCTCAGCTTCCGCCCACTCGCAAAAATCCTCCGTCTGACCACACAACCAACTGTAAGTCTTACATTCTTACAGACAGGCGTGTATCACGCTACAGAAAAGGCTCTTCGGTGGCGAGGTGGTTGCTAGGTGCCACTGGAGGAGTAATGATGTGAATAATCAGCCTCTTTGGCTTCATAATGAGGGCTGTGACAGGGACAGCACAAACTCATTTGCATTGGTTTTAATGGAAGCGTTTAGTGTAATATGGTCGACATGCTGTTTGGAGGTTTTTCCACCCCAACGGGAAAATTCTTTTTTTTTTTTTTATTTAAAGAAACTCTCATTTGAACATGACTAAATTAACAAAGATCAAATGTTCCACCTTCTAAATTACCAAACACATAAAAGAATCCATTATGACTGACACTATTTAGAGCAAAGCATTGTCACTTTTTTTTTTACCCTTGTTATACTCCAGAAAGAAGAACAGCTGCATCAACAACCTCACTGTGCTTTTATGTGCATCACTGGTCAAATATGTATCAGGACCCTACAGCTAAAGTTTATACATGTTTTTTTATTGGTCAGTTCATTGAGAGGAAGTTAATTTGCTACCATATAAATCAGGGGTTCTTCATTTATGAGTGTCTACTGGAATCTTTAAATTTGGATTCATTTAATTTGATGAATAAAACAAGTTAATCTAAATGTGTTGCCCAGAATTGCTCATGTTCTTCTGACATAAATTTGTGATATGAATAAATGCCTTTAAAAAAAAAAATTAAAAAAAAAGGAATTAAATGGCTGATTACTTCAGAATGAGAATCAGTTGCAACATATACAATTAAAACATTTCCAGTTTCAAGACTCCATTGTTGGAAAATATGTTTCAGCAAACTTATGAATTACAGCAAATAGTTTATGGGAAATCTGTTTATTTGCTTTCTCGGTGGGAGTTAGATGAAAAGAAAAATGAACTCTCATGTCTGTATGGTAAATATGAAGCCAGCATCAGCAGCCATTTAGCTGAAACAGCATATTGACCCTGTCCATAAGGTTAACAAAAATCCACCTCTAAAGCTCACTGATTAAAACATTGATCGGCACAAACGATGAGTACAAAAGACTAAAACAGCTGGTTTCCCCTGCCGCCAGCAGTTCCACTAAAATAAGTAAATGGTCATCTGGTTGCAGCTTCCTTCTTAACAGACAGTGATAGTGATGAGAGTGGCATCGATTCTTTCCTCCACCTCTTGACAACAAAGTGGCATTTTTTCCATAATGTCAAACTGTTCCTCTAAAGCTCCTTTTTCCAGTAACAATGGAAACAAATACAACGTATTGTGGCATCCCACTGTGCATGTACACGCACTCGGTTGACAAATACACACACACACTCATTGAAAGACACACTAGCCTGATTAAAATGGAAAGGATTACGCCAGACCAGGTGCTCAAATCAATTGTTTCTACCAAACCCTGAAAAATACAGTATGTCAGGGGATGTCCGACACAAGCCCATCACGCTGCACACATCACTGGGTATTTCCTCTAATCTCCCTGTTCATTTGTCATTCTCTCTCCCTCTCCAATCCTCTTCTATTTGCATCCGTCAGCCTCTCTCCCATGTTTGCTCATATGTTCACTTTTTAACTATGCGTCTGCATGTGCATGACGGTTGCCTCGTGCATTCTTGCATCGGCTGCGCAAGACACGTGTGAGCTATGAGGCAGTGCAGGGATATGACAATGTCGTCGTGTTTATCGGTTACATCATAAACATCCAGAAGTTCCATTTAACATTCTTTGTTCTATGATGAATGGAGTTTGGTGAAATCCTGCAGTAACATGCAAAGTACGCAGGCCATGCTGTGAACAACGTTGAGTCTATGCATCATTAACAAAGAGAGTATATGTCCAGCCTCTGTGTCTGCTCATGCGGTTTATGTGCAGTATAATATGAGTGTATAAACAGAGACTGCACGTATACATGTGCGTGTCTTTTCTCCCTGCTCTCTCTGAATCAGGACATGCTGTGAGCGACTGATGATGACGATGACTCAGTAATGTGAGAATGTCACCAGAGTCTTGGAGCTGTGACTGGTTTCTGTCTCTCTGCTCAGACTGCAGCTTTCTCAGCACACTTCCCTACTGCTGTATGAAATTTTCTTTTTTTTTTTCAACCCCACTTCAACTGTCTCTTCAAATGTGGACAAAATACAGGTATATGATTTTATACACTTTGTTTACACTTAAACCACTTTAGGCTTCAAGGAAATCAAAGTTGGTACTTCTCCAGGATGCTGCTTCAAAGTTGGCACTACTTTGGCTCAAAAACACATTAGAAGCAGGATATTAGACCAGTAACACATGGCTGATCTAAATGGCTGAAATACCCAGACAAATGTTTTACTCTGGGCTCTCACTCTCGATGCCTCCACAGCTGTGAAAATATTTTAAAGAGGGATGATGTCAGTCAGGATGATGCAATATGTGAACCCCACACCTATATGAAAAAGATCTGTATTAATAACATCTGCTGTAAAATGTACATCAGTTCAGCATGCTTTCTTGCATGAAATACATTATTATTTAATAATAATGAATTTATTCAATAAAATTTAAAAAAATTAAATACAAAAATTAAATTATTATTTAATAATAATTAAATAAATACATTTAAAATAAATTATGCATTTCTTGCATAAAATGCACTGGCTCAAAGGAAAGCCAGATTTACACAAGAAACGGAAATGACAAAACTGCATCCAATGACGCTCATTTACTTGCAAAGCAGGCGATGAGCTGATCTGATAAGCATACACAAAGTACAAACAACAATTAGGGTCAGATTTACAATATCTACAAGCAAAGTAATGGCGCTGGATCAATCTAACAACTAACAGGCTACTTAATGCGATACGAATCAACATGCCTTGTCTCGTTATTCTCAGCTCTCCTCGTGGCACTCGAAAAACGTAAGCTCCCTGCTCTCTTACTGGAAAACATTCCACCGAGTCTCGACCGTCATCTTTGACCTGCTTTTAGGGTGTTGATTTTGGTCCACTGCGGTTTGCTTTTTGGCCACCATTTTCTTTCTGTTGGTCCTGTTTGTCCTTCATCACGAGAGGCTTTTGACCAGACTGTCTGACCCTGAATGTCACTTTCAACCGGACTGAAAGTGTGAAGCCTTTATTTTCCATTCTTAACCACTTACTGAAACCATAATATTTCTACACAATATAACATAACCAACAAAAATCAAGTTAAACGTTTTTTTTTCTTATATTTTTGGAATGCAGGTCCCCTGTCATCCACCAGGGGGTGCTGCAGCGGCCTTGATTGCGCCCAATAGATTAATAACCTCTGACTGGTGCAGGGAGGTTCAAATACACCTATTTACCTAGAGCTATGGTACGAAATGTGTCAGTCACTCACCGTCTGCATGACTTAATACTAGCTGAAATTATAAGTGCTGGGTGAAAATACTTATGCGAGTTTGAGACACGATTGAAGGTTCTATAAATTTTCATATATGACTTGGCTATATGATTCACAGAGAAGAAGAAAGCAAACACCAGGCAAAATTTTGATTAAGCATATGGCTTTTTTCTGGAGGAACCGGTGTACATCCCCAATACAAATCAAACTCACAAAAATACGGGTAGAAAATATTTGTAACCAGCACTCATAGATAAAGCAGAATGTATGACCTCATGTTAAAATCACTGTCCTGGTGTCTTTCGGTTGCTTTTAATGTGACAAGAAAAATCTCCCTTGAGCTTTCATACTTACATCATATAGGCCTTAACTTTGCACACCCTACTTCTTATACCTTTTCAACATCTACAATGCTTCTCTAACCAGTAGCTGCATTATATTTAGATTTTTTTTATTTTTATTTGTCTGACTGTTGTTTGAATGCTCAGGTTTATCTTGAAAGGTATAGGGCTTAGCTTTAGGTTAGATTTTGACAACCTATGGAATTTTTCCTTAAATATTGTGAGGAGATACTGCCTCAGAAGTGAAGCGCATGGGAAGAAAGTACCCTGTGGTGGTCTGATTTGATAAAAAAAAAAACTGTAAGCTTGTTTAAGATGAATCCCTTCTCGCCTGGCGAGAGGACAAGAGCTGGTGACTGCAGCCGGGGGAGGTGACAAAAAGCTGCAGTCAGCTTGGACGGTTTCCAGAAGCATACACAGGGAGTCACATGCACATTCATCAGAATCAGACTGAATAAAATGCTATTTTTCTGCCTATTCAACTTTTGCAGTTATCAGTAATTGATTTTCTTGGTTACATAGGGATAATAATTGCCATAATCATGTCAGTGTTTATCCTTTAACACTCATTTATTATTTTTTTTCATACTGAAGACCGCGTCCCCTTTAAATTATTTAATAACTCAGATGCATTTACATGTAAATAAAATGTCATGGTGCTGTTTCCTTCCATTTCTTGTCCAAGATGAATGTCATTGAAACTAACTAATATTACTCTAAAAATACTGCCCAAATATCACATACTTCCACTCCCTGCTTTTATAAATAGCTTCCACAGAGCTGCTTCAATGAAGTTCTGATTAAATGGTTTCCATTTTTATCAATGACTCATTCCATTGAAAAGCAATTTTCTCATCCTTTCATATAAACAATCCAGTCTACAGATCTTTGCCAGGCCTATACACAAGAACTGAATTACCATGGGCATCTCCACACAAAGGAGAACTGACTGTCATGACAGTACTTGCATATATCAGACGGTTCGTGTTTCAAATCAGAGTCCTAACATTACTGATTGAGTTAATTCAATAGTCATCTTCCTTTTTTTCACCATCCGCTAACGCTGCATAAAATTTAACGGACAGATGTCAACCAAATCCCGGACACAAGTTCAAAATCTAGATGGTCATTGTTGTTGCTGTGATGCTGATGTTTTCATATAAATATGAGATGTTAGACACCACCAAATATTACCAGCTTAAACAAATAAATTCCTGATGTCTACCGATTTGATGCCTCCAGCGTTTAATGCATTTTGTATGGCGTTATCAAGCCATTTCCGCTCTCTCTCTCTCTCTCTCTGCTTCTGTCTCCTCGCTTTGTCACAGAAAATCGAACATAACACATCACCCACTCGTCAACTCATTCAGCTAAGCATACCAGAGAGACAGAGGAGAGAAGAGACAGATAGCAAAGTGTGCATTTGTAAAAGTCCTAATTTGTTTATGTCATGGGTTTTATTGAATTGGACGCATTAAAAGAACTCATTTAAACTTTTATCTCATTACGGGGGGGCGGGAGGGGATTTGGCTTGTGTGATTGGCTGAATATGTGCAGCTTGTTTTTGCACACAGAAAGTCACACACATGGACAAGCACATAGGTCTCCTCCAGTCTTTTGACTTATTTAACTGCACCCAACACCATGCACCAGAGAAATGGGACATGCATTTACACTGTGAAAGCATAAGAACTCTTTCAGAGTACTGGCATGCAGAAGACAAAGGGGAGAAGTGCATGGAGAGAAAGAAGCGGTTGTGAATGTGTTGATTGGAGTCGAGGCTCAAGGCAGCAAAGGCAGGAGCCGTACGGTCTCATTGTGTAGTGCAGGCGGGGGAATAGAGGATGACGAGGAGGCGTTTCCATGGGAGGGCTGCTGTGTTCTTCTCGAACATACGCATCCCCTTATCTCCTGCCTGGGGAGAAACAAACACTGGCAGCTCATACGAAGGGGAGTTTCCTTGGATCTATTTGAGCTGTGGAGAAGCAACAGAGCCCTAATTGAATTTGAGGAAAGAGAGACAAAAGTGCAGGACGTCTACGAGGGCCAAGCCGTCTGTGTTGATAGCAGAACCATCTGTACATTATGTGCTTTGACAAAGCCGTTTTTAATGTGACTTGTACAAAAAGCTGTTCAGTTCAGCAAATGTGCAGTTTATACCAACATGAATATGCTGTGTCAGTTTGTCCTCTTATAGTTCTTCTACCTAGTTGTCTCAAACAATCAGGACTAAGGCACACACACCCAATGCACCACACATCGCTCTGACTTTGACTTGTTATTTCTGTATATTTTTAGCCATGCGAGCTGTCGGTCTCTTGCACTTGTTTGATTGTTTAATTATCTGGACATATTCTGAGGATTGCCCTGTAATTTTGCACAGATGTTCGTGGCATTTTATCGACTCCAGATCCACCCACTCACCCACTTTGGTTCTCATGGGAATATCTCCACAACTATTGGATGGATTGACCAAAAAAAACAAAAAAAACAATTTCACCACAAGGTTCATAGCTGTTGAAGCGTTTGTTTGCGTCGTAGAGTTTTGCTTCAGAGACAAGGAATAATGTTTCAGATTGGACCCTTATATCAAAATATAGAAGAGTAGAAACTTTAACAAACACAATTATCATAAATGCAACTCCAATGTTCTGGGGATATTAATGCTATTGAGCAGATTGCCATGGAATTTGTTAAAAAAAACAAAAAACATCTGTGCTCCCTTTAGAATGAATTGTATAAAGTGCCATCATCAGGTCAAAATTTCTGTTTACCCAACATTACATTTTGACCAACAGCCTCAGCTGTATTGTTCACTACTGTGGATTTAACACATAAACTAAATCAAATAGGGGCTGAAATGAATAGTCTTGTAGAAATGGAGAGTGATGGAGGAGAAAAGGTGATTGAATAAGCAAACGACCAGAGAGGCAGGGTGGAGGAGCGCACAGAGGGATTAGTGTGGACAGGCCTGTAATTGAAGGGAAGGGAAGGACCTCAACCTAGATCAGTATCTATCACTCCAGCAGGAAAAAAGAAAAGAGCTCAACACCCACATATTTCCAGAAAAGCAGAGGGAAAGAGAAACCAAAGCCCCAGATGAGAAGAAAGGCCATAAGGACGAGGGAGAGAGGGGTGAAGGCGATGCAGAGACAGACACTGGACATGTGTATGTGTGATGTTGGTTCCTCAGAGCTTTGACACAGATGGGAGGAAGACAAAGAGGGAGCGGATGTGAAACTAAGGGAGAGACAGTGACAAATAGAGGGAGAAAGGAGATCAACATGTAGAGACAGAGCCCTGGAGGCACAGCCACCAGAGAAGCAGAGAATTATGGGAGTGCAAATTAAATTACACCGGAAGGAACAGTCAGGTCTGGACCTGCAGGAAACACTGTGCATGGGGCTCTTTGTTTGAGCGCGTGTGTGTGTGTGTGTGTGTGTGTGTGTGTGTGTGTGTGTGTGTGTGTGTGTGTGTGTGTGTGTGTGTGTGTGTGTGTGTGTGTGTGTGTGTGTGTGTGTGTGTGTGTGTGTGTGTGTGTGTGTGTGTGTGTGTGTGTGTGTGTGTGTGTGTGTGTGATTGTGTGTGTAAACATATACGTCTAATCATGAATATTTCATGTACCTAGGTCCCTCTTGAAAAATAAATCTAAATCTCTGTGATACAACCTGATTACACAAAGTTTGTGTGTGTGTGTGTGTGTGTGTGTGTGTGTGTGTGTGTGTGTGTGTGTGTGTGTGTGTGTGTGTGTGTGTGTGTGTGTGTGTGTGTGTGTGTGTGTGTGTGTGTGTGTGTGTGTGTGTGTGTGTGAAAGTGAAAGTGAAACAGAAGAATGGGGGGGAGGGGGTTTACTGGGACACAGTATTTGGTTCTGCATGAAATATGCCGAGCACCTCCACATTAAAACATCATACATATATGATCCAGTAAAGCAGTTCTTCCACGTCCCCCTTTTTCATTTCATAATAAGGCTTTCTTTTTGCCGTGATTCTGTGCTACAAGGACTTGATGAACTTTGAACCCGGTGTGTGCTGATCATTGTCTGTGCACACAATGGCTCTTTTCTTGGAACTTTTCTTGGACCACAACAGAAGTATTAGTTTTGTGTTTGTGAGATTTTGAGTGAATGCGGAGCAGTAATGCCTGTTGGGAGTATTTTTCTACCACATGAGGAGTGTTTAAAATCACTTTTATGTTGTGATCAGTTTTACTTGCATGTTCTTAACTTTCTGCTGCTGGACATTAGACAACACTCCAATCCTGCACCTGGTAAAGCTTTTACAACCCTAGAAGAACGCACAGTTCAATGGACCTGTGGAGAGATGAAGCATCACAGCACCAGAGACAGGAAGTTAACCAGCTGCAGGGAAACACAAATGGAGCAAGCATGGGAGGAGAGCGAGGTTGATGAAGCAACATGCAAGGCCACAACACAGATCTGCGGAGATATCTGACCGAAGCAGACAAGAAACAGGGTCATTTACCCAGAGGACAAGTCACCCGCCGGAAGGATAAGCATCCTATGTCGTGCCGGAAAGAGTGTAGAGTTCTGCAAGAAGCTCTGGGCAGTGACAGTCATCTGATGAGTAGATGTGCTTGTCGGCAAAGAACTTTAGAACTTGTCACTAGTAGTATACTCTTGTCCCCAAGATATCTGTGGAGGTCAGTCTGACCCGCGATAAAAGAAAGAGGACCAACTCAACAAACAGCCGAGGACAAGCTTCAGCAGTGAGGTTTATGGACACAGAAGTACTCAGTTATCTCTCTTGTCTTTATAAAGGATCCTGAGAAGAGACGTCGCTCTTCTGTCTTTAATTGCTGTGTTGGTTTGTCTGTTGAAAAGTTTATTTTTAACTGATATTTTTATTATTTTCAACAGGACTTTGAATAGGAATTGCGGAAGTTACTTATTTGGTATAGTTGGTTTTATCAAATGTTTTTATTAAGTTAATTATTTATTGGTTGTAACCTTACACTGTCACCCATCAGTTTTGACACAGTTCATTTCATGTTGCCATTCTTCCATCTCAGATGACTGATTTTTGAAAACATAACAACCTTGCTTGTTTTGATATAACATCCTAAAAGGGCTTTAAGATGGAGCAGTGGGCTGCACCAGACAAGGCTGCCAAAACTCTGCATCAATAGGCCTTTTTTCCAGTAAACATTTTGACTTGTCATAGTAGGAACATCACGGGTGTTTAATAACCTTAACAATGACTCTGCAGTATTAAAGTCTCCCGGTACGACATGATAGTATGCCAGTGACACATCATGCACAATAACAACACCCTGAGAAGTTGAATGAAATTCAACTGGCGTTACTTTGATTGTGTACATCTGTGCTCATCCAGCAGTGACATGTCAATGCTTCTTTGGCAAAAAAAAGAAAAAGAAAGGCCAATCAAATCATCTTGTTTAGTTAATAGCAGGATGCTGGTGGATGTCATCTGGGACTGCTAATTTAACAGAGGTTTGTGCACAATTTCATCAAGTGGAGCCAGAGAAGCACCGACCTGAGTCAAAGGCAGCATCGGCGACTGAAACTTCCATGTCCTGTCAGCGGATCTCAACTCCAAGGCCCTTTGTTCCTTCTGATGAAGTCATTTTTTAAAAATCAGTGACAAATATGGTTTCCTCTTGTTTGAAGTAATTTCCAACAAAAATCAAAGGTTACTGAAATAGTAGTAAACATGGGATTAATAGTAGATTCATACACAATTGGAGTACTAATAAGGATTTATAATGTCTTGTCCTTTGAATAACTACAAACTTGTATAACTAAACAGTAGGCTACAAATACTGTAATCGTGACAGTTAAATAGTCTCTGACAGTTGATTTTAAGAAAAGCCCTTCAGAGCATTTTTTTTCTGCTGACTATGCCTCTCTTTGCATTTGTCACACATGCTGGAGGTTTGTCCATTGAAGCAGCTCTTTTCCCTCCTTTCACTCACATCCAGTACGTACTGTATACTGAACTAATTCTTGTAAGATATTTAGTTGACCTTCTCACTCATACAAACCCCTCACTTAGCTTTGCAATGTAAAGTTTGGTTCTATCTTAATATAATTCGTTAATGATATGATAGGGTGCCAAATGTTATGCATGTTTTATTTTTGCTATATCAGCTTCATTACACCCACCAAACATCCAGATATATTGGTGTTCTGCTTTTTGTTTTGTTTTCTTTCTTTTTTTTTATGAATTTAGATTTACATTTTTTTAGCATATAACTAACTGCCAAACTATCGTTCCTCAGACAGGGAGATTAGCTGGCCCCATGCCAAACACCATCCAGATGAATACCATGCCTTTGAGTGAAGCTGAAAGCCCCTAGTTTACCTCTTTTCATAAAGATCTTTTGAGCTACTTATGCCTTATTATGCATGCAGTATGCTTGTACTCTGGATGTATATTGATACCGGTGCCTAATTGTGACAGTTTCCCTCCTTCAATGCATTTTTTGTTTTTGTTATCTCCTTTATATTCACTTCTTAACCTTATGCCACTTATTTTATTATCTATAACAGTGACAACAAACCAATGAAGCAAATACCATTTGATGTTTTTGTTTCAATTCACTTAGTGTTTGGAAACAAAAGTCTTGAGTAGCTGCTTGAAGTGTGGAGAAATAATGCTGAGATAACAGTGAATAGCAATAATTATTGTTTCAAGCTGCTGAATGTCTTTTTATTGTCCAGCAGAGAGGTTCTTCAAGGAGCCGTGACTTGTGATGCAGGCCCGGGGTGCTGTACTTTGGTAAAGGTCACACGAACACTGAAGCCGATTAGCAATTCAGATTGGGCTAAAGGGGCAAAAAAGTAGCCCTGCCTGAGTCTTATTACATTAGCAGAGAGTAGGAGTGCAAAAGCACACTCATGATTAGATGGCATAATAAGGAAGCAGCTAGGAGATGTCATAAGAAATAGATTCATGCACATACAGAATCTATATGTGACCTTTCTTACAGCGCTGTTGTGATGATGATGCACCTCAGCTGGCATGAGACACATTTGATACATACATATGCATGCACACACTCTCTGACAAACAAGCATAACAATAAGGTATGACTCACAGTAAGCAAACAACATATTACAACACATGATTCCATTGTGAAGGTTTATCCTTGGTATTTCCTCCCACTAACTATCCCTCCACACACAGGGATGATCAGTACTCACAGCCCAGGACCCTGACCATCTGCCCTCTTACAACATCTATCTTGCAAACACAGTATGGGTTGCAGGATCATTAAGACAGATGTTTTGAGGGAACGCTTCCTGCTTTCCAAGGTTCATTCCCTGACCTTTCTTACAGCGCTGGTGTGATGATGATGCACCTCAGCTGGCATGAGACACATTTGATAACTGTTTTTTGCTCAAACTCAGTGTTTAGGATGAAGAAAATCTGTGAAGTTATGGTGCATTAAACACAAAAAACATCTCACAGCACACGTGAAAGGGGACAATAAGGCTATACAGACGATGCAGTGTAATGATGCATGTACTGTATTTCTGCCAGATACAGTACAAGCAAGGATAGCATCATCAATCTCTACTGTCCTTGTTAGGCTTTACTCCCACATCCCCAGTGTCTTTAACCATATTGTACAGTTTCCATACCACTGATCTTGTTCTTGGAAGACCCTCACACTGCATATTTTGTGCCTCTCAGGGGTGTAAAGGCAGGCAAGACAGCACACTCTTAGAGAATACTTAGAAGAGATGCAGAATATCCTGTGGTCAACTTAGTCAGAGAAATAAGGTTGAACATGACATACTAATTAAAACAATAGATATAATTGAATATGTAGAGTATTAAAAAAAAATCTGTCCTACTGTAAGGCCTTTTTCCTTCATTCAGCACCATGGACAGTGAACACAGGAGCATGCACTTCTGATGCAGAGACGAGCCTCTGCAACAGTCCAGTTAACAGCAAATGAAAGAGGTTGAAGTGTGATTTAAAACGATATATATTCACCCTGTTTCACTTTACAGGCTTTTGTTGTTCACCACAGCAGAGGTGGCTTTAATACCAAAGTAGCACAAGTCCAGCTGAGTGTGTGTGTGTGTGTGTGTGTGTGTGTGTGTGTGTGTGTGTGTGTGTGTGTGTGTGTGTGTGCGTGCGTGCGTGCGTGCGTGCGTGCGTGTGTGTGTGTAGCTGGTTTCAACCCTGTTTCTACTATGCTTTTGAAATGCACAACATGTATGCAAGTGAAGAGCCTGGGATGCGTGCTCTAAGGCTGCTGTGCTATTGGAACGACAAGTGAACAGGGGACAATGCAAAGCCTGGATTAGGTGCAGAAATCACTGGAGTGCTATTAACAATATTGAAATGGGCACCACTCTCTACCCTCATCTCAGAGAACTGTGGTACAAGCTTGGACCTTCCTCCAAATGTCAAACGTCACTTCCTCAGTCACAGTTCACAAAACAGTCAATATTAGAAAGATTAGGCTTAGAGAGCAAAAACAAAGGGAGAAGAGACAGAGCATGGTGGACTGCGGGAGTATGCGTGGACCTGTCCTCCAGTCCTCCTGTGCTGCTTGTGTGAGATGCAGTTGTGTATTTGTGAAAAACAGATCAGAGGATGCAGTGGAGGCACTGGTGGTACTCTGAACTCTGAAAAAAATAAATACCAGTATACTGACAGATATGCCCAACGGTTGCCATGACGACCGTGAACCCACCCTCGTTAAATGTACCCGCGTGTGTATGCGCGCGTGCGCGACCCGGCCTCGTTAGTCCTACCTTGCACTCTTCCATGCACGTCCTAACCGAGTATGCATCCGTCTCGTATTTCTGAACCAGCAGTTCAAACTCCCGGTAATTCTCCTCCGCCTCCTTGTCAAGAAGCTGGTAAGCCCGGACACACTCACTGCATCCCAGCACATCCACCCCCGTGGCCATATCCAGGGTGCAATTCAAAACGTCCGGACTCGTAAACCCGTAAAACAAATCGAAAAGTGAGTAGGAATTACAAAAAGAAAGGTACAAATCGCTCAGATTCACGTACGCCAACTGTGTCCCGTTTTCCCCTCCACCAGAGAGGCCCAGGCACACGGTCTTCGCGTCCGTGAAAGTAAAGCAGTCTTTGGACAGGCTGTCGGGGTGACAGGTGTCCATTCGCCACAGAGGTTTGGTAGAATTCCCTAGAAAAATAACATCTTGCTCTCTGGCGAGATGGTTGGGGTCAGGTGATGTTGGGATATGGTGTCGGTTTAGGGAGTTTGGGTACTCGCCCATGTCCGTAATTCCAAGCCCTTCGTCCGACCGCTTGTCTCGGGTTCGCGTCAGTTTCGCCTCGGCGCAGAACCACAAGTGATCAGAGAGCAGGACGGTGATGAACAGCAGAGAGGCCAGCGACAGTCGCCATCTCTGGGCCCGCTCTGACTCGGTAAATGGCTTCTCGTTCTCTCGGGGTGCAAACCAGTATTTTAAGCCTTCGTCATGCTGCCGACGCATCCAAGCACCCCTGGTCATATTTTAGGAAAGTGCTGCCCTGGCCGACTCCACCGCGGGGGCTGCTCTGCCACAATACTCATTGACTTGTTGGGAGATGGACTCCGGTTGGTTCTTCTCTGTAACAGTGGGGTGCTCTGCCTCCGCCGGTCCAGGGCGCTCCACTATCGCGCCCGCAGCAATCGGTGCTATTCCGAGCCAATTAGCGTGCCCGCACAGATTAAGCTTCGCGCTGCCGCATCCCGGCTCTCCATGGCTCTCCGGGGGGAAACGGCGTCCTCTTTGACCGCATGCCCCCCTCTCCTCTTACCGTCCCTCCCCGGGTTTGTTCTCTCGTCAGGGGCGCAGGGAGACCAGCTGTTGCGAGCCTCTCGGTACTGATGCTGCGCGTCTGCCGCCGTTCGCTTTGCAGATTCACTTAAAGGAGAGCAACGAGCCCCTTTGATGCAGGCAGGCTGGTTTCTCTGTCCCGTACCTGGGCGGAAAGCCTAGAATCCTTTCTCCTGTTGTCCATTGTCATCTTGGACCGCGGTTAAGTTGCCGCCATGTTCGTCTTGAAACACTTTTTCGGAGAGCTGGGTCTGTTTGCGTCATCTCCATCGCTGCGATAGCTCCATCGTTGCGCAGTGGCGGAGCAGCTTATTACCTATATGCACGCCACACACGCACTCACACACACTCACACACGCGGACAGAGGGTGAGGGAGAGACCACAGACACAGAGAGGTGGTTAATGTAGTTCTGGCTCTCCACTCTGCTGTTCAGAAGTAATAGTCGCCAGATATTTCCCTGGTAGGAAACAAACACACACTTGTGGCGACATCTTGCTTTTGGTGCAGGATAGATGCATTTCTTTCACAAGAACAACAAGGCAGTTAAGAAATCACGCTCACCGTTTCCATGTCCTCATTAAAAGTCACTGATCCGACCCATTCTTTACACAGTGTAGGCCTGAGCAGTCCCATATGTCGAACCGCAGGCTAAACTGTTCATCCTCAAATGTTTGTCTTCTTGCCCAGAGGAGAAGGTGAAATTGAGATGTAGGAAAGGCTTTGACAACACCGCTGGAAACGAGTCAAGCTTAAGCCTCTGAACACGTGCAAAGCAGCTGAACAAGCATGAGGTTTGTGCTGTAACAATATCATTTGTTTTTTGCATGTGAGTCCAGTCTTATCAGCTCCGTTGTGTTTGGTCAGTGGGTTTAAAACAAGCACATTACATGCAGTATGGATGTAGGCAACGTTCAAGCGTGTGTGACAGAGAGAGGGATGGGGAGATAGATAGTTGCTCTTCGGGTGCTGAAAGTAAATTACAGTATTTATCCCTATCTTTAAAGCTACTAATCATTGTCAGTGGCATGGCTTGCAGTATTACCAAAGAGACAAGAGAGTGTTGCCTGATGTTAATGGGTTGTATATAGGGGAAAAGAAAAGAGATGATTACTTGATTAATTAGTTCTTAAGGCTGTGCAGGGGGCAGCTTATTCCACAGTTTGTTGTTTCGGAGGGAGGAAAACTGCTGGTCGAACACCAATCCAATTATTTTTTAGCGCAGTTCGTGTCCCTCTGCCAAAAACCGAAGATGTAATTGTTGAAATCGTTGGAAAACTTTCAGCTCTGAATTTCAGCACCATGGATAGCTCACCACTCACTGTCGCCTGTGTGAATGGAGGCTGTAGTTTCCCTTTTACTGAGGCTTTTGTAAAAGTGCTCCCAAGCGCAACAAAAACAGGTGTTTATTTACTCATGTTGGCTTGTTGATGGCATTACACCTTCCACTGAGTGCTCTACAGACTTATTTAAGCTCCAAAAGTTGGTTGAATTTAGCAAATTTGCATCTAAAAAGCTCTTAATTAAACAGCTTGACAAGGGCCCATGTGTGTGATGCAGGCACCTTCTGCCATGCTGTCCTGAGTGATCCAGGGATGGTGGTATGGCAAACATCTGTTGTCTCGTTGCTAGGGGTGTTTTATGCATTCAGCGCTCATATATTATGTCACCGCAGGAAGCTGTGATCATGCCTTGTGGGGATAGATGTCTTACATCAGCTGCGATTCTCCGGTCCGCCTATCACTGTAGTCGCTCTGTCTTTGACCCGGATCGTGGTGTGTGCGTGTGGATGTGTGTAATTGTTTCCCACCTACTTCTTTGGTGGACATATGGTGATAAGGACGAAGACTTGCGTCTCATGACACTATCTCCATATCTTAACACCTGACTTATGTCATCAACTGAGAGTTGAGAGGAGACCAATCAACAACAGAGAGTGTGTGTCTGGCACAGCAGAGTTGTCAGTTTCACACCAACCGCCTACATTTCCTACCTGTGTGTGTGTGTGTGTGTGTGTGTGTGTGTGTGTGTGTGTGTGTGTGTGTGTGTGTGTGTGTGTGTGTGTGTGTGTGTGTGTGTGTGTGTGTGTGTGTGTGTGTGTGTGTGTGTGTGTGTGTGAAGGAGACAGAAGTAGTGCGAGGGCAAGAGTGAGACCGAGTGGAGAGACAGAGGGGAGAGCGAGAAAGGGAGTGAGTGTGAGATGAATGCAGATTGCTGGCCCTTAAATCTGGAGCCATCACAATAACAGTAAGGGCTGGCAGACATGACTCATCCACTATGAAAGCTGGGGAACGTGTGTGTCTGTGTGTGTCCTCTCTGAAACGACTGTGGCCTACATACATGCGTAGAATTGATTGTACTGTCTCACAGTACTGATAGCTCTCGCTAAATCAAGGGTAATTTGAAGAGTCAAAGGTTTTGTCTCTTTTGCATATTCAAATTTGAGGAGTTTAAAAAGTAGGCAACACGTGTCAAAGGCACTTGAAAGTGTATCTCTGTCATTCATACATGCCTCAAAAATGTATAAATATCTGTTTAAAAATGTTGAGTGAAGAAATCAAAAGTGGACGTCTCGGTGCCTTTTTAGTAATTGTTTCAATGCTTTTTAAGTCAATCTCCCTCTGAGTTCAAACTATAAAAAGTAACCACATTCAATTTTGTGTTTATGAGTCATATAAGGAGCTTAAACTGATGCTAAAAATGTTTTTTATTTAAAAAAAACAAAAAAAAAAAACAGGCTTAATAAGCTTTTGAAGTTTGTGTCTAGACTTTTTTTTTCCAACATGATGTTCATCTGTTTATCTCATCATTGCAATGTGTTTCCCGCCTATCTGCATTCCTCATCGAGGGAGATGGGGAGAATGAGAGAGGTGGATGCCAGGTTGGACCTACAGACAAGGAGGACCTACAGAGGAGGATGAGAGTGGAGTGAGAGAAAAGAGACAGGTAACATCATCTAACTGCACATGGCCATTTGCCAAATTGTGTCAAATCACCAACCTTCACACCTCCTACGCACCGTGTCAGCACGGATATATACCTCTTAAAGTGATCTGTTGCCGTATCTCGTTTGGTGGGCTTCAATATGCATGTTCTTCTTCTCTTTGTCTCCTCATCAGTAAAAAGTATTTGTTTCTCTCCTCTCATGCTCTATCAGCATATCATTCCTGTTTTCTACTAACACCATCTCTGTCCTTCCTTCTCTCCCGTCCTGTACTCAGCCGACCCTGGACGACTCTTCCAATGCGTTTCTTTGTTTCTCTGTTCTCGGTCACCAAAAGCCTGTCTACCTCTTTTCTCGCTCTTTCTGGCCTTTCATCTACCTGACGTCAGAGAGGAAAAAGAGACAGGCCAGGCATCTCTGATTGGTTTAGAGAAGACAACCCTCTCGGCCCGAGCTCTATCCTGGGGCGATGTTACAAGCAGACAAGACAAGTGTGATATAAGGTCCACTCAAGAGCATTTGTTTACCATCTCTTACATTGAAGTGTTACATATTTTAACTGCATCTCACAGTCTTCATCAGTGAAACGAGTTTGAGCAGTTGTTATCACATAATGCAGGTAAGTAACCTTGGCCATGTGATTACAAGTCCTACGATAGCTATCTCGTGTTTCCACTGTTTTAGCACCTTCAGCTCATAACTACTAACTTACACTTACATGAATATATAGGCCTAGTTGCTAATTTATTTGATATAGATGTCCAGCTAAAGGCAGTTAAATACAGAAATCATGCTTTAGTTTGTCATGGCGTTGTACTGCACTAACATTATATTGAGTGTTTCTAATATTCTGTCCCCTCACGTATCGACAAAATGTTACAAACACATCTTAATGTAATTTAGTGCAGTACAACAATGCCTTTAACTATAATCTCAGTAAAGAACATTTAATAGAATTTACATATTTCTGACAAAGTCACCATATACAGTAACTGACACATTAAATGCATATAAATAAACAGAGGTTATGGAATGTTGTTCTGGCTTGTCTTTAGTTATACAGGTGTACTTTATAAAGTGCTATTATCTACTATAGAAGTCTATACTTTTAGACATGTATGTTTTTGATTTTCCAGGCAGGTTTTTAATTTTATTTATCTCTGCAACAAATCAGTGAAAGTTTTTTTTATTTTTTATTTGATTGACTTGATTCTGTAACATTCTATGAGAAAAAAGTCAATCATTGCATAAATAGTTTTGATTTATATTATTGTAAACTATCAAAGCATTATATCTCCTTTTGTATTTTCCACCATTATTTCTAATTGCTGTAAACTCCTCCTCAGAACTATACAATAACTTTTACAAAAAGAAAAGGTGGTCTGTGTGTGTTTTCAAGGGGAGATGGACCAGTTTCCCAACATTGTGACTTGTCACTGTGGGGAAAGAACAGGTGTATTAATGATGGCGGCATTCTACCGCTGGGAGGTCCCACTCTTGTGCATGCTGGTTCATTGTATTGACTTACAGGGACACTTAATGGATCTGAGCCATCATTAGTTCCGCCTGTATTTTCCCTCTGTGACAAGCCAAAATGTCGGCCGTGAAAGAGGTCTAATGATGAAACAAATGCTCAGAGTGGTCAAGTGGTCATTGGACTCGAGGGGGATTAGAACATTGATGGAGATACAATCATGCCGTTCCAGCTCCCATCCCACCACGCACCACTTCTGCTCAGCCTCAGGGTTCTACTCTCGTGATCGATTGGCTCACCCCATTTCCATTCCAGGAATCCCTAAGCAGCTTATCAGCGCAGCTCACTTTCCAAAGGACACTGCCCATTCCCATATCCATGAGCCGGGATTCCTGACCTGTATTCCCATTGTGCAATCTGGATCTCTGCGTTCACTCAGCCCCCAGCTTCAAAGGAAATGTGCCTGTCAGGGAAGACAGCTTTTACCCTGGCAAGGAAACATACAGAATACAAATGTACATAGTGGAGCAGACTCGTTTATGTTGGTTCTTGCATTATTATGTGTATTATCAGTGTTGTGGAACTAAGAAAAATCAGGTTATGAAAAACCCTCATGATACTATTTCATGGTACACATTTAATTTTAAATATTGTAGAAACTTAAATATTTAAAACCTTCTTGTTAAGAACATCTTCCAGAGGCATCACAATCACAGTAGTTTGCAACGGCTGCATACATTAAAAAACATAGTTGAATATGTGCATAACGAGATTAAACATATTTCCGTGTGTAAGGGTGTGTGTTTGTCTTCATCCTCTCTTACCCTGATGTTACATCACTGATAGCCTGAGACTGTTTCCCAATGCTCACAGAGTCTCTACACAGTCTTCTACATGGGGAATGATTGCTCTCTCTGGGAAAGGACCAGAAGGCGGTAGAAATGTTAATCACACAGTGGGTTAAATATTTCACTTCACAAGATTTTTGACTCTTGTGAAGTAAATGTGTAATAAAAAAAATGTAATTTAAAATGTTAAATATTTAACTGAAAATGTATGTTTTCAAGGTGGTTATTAAGAATTGATGAGTAGGGTATGACAATATTTTGTTGTTTCCTTGAAATGTTTGATTTTGGTGCACATAAGATCATGTTTAGCCATGCTGGCAGCTTGGCTTTAAGGCTGACAGTGTCGCTTTGTCAGTCTCCACTGAAATATGTCAACAACTGCTGGATTCTCATGATCCACAGGCAGAAAAAACAAAGACATTTCCATTAGCTTCTGCTGTACTTCATTTATATTACTAATTGCTGAATGTAAACGTGCTAAACTAAGATAGTAAAAATGGCCAACACATTATTCCTGTTTAACATCATAGCATTGTTGCTGTGAGCATGTCAGCCTGTTGATATTAGTTCAAAGCAGAGCTTCACTGTTGCTGGCATGGCTATCGACTTGTTGATTTTACAACAGGGGCACGTGACAAATCTTTGAATTCAAAACGAAGTGGCTTTAGGAAAGGTGAAAAAGCAAAGCAACCCAATTTGCTATGTTTGATCAAGACAGAGATTTGACCACATTTTTGAGAAGATCTTAAACTCAAGGAGTGTCTCGATCAGCGTGGAGCCCAGCATGGTTCTGCCTCCTCCAGATGGAGCGAGCGAGCCCCTGTAACATCAGCTTTAGCCAAAGTGTAAACAACAGAAGGCAGGATTTACAGGAACTCCAGGGCTGAGACTGAGGCTCCAGACTCCAGCTGAGAGAGCTAAGGCCCAGCCCAAAGTGTTTAAGCCACCAAGCATCCCTACGGCCATCAGCGACCTGAGCTGTACCCAGATTACCTCATTTGGTCTCAGTCTCTACATCAATTCTCAGTCTACTCGATTCAATTTACTTAATACAGATCAAACTGATTTGAAGTGTCTGTTCCTCTGCACCCACAGAAGGCCCCTGGCATCATTTGAATTCAGAATTCCTTGTGTGATGTGAGCGAACATACATTTTTTATATGCTGACTTTAATAGGACCAACAGATAGAGGACCTCGGATGAGCCATTTATTATTGCAAAGCATTGGTAAAGGCTCGGTGTGTGAGGAAGGAAAATGAGGCTGGCATTTCTAAATGCATTTGCCTCTTACTAATCTGTGCTGTCAGAGAAAAGCACCTTCTGATGAAAGGGATATGTCTGCTCCTGTATCCAACAGGAAAGTGGTGGGGAAAAAAATGCACACTTCAGCCTTTGAAGAACTGGGAGTGAAGTTAAATCCTGGCAAACATCTGAGTAGCACCCAGTACCGAGATCCAGTCACCTCTCATCCTGTAGGAGTTATATGTTTACAGGAATAAGCGCCCAGCTACTACCCAGATTGTGCTTGGGATGGGGCTGGAGGACAGCCAGTTTAGTGCCGCTCCAATCCCCCAGCTTCATCTCTCCTTCCCTTTCCTCCTCTCCTCTGTTTTGGAGTGTTTAGTATGCTGAGGCTCAGAACATCACCAAGCAGTCACTGCCACTGTGTTGAAACACAGCTCACAGGGCTAATCACACAGGTCCATACCAATTTCTTCTCTTCAATCTTTGTCTCACTGTGTTACTGTGTAATTGCAAAAATGATCTGCAGTGGAAATTGCTCAAAGCAGCTGCAGTATATGAGCAAAAATGTGTTATTTTTTTAATAAATGTTCCATCGCAGCTTTTTTGGCAGCTGTGTTGCCTCTTATTTGGTACTTGACCGGTTTAGCTATCATTTTCAGCCATGCTAGTGGTGTCTATCTGTCTGACAATCAGCTGATCCAACAATTTGGTTCAACCATTTCATGGATTGTTGTCAAATGTTGTACAAATTTTGTACTTTTTCCACTAGAATGAATCCTTTGGTGATCTTTTAGCTCCATCACAGTTTTTAGTTAAAGTGAAATATCTGAACATACATCAATAGGACCAACAGTTTGTTAAACATTATTCGTTTTCAGACAATGAATCTCAAATCCCAAAGTAATCCTCTTTGGACTCCACACAGGATGAATTGTAACATGGGATGAATTGGAAATTGGGTGACCCCCTAATTTTGTGTGTAGTGCTGTCATCAGGCCAAAATATGAATTTCTATCTGTTTAGCTGACATTCCCATCAGCCTCAGCTGTACTGTTTAGATAGGAAATGTTTTCATGCTGACATGCTAAACTTAAATGGTAAATATGGTAACAAGAGTGTAGGTCGCACTTTGCAGATGAGCATCAGATTTCACCCTGTGACATCACCAATGCATGTTTGCTGGCGTATGTTATTATGTCATGTCATACTTTGTATTGCCCACAATAACTGTGTTTACATTATTTCAGTGACTTTGTGCCATTGATTTGGCCGTTTGGAGATTGTAAAATAATGTTATTTTGCTCACACCGAGAACTAGTCTCGGCGTGATTGTTTTGTCAGATGTTTGTGACAGAAAGAGTGACAACTACCTCTAATCTATTTTCTTAACTTTTTATGTCTCAACAAATTTCCCTGACATTAGAGACATGTAAAGGGAAACACAAGCAGCCATTTCCACTTCCTGCCATCCCCATGTGGCATGTCCATCAGCGCTGTAGCCCTAACGTGAAGTTACATTTTGAGGTGCACATTAAAGCCTACACGTTGAATAAAAGCTCTCCTCCTGCACATGTGGGCAGTGGTAGTTGTATAAAATGCAGAATTTAAGAGCACAAAAGCTGCTAGTGAGACAACAAGGTCAGAAAAATCTGTAATTTGTTATCCAATGTTGAATAAATTGGTAGCCCAGGCTGATGTTGTTTGTTTCATTCTGGAAACATGCCATGTGATAGGAGCACAATGAATTAGGGAAAGGGATGCCATGACTGATAAGACCCAATCAGGAAGTGATGGTGGATGTCTGCGTCATTCTTTTCAAAAGTCAAGTCTATAACACAATCTCACCATTTTCAAAGTAAAATTGGGTCAGCAGCATTTTAAAAAGTCTCAGTTTCAGGGCTTGGAAAACGTCAGAGTAGTGGGAACGCTTGGCATTAAAGTAGCAAAGGTATTTTAAAATGAAAATGTATTAGCGTGGATGTAGCCCTACCCGCCACAGGAACCACATAGCTGTTGCTGCAGTGGAATAAGTTTGAATTCCTCCCTTAAGTTTCTTGTTTGTAAATAAAGATAATGGTTCAATTGTTATCTGATCTACTATGTAAAGTGCAAAGCCTGGGCCTGTGTGGCACTGTGCTGTCCTCAGCCTGGGCCCTTTACTCTGAGCCTGCGTCATCTATCTCATCACACAGCCTGACCGACCTCAGATGACTTTGCAGACACACTCTGCAGTCTACCAGTCACGTGCAAATCCCTCCCTCTCCCCCTGTGGTGGCTTGCTCCACTTCTGATCACAGCACACATCTGTGCTTCTCCTGGCAATCTAAAATCTAAGCCTAAGTGAGACAATCAAAGACAGAGTGTCATCCATTAGCAACAGTTCACACGTTTTTTTTTTTTTTCAAATTCAATTAGCCCGGGCCCATGTTAAATGTAAAGATGGTGTCACTGTAAATTGTGTTATCCTCCCATTTGCAGCTCTGCAAACCGCTCCCCAAAAGCAGATCTGATGTGATGGAAAACCTGCCTTCTCCACAGCAGCAAGTCACAGTCCTATAAACAACCGTTTTCTTCTCTCTCTCTTGGACTCTTCCTCCTCCTTTCTGTCCATCAGTCATTTTCCTTTCTGGGAGACTCTGTAAATATCTGTCACAGACAGAGTAAAGTTCAGGAAAAGGTCAAAAGTGATCAATTCTGCGCTGACTCGTTCTGCTGTGTCTCAGTGTAAAACCGCAGCTCAAGAATGCAGCCAGTTTTCCTCCTCTAAGACGGCAGCAACATGATCTGCCTACATTTTTTTTAACACCTTTCTATCAAGCATGTAATCCATTACTGTAAGCCTTTAAAAAAGACCCTTTTAGCAATGATGCATGGAAGAGCATCAATCTCGCTCACTGTGGTCCTCTAGGCTCACTGGAGCTGTGATGCATTGCACCACTGAGATGTTCGATTTGGAGGCAGAAGACCAGGTGAGCATAAATGATATGCTGAAATCATGCCTGTAGTTAAATCAATCAGCTCAAGTAGATCGGCATCATCTGATTTGGCCAGCTCCCGTCATAGAGTGGGGCTAATTTATGAGATCACAGGGGGGTCATGGCGTTAGCTGCAGCGATACACTGTAATCAAGCCGGGGTCCAGAGAGCTGAGGCCTGAGGAACATAAATCAGTCGAATGAACTGCAGCTCTACACTGCTGGGTGTTGAACGAGAGCACACATGCACACGCAACGCGGCACAAATAAGCTGCAGCTCATTTAACCAGATATCATACACTGTCATCAGGATGCACATGTTCACACACAGATACAACAACCGGCTCTCTGCTAATTCCTCCCATTAACAGTGACATTTAAAGATATCTCCCCAGTGAACAGCTGCCAGTGCAAAGTACCTTTTCATTAAGCTCTTATTGTGTGGGCCCCGAGGGTGAGGAGGGGAGGTGCCTGGGAGTGTGTACCTGAGCCTATGTGACACAGACGACAATAATGAAGACCCAAGTGTGGAGATAAAGAGGGGAAAATGAGGAGGTGAGCCAGTGATATACTGTCCAGATTTACAGGTTAAAAGTATTGTCTTTAAATCACGAGGCTGCCAGAGCAAAGGCCGCTGCACTGACTTACTACACCGTCATATAACAGAAAACGGAGGGATATAGGAAGCTTGATACGTACATCACCTCAGCTGTCCTTCCTCTCACTCATTCTTGCTCTAGACCATTATCACGTAACCTTCTTTATGCAACCCTGTCACTATAGAGGAGTGGCTATGTATGAGTGAAAATGCCATGCTCTGAAAATTGCATGCTGCACTACAGTTACTCCCGCATCATTTCCTCCAAATGTATAGCAGCCACCTTGTGTGACTTTTTGTGTCAGTCAGTCCAGTGTGGAACTCCACCAGGGCTGAAACATTAAGCCAATGCAAAAGTGCCAAAAACTACAGTTCCCCAAATGGCCACATGAGGCTCATAAACTGTATATAAAAGTGGATGGAGCTTCCAGGTTTGAAAAATGAGGCAGATGCCTGAAGCTGCAATACCTCCGAGTGCTCCTGGAGGTTGGCTCCAAAAAGTTCCTCCGGTTTCATATACTTGCATTCAACTAGTCCCATAAAATTTTAAATCAATACATTTTTTCCTCGAGTTATTTAGGTTTCACCAACTAAACTCACTCACACAAAGGTTCAAATCCGCCCTTCAGGAAACCTTTAGGTGACGAGGCTACGTCCATTATTTATGTACAATCCTGTTTGCTCCAAAGCTTTAGGTGGACGACTGTTAAGCCCGAAGCGACTACAAAGGAATGTTTGGTGTTAAAAGATCTATTTGCGCCCAACTGGCCCATTGGTCTTTATTTGCAACACAGTGCTGCAGGAGCTGTTTAAAACATGACCTGCTGACACACACTGATGAATAAGTACCTTTCCATGGTATTTCCATGAGTCTTGTAGAGCGTGTAAGGTTTCACTTCAGTGTCCATAAGTTTAAGCAATTCATTATCTAATTCATTGTTTCATTAGTCATCAACCTATTATAGTTATCGTTGGCTGTTTTACATTTTACTGTTTATTTGCCTTCAAATCCAAATGAGACCATTCTTCACTCTCTCCTGTTAAAGCTACCATCCTCTTGTTCAAAACCCACACTCACACCGCACAAACACACACACACACTTATTAAATGAGAAATGAAAGATGGCCTTTCGGTCCCTCAAGGATAAAACAGTAACCTTTAATCTGGACCACAACCCTGTCTGTTTCTACTGGCGACCAGACTCCACATGTCCTCTGGTATCAGCTTAGTCAGGAGTGATCTCCCAACACAACTCAAACAATCACTTATTACTGGTCTGACTGACCTTCACAAAATGACTTGGATTTCTCTAAATTGAGTGAATTTGCTCTTTAAGTGGACATCGGTTACCAACATGACCCGATATGCACTCACATTCCTTCAGTTTGGCCCACCTTTGGAAACCTCTTGACTTTACTCAGCCAATCTGGTTACATTTTCAAGGACAGTTGGCTCTACTTGTCTGCAGAGACCTAAGTCTCCACAGGCTAAAACAAACACATTGTAATTACAGTGTGCCCTTGATATTGCACTTTTTCAAAAAAAAAAAGCCTTGTTGCTCACATTATATTGTGGTTGCACCTCCTTCAAAAAGAGAATGTCCTTCACAAGGAGACATGCTTTGGTTTCTCCCAAATATAAAGAGCTCTTGGCACAAAGTTGCTGTTCACATATTGTACTGTAACTGGGATTAATAATGATGGTCATGATGGGGATGATTACTGTGGTTATGACCTCAGAAGAATAGTTTGACATTTCATGAAATATGGTTATTCGCTCTCTTGCTAAGACTCAGAGTAGAAAATCAATAGCACTCTGATGTCTGTCTCAGCAGGTGATTATCTTAGCATAAGGACTTGATGCAGTGGAAAGGAGCAGTTCAAAGACATGTCTTCCAGTGTTTCTAGAGCTCAATATTCAATAATCTAGGCCACTGTTCTCCAAGAAATGCATTAGTTTCAGCATGTAATGTTGCATAAAAACAAATCTTGTAATCTAAAAAATGTTTATGCATATTAAAGGTCTCTTTTCCATTGATTCATTTGTAGTCTTGATAATAAATAAAACAACTATTTGTGTGGTTTTAAGTACCCAAAACCATCTTAATTTAGTTTAACATTTCCTCTCTTAAGTCTCTGTCATGAGATCCATGAAGAACATGCTGCTTTGTGTCTTTAAGGTGCGTTGATCTCCTTAACCCTCTCTTCTGATTGGCTGATTCTTTTCTGAGTGTTGCACACCCAGGCCAACCACAGTACCACGTGAGATATAAGTGTGAGTTTGTGACATCACAAACTTGCAGAAGTCCAAACGATACAGTTGATGAATACGGCCTGTGTGTATTTCTCCTTTGAATTAGCAATTTGATATGTTCACAGTATTTATAGCACCAAGACCTGTCTTAAAGAAAAGAAACATAAATCTGAATTTATACAATATGGGACCTTTAAACACCTCAGATACGCTGTTAATTTATAGCTTCAGAGATTCTTGCATATTTTGGAACTTTGGATAGAGCCAGGTAAGGTGTTGCCCCCTGCTTTCAGTCTTTATGTTTAACTTGACAAATTGCCTCCTGTCTCCAGGGGTCTGCTTGACAGGCACAAGACTGACATCACTTTTTGATTCTCGGCAAGAAGGTACATCTAAAATGTATATTTTCCAAAATGTCTAATTACTCCTTTAACTTCAGGTCTGTGATGATCAAACAACAGACCACTGAAGACAAAAGCTGGCATTTTCACTTATTTTAAATAAATGTGGAAAAAAAACATACTTGGATGAATGAACCACTTCAACACTGCTTGATGTAGTAACTCTGGCAAGTAATGTTACCACTTTGGAGGCTTTTCAAGGTTGTGGAGAGCCAAAGAAAGCTAAAAGTCATCTTTTCAGCTTTATTTTTGGCACAATGGGAAAATGTGCTAATTATCCATTTCTACCATCAGAGGATGTTGGGTAAAGACCAGAGGATTGATGATGCCTTCGATGACATCATTCACGCTCTAAAGATGCTGACGATATGATTGGAGTCTTTTAGGGAAAATGTTGACCACTCTTCCTTAATGCCCTACTTATCACGGTGAGTATACACACAGTGAGAAATAAAAAAACAGGAGCTACAGGTTGTGTAGAGATTTGATTGTCTCACGCTGCTCATCATTTCACAAAACCCTCACATTCAAATCCAACGCAACGAGGAGACCATGTCCTGTCCACATGTAATTACCCCGTATGGCTGTTACTCCTCTATTGTTTCACTTAATGGTGCTTTTTTTTGTAGCCACAGTCTCCAGCTCATCACCACTCCAAGCACTTTAGCAAGACGGGTCCCATATTTCATATTACACTCAGGAGAGCACACACACACACACACACACACACACACACACACACACGCTCCAACCTATATTGGCAGGTTAATTAGAGTGATAGATATGATCATATGTGTGACAGAAGGTTTATTTGCAAGGGAAATGAGGGAAATGTAGCCTTTATTAAATGTCTACCTCCTTGCCACAGGAAGCCTCCTAATTGCTGCATGAGCCATGCAATTTCCACCCAATTTATTCCTGGCAGGCATCATGTATAGGGGAACTCTTTGCTGCAGGCCCACAATGCCAGGTAGGCGTGTCTATTTCCCATCAATATACAAGCTCATTAAATCTTGTTGACTGGGACTACAATTGAGTAATAAGAGTTACAGTAACTGCTGTTTTGTTAATCATGAATCAGTACGAAATAAAAAAAAATAAAAAAGGACTTTAATGTTTCCCCGAGGTGACAGGTAACCTGTAACTGTATTTGTCCCCTCTTTCTGTGTCATGTTTAAAATGAAGAGTTGCCATTATGTAGCTGTCCTCTCTGACTCAAAGCAACGCTCTGTCTCCAAGGTGACAACACATTTACATTGTAGTCATGGACACCACCATCTATCACTTGATGTGTGGCATTCGGTGACTTGCAAATCAAAAAGGCATCGCTCGTGATAGTGTCAGATGAGCTCAACTGTGTCTTTCACACCGCCAGCAAAAAAAAAAGAAAAATGCAGTGATGGCAACTCTCACACATGGATTTAAAAACACAGCATTGGTCATGAAAGGTGATGACTGACGGAAATATCAGTGCCAATCAATAGCTTGGCTTCTGCATAAAAGCTGCCTGTCAGTTTTCATTTTATCAATGGGAACCATGGGTGCCTTGTAGAATCGTACTCTAGTGTTCTGGTGTCCCTAGGAGGCCAGCCACTGAGTGCATGGTGTGAGGTGAATGATAAGCATGTCCCTTGGCCTGATGATATGATATTCCCTGCCAGGTCATCACAGTCGCTCCTCGTCCTATAGCTGCTCTGACTTTGTGTTATTGAGCCTGGGCCCTCCAGCTGTTTAGAGTGCTATATTTCAAGTAATTGAGTCAAGGGATACGAGAATGGAGCTGCAGTGTGTGTGTGTGTGTGTGTGTGTGTGTGTGTGTGTGTGTGTGTGTGTGTGTGTGTGTGTGTGTGTGTGTGTGTGTGTGTGTGTGTGTGTGTGTGTGTGTGTGTGTAATAAATGTTTTGACTGACATGTCAAAGGTAATTGAGTTGTAGGTGAGAGAGTGAACTTGCCAGCTGTCAGTCTGAAGCTGAATCCTTCAGAATGCAGCTCAGGGACAAGTGTGTGCAAGTGTGTGTGTGTGTGTGTGTGTGTGTGTGTGTGTGTGTGTGTGTGTGTGTGTGTGTGTGTGTGTGTGTGTGTGTGTGTGTGTGTGTGTGTGTGTGTGTGTGTGTGTGTGTTTTCTACTTATTGTGTTCAGTATCTTATTCTTATTTCCTACATAATCTGAATAATGAATGGAGTTTGAACACTGACATAATCTTAAAATCTGTTCAAGTTGAAAAAATACAGTTGCTCAGCCGCAGTTGTGAGTCGAGATGATGTCGGTCACAGTGACAGTTTCCCTTTTGGAGGCTGTCTTCTGACTGAATTCTTACGTAGAATTGAACCCAGTGAAGCGTTTTACGGACCAAAAAGATATACTGAACATTTACTGAAATGTCAACAATTTTTTTTGTGTCTCCTTGTTGTGGTAGAAGCAGCAGTGCTACAACACTCCTGCCTCGAACAGCTGTAATTCTGAAAAGACAACGGCTTTCACCAATGTCACCAAAATATACAGATTACCTATATCTTTCTATTGAGATAACAATTTGCCCACCTAGCATACAGTACATTAAATACATACTACATAGTATACGATGATGACATACAGAATGCCGTCACAGTGTATTCAAAATTGCATCATGACCACTTTCTCCAAAAGCACACATATGCCAAACCTCTCCTCACCAACTTGGATGTTGTGGCTTTGGGGTTCATTATTTTGAGTGTCAGCATTTTTACCTTCTCAAATATTAAGACAGAAAAACACACAAGCTTTTATACGCTGGCTATACTTTAGGTGTATTTTTTTTATGGCAGCTTATGATGCAACAAAGTAAAGGATCATGCTCTGTCAAAGGTTTCTAATGCCGACTTGGTCAACAAAGAATCAAATCAACGAACCTCAAGGACAGAGCTGACCAGCCAACAGCTGTGCTCGTCCGCACATAATCTATCTGTCTCCTCCATGGTCACACTAAGTGTGAGGTTAAAAACAGCAATGCCATTGGATGACCTAGAAAGAGAGAAAAATACCAGCATAAACAAACTCAAATTTGCAAATAGGAATCCTTGTGCATGCTATTCTTCATGATATTTGTTTCCTGGTTAGTTTAATAGATCATCGTATAACTACATGAGATGTAAAGTTGCCAGTGTGAGCACACACAGTCACAATCTATCACTTATACCCCCGCCTAGGTTGAGTTGTTCCTCCAGGTAAATAGAAACAGACGTGAATGTTGTTTGTAGGTCGACATGCTTCTTACCCGGGCTCAAGGACATTTTCCATCAGCAACCTTTCTTCCCAGGGTGTTGTGACAACTCACATCTACACTTTTGTGGGCTATTCGATGTGTAAATTCTGACTCCAACAACACACATACACACTTTTTTTTTTTTTTTTTTTAATATAATATGCTGTTTAAATCACAGCAGCAAACACATCATTTATCAAGCTTCATATATGGATCCCTCTTTAGGAAATGAATGAATTTGAACAGTTTTCATCTTTGAAACACTATTTTCTAGGAATGTAGCTTTATAGTGGGTGGTGCTGATTTGTAAGAGCCTACATCACCATCAAATATACACCATAAATATAACTTGGTGTGATTTGGATTTGTGTCATGAATAAGTAGACTATGATACACTGCCTATTTGTACAATACAGCACTGCATTGATCACTTTCAATGTTCACAAAACACCCTCAAGCCAATTTGATCTGAGGCGTTCACGTTTAAACCCTTTAAAATTCCTCTTGATATATTCTTTCTAATAGCAGCACCTGGTGGGCAAAATATGAATAACACATGGAATGGTGATTGGCAAAAGTTTGGTTTAAACCACTGTCTTTAACAGTCTTATGTTGTGCATGACACGTAACAGACTACTTGTTATTATTATTATTATTATTTATTTATTTTTTAATCAATATTAACGTTAGTGGCTGTTCCTGCTTTCTGTTGGCATTTTACCACACTGCAACACTGTTGAAACGCATGCGTGCAGGCCATTGGTTTACCAGGAACCCTCGTCCTTGCGCTTTAAGCTCTACACGGACCGAAAAGAAAGCTGCACCAGCGATGCTAATCAGCTGTGCGGCTAACCTCGCCGGCTGCTGCTGACAGCCAGTCACCTACCTTGCGACCGCAACTGTCATCCCGTTAACTTTCACAGAGCCGAATGACAGTGGTCGGGCTGTTTAAAGGTCGTTGTTTTGAAAATATTTCGTGCGGCTGAGACGCTGAAAATGAGAGAAGGGTGAGTATGGTGGGCTTCTTCGCTAACCCGTAGACGAGGCAAGCTAGGTGGCTAACTTCAAAAGCTACATATTGCAGCGCGAACAGCAGCAGCGGAGTAATGGGAGAAAAGGGATATCTGAGGAGATGTAGTTGGATCCCCCGGTTCTTCAATAGCTCGGTGGGGGGGCTGAAGCGATGGCTGCCGTCACCGGGGAGGGGGGGGGGGGGGGGACGTTCGTTAACATTAGCTCGCTTAACTATCAAAGCTGTCGTGACGTCACCCCGACGAGCTCCTTCATCAGCTGTCACCAGCTCTTCTTCGTGGGTGGGGTCGAGGCTTTTTTTTTATTTTATTTTTTTAGATTTATTTATTTATTTATTGCACTCTTTTGTAATATTTAAGTACATGTTTCTTCAGTCTGCACCCAGCCTCGTTGACGTGTTGTAGGACTGGAGAACCGGGGTGGTGTTGGGGGTTTGGTGGTGGTGGTGGTGGTGGAGGGGGAGGGGGGTGTTATCCACCAGCTGTTGATTGGCTGAGCACACTTGAACCCCCAAAGTAACCGGGTCAAGAGGGTGCAAGCACCTCTGGTTTTAGCCTGGGCATTAAAACGACAGTTTATTGTACCAAAATATCGTCTTAGATTTTTGAATATTGGTTAAAATCGTGTTTAGGCAGAAGTGTTGTAATGTTCCCGGGATCTAAAGGCTCCATTACAGTGGAGCGATGTCATTTTCTGAACTTACCAGACTCTTCAGCGCTCTTCTGTTATTTGCCCACTTAGTTCTTGTGTCCACGGTTATTTATTGAGAATCAATTGTGTGTATATTTTGCGAAAGCACCAATTCAACGTCTGCAATGGGGTTTTTTTTGGGTTTTTTTTTTTGCAACAGTGACGTTGAAGTATTTGGTCCAAAAGATAGTGTTATGTGATTTTTGTCCATATTTCCCAACCCTAAGTAATATTATGAAAATGGGAAGTGCTACAAGAACAGTTGGCACAAAGGTCATTGGATGGGGAGTACATTTACGGTTGTTTTACTTCCTGCATCATGTAATATACCATATTCTGTAATGTTTACACACTGGTTTTTGGATTATTATATTACACTAACAATTTGTTCAATATTGTGGGGGGAAAAGGTATATTTATATGATATGAAGGTGGATCAAAAAAGCGAGCGAAGCAGGAGGAAGCTATAACCTTGAAGTATTTCAGGTTTCAGCACCTGAGTTGCGCACATAACTTCCTCCCGCTCCATGCCCGTCATGGTGGTGCACTTGTTTTGTGCGATCTCTGAACTTTTTGATGCACCTTTATGAACGTGATGTGCAAATTTATTTACTGTATTATATGTATTTTTTTTTTTTTTTTTAAATAGATAATTTCTTTGCCTGACAATTTCTTTACAGAGTCACTCCAACATTTTCCCTTTGCTCACTCTCCTCTGTGTATTTGCAGAGTGTGTGTCTTGTGACTCAGCTCTCGTGAAGCCATGGAGAAGCCCTGGAGGCTGTGGGGGGCGATGGAGCGTTGTACCCTGACTCTGGCCTCCTGGTCCTTGGGTGCCTGTCGAGTCTCCCTTTTGGCTCTCATCCTCACCTTCCACCTGTACGGGGGATTTTTTCTCCTCGCTCTGATCCTCGCGTCTGTGGCGGGCATCCTCTACAAGTTTCAGGATGTTCTCCTCTACTTTCCTGACCAGCCCTCCTCCTCTCGCCTTTACGTTCCCATGCCAACAGGAATCCCACATGAGAACGTGTACATTCGCACCAAGGACGGCGTAAAGCTCAACCTCATCCTGCTTCGTTACACGGGAGGGGACGCACCCCCCGGAGTCACCTCTGGCAATCAAAGCAGCCCCGCTTCCTCTGCTCCACCTACCATCCTTTATTTCCACGGTAACGCCGGTAATATTGGTCACAGGGTGCCCAACGCCCTGCTGATGCTGGTGAATCTGAAAGCCAACGTGGTGCTAGTGGACTACCGTGGCTACGGAAAAAGTGAGGGTGAGCCCAGTGAGGATGGTCTGTACCTGGATGCCGAGGCCACGCTGGACTATGTCATGACCCGCCCCGATCTGGACAAGACAAAGGTAGTACTGTTTGGTCGTTCTTTAGGAGGTGCTGTGGCTGTGCGCTTGGCATCAGTCAACCCTCACCGTGTAGCAGCCATCGTTGTTGAAAACACCTTCCTCAGCATCCCCCACATGGCAGCGACGCTCTTCTCCTTCTTGCCCATGCGCCTGCTGCCCTTATGGTGCTACAGGAATCAGTTCCTGTCCTATCGGCAGGTGGCGCTGTGCCGCATGCCCTCGCTGTTTGTGTCTGGTCTGTCAGACCAGCTCATCCCGCCGGTTATGATGAAGCAACTGTACGAGCTGTCGCCCGCGCGGACTAAACGCCTGGCTATCTTTCCTGAGGGCACACACAATGACACGTGGCAGTGTCAGGGCTACTTCGCTGCTTTGGAGCAGTTCATGAAAGACCTGCTGAAGAGCCATGCCCATGAAGAAAGCGCTCAGCCCTCAGCGAGTGTCACCATTATCTGAGGGCACAACAAAAATAAAGAAAAGAAAAGAAAGCAGTCAGCGACTGACGAGTGAATTGACCGGACGGACTTCACTGATTTTTGGAAAGAATGTACATTTTTTTTATGCTTTTGTCTGGGTTTGTATTTTATTTCACTCTTTTTACCTTTCTGTAAATTTAACATGTTCAAATGTTTTGACTATTTCAAGGTTTTAAAAGAGGGTAAACAATGTCCTCCAGTGCTCTTTTGTGTTGCAGCTATGAATGCATGTATTTGACCTTTGATGAATGAAGCCAGAGCATACATACGCACACCATAAGACATGTCACAACCACGGAGATGAATTCAAATCAATAAAACAATGTCTTATTGTATCATGACCAGATAAGGGCCTACGGTGTTTCTGTGACAGTTGAATCCAAATGACACTTCTTCTGATATACAACATTAGACACTGATAGTATGTAGGCATATACTGTAAATATATACACCTTTGTTAATACATTGCACTTTTCTGTTTCTATTTACCCGAGTGTTTCATCATGTGGGGTCGGCATCTTCTGAGCAATACTTTGATCAACATAAGGATGTTTTTTTTTCTCTCCCCTTTAAGCAAAGAACACGAAGATCGCGTCCGTGCTGCCGCTTGGTTCATCATGTCATTGTTGTGATTAATATTTACATATAGCCTTGGAAAGTTTTGTCTGCAGTAGCGTAAAGCCCCGCTGTCGAGTGATGATTACATTCAGCTACAAAAGTGTCGGCTGGTGGTCGGGAAGATAAGGCGACGTGTGTGATAATCTGCCTGTCAGAAATGACTTCTTGATATTTTATTTCCTGTCACACTTCTGTTTCGTTGCGATTAGGATGTTGGTACAAGCGTTTCTCCCCGGTACCATATCCTGTTAAAACACCACTAGCACACAGGACAGTCTTTGTCTTTTTTTTTTTTTAATGGGCTCCAGTTTGGTGACCAGCATTTGTCCTTGTGGCGTGTTATTTACAAGTGGGTTCAGATTTTTACAAGTCCATCTTAGTCCAGCACTATAATACATGTTTGTGCACTGAAAGAGTAATTGGTTGCTGTAATCCTCTGGTCCCCACTGACATATTCCAGAATAAATCCACGGGAAGAGATTAAGGACAAAATACAGTGTTCGTTTGGTGCAGGAAGTTGAGCTAATGAGATAACGTGAGACCTCAGACAAGCGTAGTGGGGAGTTTCCTAGGACGCAATATGTTGAGTAAAAGACAAAATCACTGTCACTATTAACAAGGAACTGCAGTCTAGAAACTTTCAAAAGCAGAGAAAGTCCCGAACTTTACAAAAGTATTTGTGAAAGTGCTAAAGCCTCATGTTAACTCCAGCTGGACTTTAGAATGAATCTTTTACAAAAACAGGACGGTGGATTTTGTTTCCCATCTCTTACACCGAGGACGAGTTGTTTTTTTCAGTTTTAAATCAGCTGTTGTGATCATTTGTTAGCTTTACTCATCATTACTCGGCATTGTAATTGTCCATCGGAGAATTCTGTCACCCCCATGCTCATGTGGCACAACGGCTTTACTCACTCGGAGGGCTTTTAATGAGCTAATTAACCTTTCCTGCATGTCTTCCACGGGATGAAGAGAAGCCTGGCGATTCAATCTCGGTCGTCTGCTCTCGCTCTCTAAATGCAGCGCGCTGCACTGCACTGCTTTTCAAAGCCATTTAAACACACTCACCAGATCTCCTCAGCCATATTTGAATGCTGTTGGTAAACAGTACGAGACAGAGAATTTGACAACACTGGAATACCAAATTTTTGTGTCAATGTGAAGACAACTTGAAAAATGGTGTAAAGGCTACTATGAATGTAAGTGGTGGTCTTCAATGAACATGCTTTATAATTATTTGTGTATTGATCGTCTTTTCTCTCTTCTGTGTGACCAGTTTTGGGTTTTTTTCTCCACCGGTGGCACTGAACAGTTTTGTATTATATCAAATCCGTATGCTGAGTTAGTGCACATTGAATTCAACCATGTGAATATACACTCATTTTGTTCCACTAGCTTTGTTTCATACATCTCTGCTTTTCATTAGAACCGCACCATCTCTTTCATTCGAGGATTTTTTTTTTGTCGGCCTTCTGAGACAAATTTATCAACCGTAGATTATTCGCCAAACGTATTGTCTCTGTCCAACACCCTGTTCATGAAAAGGAATCAAACTGAATGTCTTTTCTTTTTCTTTTTTATAGAGAATCATTAGCCAGATATTGTGAAAATGCACTCCTGAACATATTTATACATGTTCATATGATTGTGACTAGATTGTTGAAAATATTGGCATTATTTGGAATCAAAAAGTTGCATTTGCAAACTGGCATCTGATTACAATGAAATATCTCTAATGAACCTGCACAGTGTTGATCAACTTTGTGTACGTCCACCATGACTCCACATAGAGGAAACCATTCATGGGACACCTGAACAGACAGACATGTGAATGATTTGTCTTTATCTTCAGTATGAAGCAGTCAGTTTAAGTGATTTTCCATTTCAGTTTCTTTTCTATTTCAAGACAATGTTGACGACTTCTTTTGTAAGCACTCGTTTTCACTTTCTATTTTCTGTACTGTAACATGCAATAAATTGGTACATTAAAGTTTCTTGTTTGATTTTGTTTGTTGTAAATAAGCTTTTGTTGTTTTGCTTTTCAAAATGTAGCAGTCCCAAAATAATTTCTGTAACTTTGCAGCACTTCACTTTTTTCATTCTGGGAATTGCATTTTTTTTTTTTTTTTTTGCTGTTATTTTGCCGTTCAAAGTTCAATACGTTTTTGCACTTCCCTCTTTTTAGTGCATGTTAAATTCAGATGTAACGGTGCCATTCATAATATGTATTTAGCACTCCACCTCGTTCACCATCAGGGTGTTTCTCATGGTGCTGTCGAGCCTGCTTCCGGCGCCTATTCACGGGGGTTATTTGTTCGAATGTGGAGGGCATCAGATGTGTTTTATCGTGATGAAGAGAAACCGGGGAGAGAGATTTGTCAGGGCTTCTGGTCTGGCAGGAAGCTGTTGGTGTGGTTAGCTGAGCGGAACCATAGAGGGGAAGCTGGTTTGCCCTTTTTTGTACTGTCTGTGTTCTGCGCAGTCCCTCAGATGAAACTGGATCCAGCTACAGACGGACAAAAGCGAGAGTTCAGGAAGTCAGCCTTGCTTGTAGACAGGAATTAAAGTAAAGCGAGGTCATCTTGAGGGAACTTCATGCCAGGAGAAAACTAACACAGATCCTGATCCGAGTCTGTCTGAGGAGTAGTTTACGCGTGAGACCGGTCATGCTGCCCGTGTGAGCTCTCTGGAGATTATATGGGCCCTGCAATGGCGGTTCTGGTCGGTGGGGACCCGGGGACTGGACAAGGGGCCGGTCAAGGAAGGCTGTCCTGGCCGGTTTTCCTGCTGACGCTGGCTGCTGTCACCTCCTCCTCTCTTTCAGCTTTGTCTCTGTACCAGCTGGTGGCTCTGAGAGCGGAGGTAGTAGGACTCAAAGCAGACGTCTGTCGCAGGAGAGTAGAGGGACAGGAGGCCGAGGACAGAGGCCAGGTGAGACGACACCAGTCCTCGGGGACAAGCATGGCTGCACGGAGTTGTGTAGACGTGCAAAATGTTGTGTTTGACTTGCGTGTGTTGTGTTTCTAAGGACTTTATTCCGTTTGTACAGACTGGAAATGTGAGTAGCAGGAGAAGCAGCGAGGAGCCCCCGCACCAACCTGTGTCTCAACACGCCTTCACTCTGTTGAGGAGGAGGAGGAGGACGGTGTCTGAACCGGAGACGATAGGTAAGACACAAATGGTGCGCATGAGCCTGACTGATCACTGGTAACGTGTAACATGGAGTTATTACTTGCAATTTGTTCGTGTTTATACAAATATATCGGTTCACCTGCAAAAACAGTAGTGATATGTACAATTTATATGTAACCGACTGCCTCTGGTGTTTGTTTTTTTTATATACCATTATCATGTCCAATATATTTACATAGCTACAAATCATGTGATTGTCTGAGAGGGTTTTACACAACGATCCACACTGCCTGCCCTCAGAGCATTGAAAAGTAATGGAAAAGTTCCCCCAAAACACTGAGCTCTTCCAGACTAATAGGCAAGCATGCCTCACTTATCAGCTTTGGTGATAACCACACCTATGATGTCTCATGACTCATGATATCTGGTGAGATATTGTTGCCATCCATGAGTCGACTTTGTTTATTTGTGGTGTAACTATACACAATTTAACAATCGAAAAACGGTCTTGCTGTTGAGTGCTAACACTGACGCTGAAATATTGCCCGAAGAGAAGAAAAAAAAAGGAAGGAGCAGAAGGAACAAGAACGGTAAAATGTTCAGACTGTAAAGACACAGCTGTCCAAATTTTCTCTCATCTTTTCTCACAGTTTCTCAGCCCTGCCTGCAGTTGTTGGCAAACAATAGCAGAAAAACCATCAGGAAAGGTACAGTATGTCTGACCTCGGCCGGGACAGTTAAGTCTGTTTTTTGGTGAATTTCATGTCGATTTTATTTACATTGTACTAGTTTTCTTGGTCTTTGTGCTTTCAGAGATTTGACATGTTTTCTAATCTGATGTTATGTCTTGGATCAGAAATTTCCTCAGTGGTCTACACAGCTATCCCTTGGCAGGCTGGGCTGAGGAGAGGCTCTGCCCTGGAGGCCGACCGGGACCGCATGCTGGTCAGAGAGGAGGGCTACTATTTTGTGTACAGTCAGGTGCGTCCATCTGTGGTCATTTCAATGTTTTTCCACAGGGAGGTGCTGCTAGTCTGTTAGCAGATCACCAGATTTCTATTCGACACAGTGCAGAAAAAAAAAAAAAAAAAAGGGTGTGCTCCATCAGAGCGTAAGATAAAGAGAAAATGCAAATTGTGCATGTATGATTCATGAGGTAGTAAATGCTGTATTACCAATGCCGGTACTATACCTTGTGGTTTTAACAGTAATTCTTATGTGTGCAGGTCTACTACAAGGACAGTACCTTCGCAATGGGCCATGTGGTGATCCGGTGGAAGAGTAACGTTGTGGGTGATGACCCTTCGTTTGTGTGTCTGTTCCGCTGCATCCAGAGCATGGACCCCGTCTTCTCTTTCAACACCTGCTACACAGGAGGTGAGCCTGTGTTATTGTTCCTGTCCAGCTATGTTCACCCTTTCAACAACAGCTGTTAAGGGTGGGTGTGTGTGTGTGGAATGACTGCACGTGTGTGTGTGTGTGTGTGTCACTAGCTGGGTTAAGGGTCATCGATGTTTTTCTGAAGTGACCATTTAAATCCTTCAGGTATTGCAAAGCTGGATGTCGGTGACTACTTGGAGCTTCTCATTCCTCGGTCTATGGCCAGCGTGTCCCTGGATGGAGAGTCCACCTTTCTGGGTGCTATCAAACTGGCTTAAAGTGTGTCACCGGACAATGGACACAGTGGATGCTGTTGTAGGAAAGAGGTGCCACCGTTGAAGGTGATAGAGCAACACGACACAGTTCTAGCGACCTTGTCTGACTTTCAGTGTTGTGAGAAAAATACAGGAAGCAGTCATTTCTCCACTGGCTGAATGATAGACTGTGTAACTCCTGGCTTTTTCATGCTGAGCCGACAGGAACGGGATAATGAGTTGAGGCCATCATATTTACTCTTCAGCTTCAATTGTGTTCATTTGTACCACACATCAAGACATACATTTGTATTTGTAACTGTCAGAATCAAGAATGCTTTTTTTTATATATATATATATATATATTTTAAATAATCAGAAACATGACAAGGTCCATTTTTCTTCATTGTAATACTGTAAGGATCAATAATACAATCTTTCTTTCTGCAGCAGTAACATGACTGTGCCAATTAAATGGTTCCCATTTTTATAGTTAATGATGTAGACATTTTAACATAATAAATGTCAAACCGATATCAAAATTCAGTTTCAATAAATTGACAATTCTTGCACAAGAGATTCGGGTTGGAGTTTGTTGGTCCATTGTTTAACCACAAGAAGGAAAGACTTATATTTTGCAGAACTTAAATCTGCGATAGAAATCAGGCTGAGGTTGAGCAGGAACAGTGCCAGCATGTCTACATTTTACTCTTTTGCTGTGCCGTGACTTATTCTTGCGTCCCAGTTCTCTTTTCTCCCCACTCCATATCCGGTTGTCTGTGCTTTTCATGTATTTGTATTGCCCCCAGTGTTGTGTTTCACCAATAAATCAACACACAATTTGACTTACAAACCTTAGTGCCACAGTGGCCAAAAACGCTTTGCCTTTCGAGGGTTGAAAACAGTGACCTTCCCTCCTGTAGCCTATCGGAGCTTTAGATATTAGTACAGCAACACCCAATGTACACTGAGTGAAAATTAATTTGGGATTATCCCAGCAATGTATTTGTCTACTTTGTGGCTAAGGTCACCATTTGTCAGCCAGCTTCCTGTATCCATTTCGAATGAAAAGCCTTCTAGTGTTGAATTCATGGTGCAGTAATATACTACCAGGTTTTGAGCTGATCCTGTTCCTTTCATATTTGAAAGTGTTGTGTTGACATGTGTTGTGAACATCAGCAGCTCTTCATTGTATCTTTTATTCACTGTAAAAATACAGAAAGTTATACACAATGATTTGCTGATGCCAGTCGATACACACACCACCATGTAAATGGAACTGACTAGGAACAATGAAAATCAATCATAAGAACATATCTTTTAGCTTGAGGCAAAAGTGTAGGCAGATGATGTCTGTACTTTCAAAAGGAGCTGATCAATGAATTTGTCGTGCCTCAGGAAATAGTGAAATATCTTCAGTGGGTAATTCTTTGGTTTATATTATGTATGGAGGCAGAGAAAGAGTTACGCCTGGGTTATACTTATGGACGATGGATTTCCATGACTTTTCCATAACTTTAAATCTATTTTCATTCCAGAATATCTTATGAATTCTGTGTATACAATTAAAAATCACTCGGCAATTTTTTTTTTTTTTTTTTTTTTTATACTTTTGCAAATCCTGCTGTGAAACTGTTGACTGCTTAGTATCAATACATCCAAAAGTAAACCATAATAAACTTCTCACTGTCATTATAGCCTCGGTGTTTGACGATGCTGCTCCATACATTGTCCTTGAGATCATTGTCTTTGTCTTTTTTTGCTCTTTGTCATATAACCACTAGAGACACGAACCATCAACTTTGTCATCAGGGGTTTTGACGTGACCTCCGTTCTACTTCAACATGATTGGTTGATTCATTTAATGAAAAGTAAAAGTGCAAGCTCTGAAACATTAACCTCCTTACAAAAAAAAAGTTGCTTTTTTGCTGTGGAATGTTCATGTTCTGTGAAAGTTCTCATGACAAAAACAACATTTAAAAAAAAAAAAAAAAGATTTGTGAATTGATTGCCGCAAAAAACACCCACAGTTTCTATTAAAATGTACTTTTTTACCTTTTAAAATGAAGTTTATTTAAAATGCTCTTGATTAGACAATTTAAGTTTTTTTAAATAAATGTATCATTTGTTTTAACTGTAAAAATAAAATTACTCTCGCAGTTTATTTATTTTTGATTTTATTTTCTCTTCTTTCATTACAGAGGCTGGTTATTTTTGTACTAAAGTTTCCCCCTACCTGCCATACTCTGTCTGTCTCTTTGTGTAACTCCCTCTCGCTAACAGGCCTTCTGTCCGTTGTGGCAAAGAGTTAGACAAAGCCCAGTGGGTGGTCACTTCTTCACCAGGCATTTTGCCCTTGGAGTCATGGCTCCATTTGACAAGAACCAAAATCAAAGGAGGGGGAGGTAAGTAGAAAGTCTAAAATTGAAGACTTCAGAAAGAAAGATTTCCAACAGACTTAATGGATGGCAGTAGATATTAATGGGAGAGGGAGTGGAAGAGAAGCAGGGAGACCATGATGCTAAAATGTATATAGAGCAGGCCAGACACGGGGATCCAGAAGTCAGAGCAGCGCTTTGATGATCTGGTAAACAGAGCAGGCGGCTGGACAAACAGCAATCGAGAAAAAAAAAAAGAAGAAGGAGGAGGGGAGTGGAGCACAGACCTCTCCTATAAATGTGTCAAGCATGATGCTCCCCCTCCCTCTGGGCCAGAAATGTCTTTGTGTGGTACCATGGTGACGGCTTGTGTGTTGGCGGAAGCTGATGTCATTGTAGGCTCGGCTCTCAAAAGAGAAACCAGCATCTGACCGGACAATCAGGAAATGAGACCTGCTGTGTACACATGCTGGCACTGTGTATAGTTCACACACTCACACACATGTGAGTACACAGAGTTGTATTATCACAAACATCTAAACATTCAAGGAAATTTTGAAAAATATACTTCTTCGCTTTCTTGCCAAGAGTTCATTTGAAAACAGCACTCTCATAATCCTATTTTCATGCTCGTGGGGTGAATATAAATCTAGAGCACCTAATTTAGCTTAGCACAGAGACCTACAGCAACTCGCTGTTCAATCTCAAAACAACCAGGCCAGCTGTAACTCTCTGTTTCCAGTTTGTTTAAGTTAAGGCAGCTGGCTGTTAGATATCAAATTGTACAGATAATACAGTACCAATCTTTCAATTTAATCTGTGTATTTTGTCCAAAAAAGACCTATCTAAAAAAAAATTAGCCAACACAAAAAACAAACATTTTAATAATATCTTTTTGAATTTTGTTTCAAAGCTACTAAAGGCATAGTCTAATCTGCAAACAGTTCTTCATAATTTCTTCCACTTAGTTGGAAGAAGTTGTTTGTCAGAAACAAATTATTTCTCAAGTTTTCCTGTGATGTCTGTGGGCAAATTCCAAGAAATCATCAATTCCAGTTTCTATACTGTCTACTTAAGAAATTGACATCATGTTTATGGGTTGTTTGTCCCTCTGATCCAGGAAAACAGATTCTCCACTCTCAGTCTTTTGAGCGCAAGACTTTCTTTAAATTTGGTACAACTATTCACTTTGACTCAAGGATGCACTAAGTGTTTGGGGTTCGAAGGTCAAGTTCTCCGTGACCTCACGTCCCTCCATCTGTCTAGACAGGCATGGATGTAAACTGCCACTTGACTGGCTGACAGGCGCATGCAACCGCGAGGCGGTAATTCGGCATTATGGATCTATAAGCATCTCTGTGTCCCCATCTGCACTCTCATTTCCTCCCTCTCTCCCTGTTTGGTAGCTTGGGTACAGGTCTGACTGATGAGAGGGGCTGAAAGTGATCCCTGAATCCTGATTATAAAACTGGGCATTCACTGTGTTTGCAACAAACAAACACGTGCTGCAGCTTTGTACACTGTCATACACATGTATACATGCGCGTTCACTGCCCTTCGATAAATACTATAAAATCTGCTGCGCTCACATCGTCTCACTATGCTTTCATATTCTACATGGTTGTTTCATGTACATACTTGTGTAAAATTTGGGGATTACTTCGATCTGCTGCAGTCTGCCCAAAGTAATCAGGCTGATCCTGAGCCCCTCTGGCAGCAGCCCTGCATGGATTTCTCATTTAAGTGAGGATTTGGTTTATCAACAAACTGGATTGTGCCATTCGTTCCTCTAAATTCTAAACACCATGTTCTGTGATTGCCGTGGTGTTTTTGTTTTTTTCATAATTGATTCAGCAAGGAGACACTAAGTGTTTTTGATCTCTAAAACGTGACCGACCCTGCAGAATAAGAGGTCTATTTGTTTTTAACAGTATTACCATTTGATCGGGTTTAGTTTTCTTCCCCTGACTACATTAGATCTGCTCGAATATAAGCTGATCTATAATTCATGTGGTTCTGCCTCTGCCCAGAATCAAACCATGATAAAACGGCAGGCGCGCAATCTGCACGTGTACGAGAAGAGCAAGAACAGAAAGTTGTCTCCGTTCAAGTTCTTCTTGATGAATCTTGCATTTTTTTTCCTGGTATATTTCTCAAGGACTTCAGCCTCTTACAGAGCAGATGAAAAACATCAGACGAGTGAGAGGAGAGAGCGAACAATTTTGGTTTGCCTCAACGCAACCCCCCCCACCACCACCACCATCTTCTCCATCTCCTGACTTCCACTCTCTGTTCTGCTTCATCGCTCCAAGATGGAGCAGTGGAAGGCACACAGACAGACAGAAACATTTCCCTACATGCACGCACACACGCACAAACACACACACACACGCACACGCACACACACACACACACACACACACACACACACACACACACACACACACACACACACACACACACACACACACACACACACACACACACACATTTGGGGGCTGCTAGACTGACTATAGTTTGTATACACTGTAAATATAAACTGCGTTTCCTCATGAATGACTGGCCAATTTCACACTGATTGCTCCACCGGTTTAACAATAAAGATGCTGAATGTACAAAAGCACTAATAACAGAAATAACTGTGCTTTACTAAGAAGCCAGATGAGTGTAGATGTATTATTTTTTTAGTCAGCTGTGCTTATTTTTATTTTTTTTTCTCTCCACTGTCTCTGGAAACGTCTCAAAATGCGCCACAATTTGAGAACTCAGAGCTTTTGGAAAATTTGGAGGTCCAAAGTCGTGAGTAGTACGAGTGGGTTCACAAGGACTCTTCTCGTGAACACGACATACACGACCCCTTCTGAAGGTCGGCCTATGTTGTGTACCATTTTCACCATAAGTTTTGCCTTTTAGCATGTTAACATTTGCTAATTAGCACTAAAGGCAAAAAAAGGCTCTAATTTTGCTGGTATTTTACCAGTATGTTATTATAAGGTAGGTTCATTATAAAGTAGGTTTACTATAAAGTAGGTTTATTATAAATTACTAGGCAAATAGAAATTACGACCTAATAATAGTGTTTCAGGGAAAGTCATTTAAATCCATCCTGAAGGTAACTTGAATGTTTGTACCAAATTTAACGGAAATCGATCCGATAGTTGCTGAGAAACTTCAGTCTGGAACGAAGTGGTAAAGTAGCTCTACTCCGAGAATGGCTTTAAATAAAACAGCAGTGAAATATTATTATAAAATGAAGATAGATGTGGATTAATGTCACCCATGTCCCTCTGTGTGTGTGTCTCCTCTCTCCATGCACCAACCAGTCTTTGCCACGCTGATGAGGAAAACCAAAAGGAAGGCTAAACGAAGAGGAGAAAGAAGTTGGGAGGATGAAAGTGGGAGAGACGGCACATAGCCGGTAGGAGATGTCCTCTTGTTCGCTACAACTGCTTTCTGCTGCTTTTTGTCCTTCTGCTTTACTACGCGGTATCACCTTCAATCCATTGTCTGAGTGTTTGAGTACTCCTCCCCTACTACTCTACAACACACACACACACACACACACACACACACACACACACACACACACACACACACACACACACACACACACACACACACACACACCCAACAGGCGTAGTAGCGGTGTGTATGAAGTCCTGTGTCACTCATTCCCACCATCTGCTTATGGGCTCATGATAAACAGATGTAATTAGAGATTTAAACTGCTGTCTCCCTCACTTTCTGTTTCTCTCACACACTAACACACTCGCACTCATTAACTCCTCAATCTTTTTTCTCTCTCTCTCACACACACACACACACACACACACACACACACACACACACACACACACACACACACACACACACACACACACACACACACACACACACACACACACACACACACACACTTAGTAATGCTGTCTCTTCCTTTCAACTACTCCCCTTTTTTCCCCCAAACTGGCACCCCTTCCCCCTCCCCCCCGCCCTTTAACTCTCTCCCTCTCTGCCTCTCTGATGGGATGTCAGTGGAGGATTTTAGCCTATCGGTGTAGATGTAGAGGGAGCCGGGAGTTGATTTCTCTCTGGCTTTCTCTCCCTGAGTGTTTCAGATCTTTGCAGCTGAGACCAGATTGTCTCTGGATTTTATAGCTGGGAAGAAGTGCGGGGAAATGCCTGAGTAAGGTATGGTGCTAATTATCTACTGCTTCTGTGTGTGAATAGGTGAGAGTTTCTGTGTTTCTATTGGTCACATAAGGCCTGATGGCACACTGTTGGGCCTTTGGAAAATAGTTTGGATTAAACATTGAAATATATGATTTTTAATCATCTTTTGGATGAATGTGTTTCTTCGTCCGAACAAACACCTCAAAGTCAAATGTCTACTTCTGTCTGCATTCATTCAGGTTTATGTATTTCCCAAAGAAAATACTATGTCTTTTCCTTGAATGTCGTTGTCTTTGTTCACTGTCTGTAGACTGGCCTTTGTTTCAATTCATTTGTTTTCACTCCTGTGTGCTGTTGTTTGCCCTGAGATGTTCATGTGTGCCGACTGGCAGAAAAAGGGAAACAGGTTTGTTGGCTTGTTCCCTGCACACATTGCACACACACACACACACACACACACACACACACACACACACACACACACACACACACACACACACACACACACACACACACACACACACACACACACACACACTCCCCCCTCCAAAAACCCTTTGGGGTACTGAATGTCAGCTGGGAATCGTCCCAGTTTCAGAGGACCTTGGGCGACGTTCACCTGCACACTGTGTGGTTGTGTGACATGTCCAATGTGTGCCTGTGTGTCAGTGTCTATAAAAAGTGAAGGGGGTAAAAGCAGGGAAGGAAAAATTAAAGACATAGGATTAAAGGCATACTATAGTAGTGGGCAGCCAGGAAAAAAAAACACAAGCGAAGACACAGAGAGGAGAATGGATTTTATGGTCTGTGAAGCTTTTTCTTGGTGTGACATCGCTGAGCATCAGACAAGAACATAACTCTGGCCGTGTCTCTCTGAAAAACTCTGCTTTTGTTTCTCAGGAGCTCACAGATGGCTTCATTCAGCCCGATAGCCTACACACCCCTGTGTGTGTGTGTGTGTGTGTGTGTGTGTGTGTGTGTGTGTGTGTGTGTGTGTGTGTGTGTGTGTGTGTGTGTGTGTGTGTGTGTGTGTGTGTGGGTTGAACTTGTTGGTGCTAAACCCCTGAGATGATCTGATTCTGAGTTGTGACTGTTAAACACTGCGTAAAAAAAAAAATCAATCATGATGTGCAAGGAGGATCGGCCATTTCGGTCACAGCCTCCCTTTCAACAAGATGTCAAGAAGTGTGTGTGTGTGTGTGTGTGTGTGTGTGTGTGTGTGTGTGTGTGTGTGTGTGTGTGTGTGTGTGTGTGTGTGTGTGTGTGTGTGTGTGTGTGTGTGTGTGTGTGTGTGTGTACTACACCCATCTGTCTTGCAGGTCTCTGTGTCTAGCAGCGCTGCCTTGAGGTATCATTCTCTTTTTAAACTGAAAAGATTATCTGCACCACTCTGCTTCAACAGCACCATTTTCCAGCAGTAGCAATCCAGTTTCTTTCTTTCTTCTTCTATGCTTTTTCTTTTTGGAGTATGACTACACATGTTGCAGAGGTCTTTGGGTGTAGCTGGAATGACGCTTACGTCTGAAGTCTGCAGTCTATTGCCTGCGTCAGGACGCCCAGTCCCCTGTGCTGTGGTCAGCTGTTGAGCCACATGGTCTCAAGATTTAGTCACCAACCCCTCCCTGATAATTATGGGTTGATTTATGGGCTGGAGGGGACGATGACGAAGATGAGGATGAGGGGGAGCTGGGACGGCTCTGTGTGACTTCTCCTTGCAAGAGAGGTTTTTGATGGATCTGCCGTTGCCAGAACTCCGTAGGTGATCAAGGAATATACAGGCCACTCACTGTTTCACTCATGTAAAGCATTCCACCGGCTGTGCTGCAATGAGCCCTGTCACTTCAGCGAGACCTAAATGACACCATTCTTGCATGATTAAGGAGGGGAACACTTAACCGCAGAGGTCTGTGAGAGAGAGCTGTGAAAGTCAAGGCTGCATAAAATTGAGAAAGGTAGAAAAAAAAAAAAAAAACGCCACCACCATAACCTTGAGTCTTCTAATCTGCTATCCGATGAATCAAATCAAACTTTACAAGAAAATCCTCAAAACTGAGAGGGCCTTGTGTCAGCAAAAGCCTTTGTCTACATTTTCTACATGTGACCCGTGGTCTGTCCACCAGCCGATCTATTCTTAGGATTTGGGATTTGGGACTGGAGCGTTACCACGCGTACTGGATTTCCCTTGCAGCTCTTCTGACAGACAGTCTCCCAGTCCCTTAGAAAAAACAAACACACACACAGACACTGAGTAGATAGATGCATTTCATGTGCCTGATGTCAGAAGGCAGACAGCTGACTGGGCAGACAAAAGAGGGGGTAGGATGGGATTAAGGGGGTTACCGCTCATCTGGGGAAACCATAGATTCATTTCACCCGTAATCTGATTAGTGCAAACTGTAATCCAAACCAATATGTGCTATTTATAATTAGTGAACTATGCCTTGAGAGAGATGCCTGTGATTTTTTTTTATTGGAAGCCATGAGTTGTGTTTAAGACTGCAACTACGTTATATAGACTGAATTGTTCAGTCTATAATTTTCAAAATAAATGAATGAAAACATTCCTGAGCCATGGGAAATACCGTAATGTATTTTTTTCTGACCAACAGCAGAGCTATTTCATTTACACTTTATGAATGAGATCAAATCAGCAAATTTGTGAAAGAATAATCCACTGATTTCGCATTACTCTTGTGACAGACTGTTAAAAAAAAAAAAAAATGAAGCTGTAAAAATAGATATAGTCTTCTTCCTTGTCAAAGCCTTGCGCCTACATTACCCACAATGCAACACACAGTTTAGTTGGAGAGATTTGGGGCGCGTGTAACCTCAAGCCAATAGCCTCAAGCAAAGATGAGAAGCGAGCTTCATACGCAGAGTAAGCTCATTAGGGCACAAGCACCGATGGTGAGAAAGCCTTGATGTTCTTCAAGGAATTCTTATTCCGCATTATTATTATTCTCTGTAAACAACTACATTTTAAACAACTCCTCCTACAGATTTTGTCAGACCGACTTGAAATTTAGTCTGTGCACTCTTAACATGATTGGAATTAAAAGTTATAGCATGTCGTCCAAAAAGTGACCCAAAAATGACTTTTCAGTCACTTTTAGCTATTGTATGACTTTTTTTTTTCTTAAATTATGACAAAGGGGGGAAGGAACCCTAAACCTTTTTACTAGAAGGAATCAGCATTTACCACTGCACCACCAATCTTCCCAGGGTCAGTCTGCATTGTGACAAATCTTTGGCCCACTACAATCTATAACTCCACCGTCCACAAATATTCATTCAAATGTGACCAAAATTGCCCAAGAAATTCTTTGGATAGTAGATATACATCTTTTCAAGGAGGTGATATGAAATATCTTCCTGTAATGTGTAGTGGATGCAAAACTTTTTCAATTTCTCCAAACGTTTCAACTTCACTAAAAGTTGAATCACCATCAACAGGCCAAGGTGGAATTTGAGCCATTAATAGCAACCTTGGTGAAGTAGAATCTTTTACCTGTTGGGTTAACCAGACTGTCAAGGTAATACACATGGTCCACAGAGGGCGATTCCCCCTAAGGGTAAACCACACAGTTTAAGGAGTGCCAGGTTAATGGTGGGCAAATCCCTGTAAGGGTAATCCGCACGGGTTCTGGTTTACATTGTGAATACACTCATACTGATACTAAACCAAAGTTCAAAAATACAACTCAATAACAAAAAATGAAGGGTGTGAATTTCAGTCTGAACTACCACAAACTTTATCCCCCAAAATCCCTTTAATACATTTTAATGCTATAGTATGACTTTTTTTTAAATATTTCCAACAAAACCACTACAGTGGTGCAGTGGTTAGAGCTGTTACCTCACAGTGAGAAGTAACTGGGTTTGATCCCCACTTGAGGCAAGTCAGTTCAGAAAAAGGTCATTCTCCAAAAAGTGATAAAAAAAAAAAAGACATATCGTGTTTTCCAAAAAGTGACCCAAAAGTCATTTTTGTATGTAGTATACAAAAGAGCCGGTGGCCCCGACCCGCTGGATCCCCGACATGCACCGTGCGAGGGCCCACATATCACTGCTTGCAGTTTTAATTTCTTTTTACATCCACACGCCTGATGTTCTTGTTTTCTTTCCTTTTCAGTCTTCAGCTACGATCAAAGCTGAATCAACTGACATCACTTGCAGTTCATCAAACTTTGTGCAGCTCCTTCTGGAGCCGCAAAAGACTTTATACAACTTTTTTTTTTACATTTTCATTTTTCAGCATGAACCCGTCCCCAAAACCTTACAAAGCTGTAATCTATAACATTTCCTCTCATTTGTCCGTTAAAAAATGATCTCGAGAACAGGATGAAATCCTGCACTATTCTTATAAGTGAAGCCCGTGGGACTAGACAGTTGGTTGACTCAAACAGCAGCAAACGCTAATGACAGGTGGTTGGAAGCACTGCTGGCAGCAGCAGCAACAACATGTTATTTGGGAGTGGAGCACTTCCAGCAGGCTAAGATTAAATCCAAACCTTTGGTCTGAGATTTTCCCCCCAGTCTGATGAAACAATATCATCAAAGCACAGATTCTTTGCACGGACTCTTACTAAACAGGTGGAGAAGCTGACATGAAGGTTGACCAAGCCCTCTATTATAGTAGTTTTTGTCATAGGAGGGAGCGGGAGGCTGTTCCCCATGTGACCTTATTTTTCTATAGAAGACTTCCTCATATTAATGCAGGCATGCTGCTGCTGGCATGTGACTGGCAGCTTTGCAGACTTTGTTTCCCCTCCAAGGCTGTCATTGGACACATTCAGTAAGGGACATCACTGTCAGGGTCAGTGTCTGGGCTTGCCAGGACTTGTTACGTTTACGTGTGTGTGTGTGTGTGTGTGTGTGTGTGTGTGTGTGTGCGTGCGTGCGTGCGTGTGTTCTCCTCTGTTTGTACCATGAACTGATGCTGTGTTTTATGTGAAATTGAGGTACAGTGAACTGCGCTAGAGTTTCTCCTCGTGCAGAGAAAAAAAAAAGCACTCCCTAAGTGCATACTCAGATGTTATGAGGGTGATTTAGTGTGCAGCGTGGCCAGGAGGGTGCAAGCGGAAGGTGGCGAAGGTATTTCTCAGCAAGAAGAAAGAGGAAAGAGAGACAGAAAAGAGAGCAGCTCGTGTAGCAGCTGGTTCTCTCCCCTTTCTGGAATGTGTGTGAGGGCAGGTGCATGAAATGGAGCCGCTCCACCGCTCCCATCACTATAAAGCCTCCGACACACACACATAAACACACACGCACACATGGACCCTCCCCCTTCGCACACAAATACTTGTCCACCTACCGGGTTATTTTGCCCGTAGTTAGACAGTGTGCATTAGAGTGCTGAGTGTGAGCCCAGCTGCAGAGCCATGCCGATGATTTGAACAGGATCAGTTAAGCATTCCCTTTAAAAAAAACATTGCTTTGATCTACTCGAGAAGCCATGGGGGGAATTTATGCTGAGATGAAAGATAACGTCTGGCTGTGATGTTTCTGCGCCTGATTTCAAATATGTCATCTCTTACATTTAACCCTAATCAAATCAGGCCAATACCTAATCGGGTGTGATACCCCCCTCTGACAATGCTATGATACACAGTTACAATCATGCTTATAGACGAATGTCCACAGAACGACAGAGACAGACGATAAATGGATGAAATAGTACGACAAGAAGCTCAGCATGTGAGCCAAGTTCTTTAGAAAAGGCTAATTTACGACATAGCTGGATTTATGGGGAGACACAGCGAAGGACAGGAGAGAGGATATGAGGTGAAGTATAATGTGTGCAGTGAGGAGAATGTATGGAGGGAAAAAAGCCTGTTGGACTTGTCATACTCTGCGTTCATGTCTGCAAGTGCAGATAAGAGTTCTGAAGTGAAGGATAACGTGCAGGTGAAGTAGAATCTCAGATCATACTGTGGAAGGAATTACTTCAATTTTGGATTACGGGTTCTCTCCTTAGGTGTGTGTGTGTGTGTGTGTGTGTGTGTGTGTGTGTGTGTGTGTGTGTGTGTGTGTGTGTGTGTGTGTGTGTGTGTGTGTGTGTGTGTGTGTGTGTGTGTGTGTGTGTGTGTGTGTGACATCCCACTAGTCTGGCAATTTAATGCTCCTAATGGACCTCAATTCGAAGATTTAATACACACTCACCCCTGAACATTTCCCATCCCTTCCTCTGGTTTCCTACTTTGTCTACATCTTCCACCTCCATTCCTCTCTCCAACATCTTCCAAATGACCTACCAGAGTAGAAGGAGATCAGCTCAACTAGAGCCGTAACCACACACACTGTGACCAGAAGCAGATAAGTGCAATAAAGTGTCATTAAGTCAATGTAATGTGTGATAAGTTCAAATCATTACAAGTCTGAACCCTTGCTGCAGAGTATGAGTTCATACTGGAGCAGTTCCAACAGATTAAGGAACATTATGACAAAGTGCTGTTTGTTGATTATTAGCAGTGACACACTGACTGATGAAAGGAACAATTTTCTGCTAATTATGTGGCTGTCTGATATGGTCATTTACTCATTAGAACCAATAATTAAGTAATTGAAGTCGCTCATTTCTGTTGTGTGTGTCCAGCAGTGCACTGTGGAAAAAACAAAAAAAATGTTGTTTCCCTATGAGGAAAACACAATCTGACACAGATGGTGTTCAGTTACAATTCAAAGTAACACAAGTATATTAAATTATGCATTTACTCATGCCATCACGCGTGTATTGTTCCATTTAAACGGTATTCCGATAAATAGGATTCACTGTTAAGACAAATTAGTGACTTAATCGTCTAAATTTTAAGATAATTTCAGATATATATTTTTTCATTAACCACAGATTATAAAATGTGGATTGTGTAACACAACAAAAAATAAATGACAAAATGAAACTAAAGAATATAGTATGCTACCTGTCCAGGGTGTAACCCGCTTTTGCCCAAACTCAGCTGGGATGGCTCCAGCCCACTGGGACTGTACAGGATTAATAATGGATGAATGGAATATGCTTGGAGCTAACACACTAAAATGTGTAACTGTGTAATGTTCAAAGTAATGTTAACTAATCTCACGAGTCCAAATTCATACGTCACTGTGTAGCTATGGCCTTGGAAAACATACTGCAGGTTATAATTGAAACACTCGTTAACTGTTTTCTTGTTCATTAGCCACATTTTTTTGTCATCTGTCACCCCCTGGGTTATAACCTGCTCGCTTGGCAACACAATATCTTTAAAGTAACCACACTTTTATGAGATATGTGCTAAGGAGCAAAGTGTGAGGAAGTAAGGAATGAAAGTTGAGGAAAGCTGGAAGTGTGGCCCTGACGACAATGCAAAAAAATCTTCACAAATATGCCAACATATGTAAATTTAAACTGCTGCATAAAGAGAAATGCTTGAAAACGTTTTTTTTTTTTTAGTTTTTTTTTTTTTATCCCAGTACAGATCATCTGTAGGAAGGTAGAGGTTCCGGGCTCTGCTGAATCTTAGGAACGCTCAAGCAGGCAGTCATTAAGAAAAGCAGAGAGGTCTGACCTGTCCCGAAACACCTTTTTCCATCAGAAAGCCCTTCAGTGTTTTATCATCGGTGATGTCATCAAGGGGCATGCCATTGTAAAGGGAGAAACACCCATCTTTTAATACTTTATTGCCTTCATGATTTAATTTAAAACACCTGTGCAACTTTATTGTCCGTTTTTAATCATCTCAATAAGTGTTTGCATTGTGTTGAATAATAAAACTACACTTTTAAAGTGGCCTCGTATTGTGACTAGTGGCGGTCCAAAGTAACACCTGTGTAATAATCACGCTGTTTAATCAGCATCTTAATTTGCCACACCTGTTTGTGTGTGGAATAGCTTGGCTCAAGTGAAGTGCTCACTAACAAGGATTTTAACAAATTTGTGAACAAAATACCTTTGGTTTGCATGGCAGAAGTCTTTTCTTTGAACCCATAATAAATGCGAGCGAAAACAAAAGTAGGCTATTTATTTATTTAGTTTTGTCAAGTAGTTAGCCGTTTAACTAACTCGCGCGCTTTACTTTGAAAAGTAGAAGGAAACCACTTCACAACAAGGTCCGGCAGCTTTCCGTGTGTGTGTGTCGACGTTGCCGTTATCGACGTTACATTGGTCGGTTCTGTCTTTTTTTCTGTCTAGCTTTTTTTTTTTTTTTTAAGTGTTTTGTAGAACAACAACAACAACAACAACAACAACAACAACAACAAGTAAATCTGTTGTCAGATGATTACTGGGAGAGGAAAGAGGAAAAAAAAAAAGAGTTCTGATCTACAAATCTGTTTTTAGTTTTTGGAATTTTTCTTTCATCTCAATTCTTTGGTGAGATATTGGATTGCTTGAACATTTATTGAAATTAAACCTTGTGAGAAGTTTAGAGTGAAAATCAGCAGCCTCTTTTGTGGAAGCTGTTAATAATCCGTAGACATTTGAAATGTGACCCTTGTTATATTATCCATTGTACCAAATCTTCATCTTAAAAATAACTATGGCCGCCAAATGAATGTAGTGGAGTAGAAAGTACAATATATCGTATAGAGTTGCATAAAATGAGACTAGTAAAGTACAAGTAACTCAAACTTGATTAAATGCACTTTGTTACTTTCAACTACTGCTTACTATGCATATAAATAAAACTAAGAAATGAAAATGTTGTACTTTCTTGGTTTTCGGGCGAGACCACCATTAATAATATGAGAAACAACCGAGAGATTAAGAATGACAGGCTGAGACTGACGCAGACAGATGGAGAGATTTTCCAGGAGAAAAGCACAGGAAGCTAATTAAGAAACAGATGATGTGTTAGATATGCAACAAAGAGGAGATCCCATTTTTTTTTTCAGTGGTACCCTCCTCTGTCTTTGATGTCCTTAAGAACTTCTTTGTTTACTCTGTGATTTCTTAATTCCTTTTTTTTTTTTTTTTTTTTTTACCCGTCTCTCTTTGTCCTTTGTCTCGTGAAATTGTTTTCTTTATCAGTGATGGACCGACAAGTAGATGTTTTATTGATTTTAAAAAAAAAAATTTTTTAATTCACATGTCTGTCTGTCCCCATTTTTTTTTTTTTATCTGTTCCTCTTTACATTTGTGGTTGAATACCTGTCAGCTCTCTCGGTCCTAAACGTGAAGATGCAAGAAACAGGGAGAGGAGATGCTGACGTGAGATTTAAAATATGAAAGCAGCAGGCTGGTGAGTGGTTGGACTGCAGAGTGAAATGGTTGAAGTAAAGCGTTTCAAGCCCGTGGAGGTGGCGGAGACAGGGCTTGCTCAGGGAAGTGGTGCTGGGGAAGGTGGCTTGTAATTGAATCAAGGAGGTGATGATGTGTGTATATGTCTGTTTTGATTTTTCTATCAATGACCAGGTTCTCCTCCCCCTTTTCCAAGGGCAATATGGGGATTATTAGCTGTAAAGAACTGCAGTAATGATGATGGTTGACATTAACTATTCATCACCACGCTCAACACTAGTGTGAGTTTATGTGCGTGAGTACATTTAAGGTGTTGTGTGCCTTAAGTCTCTCTTGTATAGCAGTTCTGTTTGTCTGCCGTCTGCGGGTCACCTTTACAAACTATGGCTGTTTGACCTTTAACTAATCGGGGCATGCAGTCTGCAGGAGGGGAATCCGGGCACCTCCCCTACTCATTTTTTTTTTTTTTTTTACACACTCTCTTCGATGAAGAAGAGGGGGGTGGATGCCTGAGAGGTTGGGGGCCGGGGGGTGTTACTGCACTTGAAGGAAGGAGCAGCTCCAAGCGGCGGAGTTGCCATGGCTACGGGGAAGGGGATGAATGAGTGACATCACAGTGGCGAGGAGGTGAGAGAGTGTGAAATTGATTTGGCGGTGGAGCACGGGGGAGGCGGCTCTCGTCTGTTTTTTTTGTTTTTTTTCAGGCGGACACATTTCTCTCTCTCTTTCCGCTGTACGCTGGGCTCTCACCGGTAAGGCTCCGCTTTTTCTCCCTTTACACTGGCGGTCCAGTGAAGATGACGGTGTGTGTGTGGAAGAGTGATTTTTTTTTTGGATTTTTTTTTTTTTTTGCTGTGATAACTGTCCTCAGGTCCTCAGCATGTGAGACAAACGTAGGAGGGGGGGGGGACGTGCGTGCTAATATGCATGGATGTCATCTGACGCTCCCAGGTTGTGTCACTGGGAATGAAAGGAAAAGCAGATGTGCCATGCAGTTGTCATGGGTCTAAATATACCACGAGATGCTTAGTCTATAGGAATGTGTGTATTTCTGCCTGGGAATGAACAGCTGATTGTGCAAGAAAGGTTTCGGTGTTATCCACTCCGTCATGAGAATTATTACACGAGTATAGATAGTCACACTTGTTTCACGCTCTTGTTTAACACGAATGTATTATGTGTATCTTTATGCGTGTTATAGAGACGCATGCAATCGTGTTGTGGTTGTCACGCAACTACATGTGCTGATGCTCTCAGTTGTCACGCGATCACTTTTTGGGTCCTCAGGGAAATTGTTGTTACTTTTCTACCGCGAGATCGGATTCAGCCACTGAACAGCACCCTTACAGTTAGTCACATTTTCAGTAGAGGAGCTGCTTTTCCACTATTGGGGCGTGAACTTGGCTCCTCTGCTGAGGGTGGTTTTCCCTCGCAGTGCACCACCATGCTGCGACTTTATTGGCAAAGCTAGTGGTTCATTTGGCTCTGTGATAAATGAGGAAGTTGACCTGCATTGACCCCTGAGGGACAAACGGAGTTGAAAGGTAGGGGCTGCACATCAAAAACCTCTGCTCAGCTTCTTTTCCCTTTGGTTAGCATCCAGAATTGGGACAAGAGATGGGAATGTAACAGATTATGTTAGCCATCAATGGATCAACATTTTGGCGATTTGAGAAGCATAATCCATGTTGTAGGACTAAGTGGGTTCACAGATCTGCTGATAACCCGTCTTGTACTTTTTTTGGGGGGTGGGGGGAGGGGGGGAAGCTGGTGTGTTCATACTGCCTCTGTTTTGGTCTAGGGGGAATATGCAAAAAAAGACATTTACAGATGAATTTGCATGAAGTCATTTTGCTGTGATCCTAACCAAACATTGCTTTTACACTCTGTACTCTCCGCTAAATAAAACAGCTGAGTTCAGTAATGCTTAGTTTCAAACACGGCAGGAGAAGTATTATTCACAGAATTACCAGTGTGACCAGCCCTAGCACTATTGGTAGGCTCAGAGCATCAATTATTAATAAGAGGTGATGAATATACATGAGGCTATTTGAAGCAGTTTAATTTAATTTGTCACCGCCAGATGTAACTGTAGGTGTGGGTCACTTGTATACATGCATATCAGGAAACCTCTTGGCCTACTCGATCTATTGTTAGAAGAAACCAGTGTGGATATTTAGAGGCTCCGGTGCGAGCAACATAAAGCCACGCAGGCGGCATGTCTTTTCAAGTCGGTTAAAAAGCTCCGCTGAGTGAATGAATGTGAGTCTGCCAGCTTTTTGGACGGCATGGTCGGGGGCACAAGTGGGTCAGTTGTAGCGAGTCATGCAAAATCTCTTGTCTTTCTACTCTGAGAACAAAACTGCCCCGTAGCAAAACACAACACAACATCGTGCTTTTTCTCTGTGTTGTAACTACAACATCAATAATCTGAAGTCGGTTTTGGGCTATTCCACTTCGTGCCTGTTATCGTGCATCTTTTCTTCTGGGATTTGGTTACACAATGAGTTTAGTTTGTATTATAACTTGCACTTCTCTTTGCCTCTTCCTCTCTGTTACTGACCGCTGGAAAGGTAGTTGCTTAGCGACATGATGAGTCTATACCATGCTGAAGTTAGTTTATGTGTGTAATCATCACTTCTTCCTTCTTGTTGTACAGTATGGATTTTGACACGTTTGAGCTCTTTTAGTCTCAAGTCTTTTAACAAATTAGATTTTCGTTAGTTTGTTCTTTTAATCAACATGAACTTAGTCTGCTTTCACACCTCCCTGTTTGGTAGGCCACAAATCACTTTCTGTTTTAAGCACCACAATCAGATAACATTACTTACTGATTAGATACAAGCTGCTTCTTAATAATTAAATAACTTGGATTAATTGGGGTCTAGTACAGTTTAGTTATGCAGCATGTCAAGCGGCTAAATCATCTACTAAACAGGAGACGCTTTGGGAGGCAGAGGGTCCTGTTTCAGTGTTCAGGAGACGCATGTTTGTGATTCCACAGATGCACGCAGATTGTGATACAAGACTTTCACGAAAACCGTTATTAGTTCAATTTTCTCTTTCACATTATTGCTTAGTATTTATCCATTATTTAAAAATGTAATATCTTATTCCACAGTCTTTGTTTTGAAATTATACTCTTTATTTAGTTTTGTCTCAATTTCAATTGTAATCTCTATTGCACACCTTTTTCTCTTTTTCATATGGCCTTTTTCACTGCAGGAAGTTTCATCTGCGTTTTTACCACCGGATCATCCTTTTCAATAAGCTTGACTTTACTTTTATGTAAATTTGACACAAACACACATAATTAACACTTTTTAGCTGCACAGGTTCCAGTTACTTTCATGCTAAATTTGTTGTTCAGCTGGGAGGCAATTTTCTTTGAAATGAATTGGAGGAAAAAAAAACTGTTAAGATAAATACACATGGTTCAACAAATAGCTTGATTTGCAGGCCAGTGAGAGTGCAGAGGGGCATTCAACTGGTGAAGCTCCCACACTTATTATTTTTTAACTGCGGGGGATTGAGACAGAACGTCCCTGCGTGTGTTCCTCTGCAATTACTGTATAATCTAAATTAGAAAATAAAGATGTACAGACACAAGCAAAAGTATTCCATAGTCCCTGGGAACTATTCAATTATCACTCCAGGAATAATAGTCACACATGCACCAAGAGAGAGCGAGAGACAGACTCACTCACGTTGTAAACTCTGGCTTGCTTTCAACAAAACTAACGAAAAGCATGTCTTTAGGCATCACCTTTGAGCTTTGTCTGGTGACATAGCTAGCCATCGATTGCTTATCTGTGGATGGACTTTCTACTCGGTGCTTTATTTTCAAATCCCTGTGCATAGTTGTGGAAAATATCTGATATGCTTTAGCATTCAGAGTTTGCACTGCACCTCATTTTCATTTATTTTTTTCATTTTTTTGTTTGTACCTCAGCATCTAATTTCACAGCACCACACTTGTTTTAAGGACTCCTTGTTTGTAATGTGTGAAATGTGTTCTTCTTCTGTTGCTTAAGGACTGTTGGCAAACATCTTAGGCGCATCACTGCCAGCTTCTGGCAGTAGTAACACATTACTACCAGGCATCGGGAATTTTTTTTTTTTTTTAAGATGACAGTTTGATTTTTATTTTATGATTTAATGATTTTATATATATATATATATATATATATAAAATTAAAATCTTGAACCATCTTCATTAGAAAAAAAAAAGTTGAAGAACATTCACTAGATCTCCAGTAGTTCAGAGACAGGACGAGTCTTCCTGTCTTTTACTATCTCACTGTTCACCTCTACACACCAACTGTTTAACACCAGTTAGACATCATTCAGTCATGCAACATTAATGTTGTTGCTGTGCGTGCCTTTAGATCTGCCTGTTTAATGACACTCAAATCCAGATGGGAGAACATGGAAATTGTGGGGATTACAATAAGTGAGGTTGTTTTTTTTGGTTTCGTACAGGGTTCTTCTCACCGTTTCACCAAATCCAGCTAGTAAATATAACCCATTTTATTAAACAGCAACAGACAAAAATGACATCTGAACATTTATTCCTTTTAGAATGTCCTCTCTATTTGAAATTATTACAACCGAAATATGATTATTATTAAGACTGTACCCGACTCAGAACTTGCAGATTTGGCTGGTCAATATGAAGATTTAATTACTCGTTTCTCTCTTTTTTTTTTTCCATATAGATAAACTGTCAATCAGAAAATCCTCAGCATGCTCTCTTTTGCCGATAGATTGCAGACGGTCTGTGGTCTGAACCCCTTCCAGTGGTGCACAGCAGAGGTGTCACCTTCTGTCACTCTCGCTTAGCTTCTGTGCTGAAAGCGTGAGCCCGCTGCTGCCTGGGCTTCTAGTCGACCCTGTCCGCGCCTGCAGACCTCACCTGGTGGAGGCGGAGGGGTCTCCGACGGATGATTTGACTTTCAGGGGCCAGCCCTAATTATTACAGTCTCGTCTTTCTCTTCCTACTGTCTCCTCTCTCTTGTCTTCATCTACCATTTTGTGTTACCACATATAATTGCTTTGGCACCTATCTCTGATTTGCCAAAAACAGCTGGTTGAGTGTAGTTGCGCATGTATAAGAGAGCGTACGGTACAGCGTGTGTGTGTTTGTGCACATTTGTTCACATAGACAGCAGGCATCTTAGGGAACATTGGTACTTGAAATTGAGCAGCTGTGAGTTTAGCATGACAACATAAGCCAAATTTGTTGTGGGTTGGAGGTTGGAGCCAACTGTGCCTGAGTCTGTCAGCTTACTGACTAATAGCGTGTGTATGTCAGGCAGTGGTCATCGGTTTTATCCTCAGTCCGCTGGGAACAGAGTACGGTAAGAGAAGGATGCTGTCTGTTTACTGAGTGCTGCTTGATTTAGAGCTGTTCTCATGCTGGCTTGTGCTATTCTTTTATTTGTCTGGTTATTGATCGTCTCTCGCTGAAGGTTGCTTGCATCTTTTATATTGTCCACTGTGCCAGCTGCTTTGAGCTGGGAGTTAGGGGAGGGAGACAAAGGCGGAGACAGAGCGGACTCTCTTCGAGTTTGGGGCATTCTGAAGTGGATGAGAGGAGGGGAAGGGAGGTGATTTCGAGAGGGACACATAATTATATGCAGAAAGAGAGACACACAGCTCAACAATGTATGAGAGTAGAGAAACTGACTCAAGTTATTAATCGTTATAGCGCTCTACTGTCTGTCTTGCCTCCGTCATACACTCATTAACGTCATTTGTCTCTCAAATTCTCCTGGCTCGTCACAGCTTTTCTCCCCTCTCTCATTAAACCATCTTGTCCTTTCTTTAGATCCTGGCCAGTGGTGTCAATGTGCTAAATCAGTCTGCCAATCATCCAGCAGTCAAATCCTCTCAGTCCTTCTTCGGCACCCTTTTTGACAGCTGTTGACTTTAACTTTCAAATGATAGAAATTCAGTTTTACTCAGCTCCTTCATGGTCCAGCCAATCTATGCCACAATATAGTTCTTGTTTAATTCTAATTCTGTAGTTCTTGATCAGCTGTTCAATGCGGTTTTTCTTGTCTTGATTGTCAGTTTGAATAATGATTTTGTGTAAAATAAATAAAATGTGTGAACATGACTACAAATCTGATAAGATCTCATATTTTAAAATCCATTTTTGATATTTAAAAGTTATATTTACACTTTTTTGGTGGATAGCAAAAATGTAATATATTTCAGAAGTCCAGAAACTGTTGGACTGACATTTCATCCATGTTTTGTTTAGTTTAGGAATTATTCAACAGTAAGCTGTCATTTTAATTACCGGTAACCCTCGGTATAAACGCTGTCAGTTAGTCACTCTCCGGCGACAGTCAGTCTAAAGGTTCAAGATTTTCTAGTTCGTCATTTTGCATTGTATGCTTGAGTTTTTATGGAATACGTACCAGTACTAAATTCCACATGACTGAGCCGACTGTGTGCCCATGTTCGGCAACTGAACTCACTTTTGTTGTTTGCAATTAGGTTTAAAATGATTCGGTTAAAGGTGACATTACCTACCGTGTGTCAAACCCATGAATCAGCTTCACAAAGGAGAAATCTGTAATCGTGCAGTCCTGACTGTTTAGTGCCTGTGGACTGCTGAAGCAACTCTTGGCTTGTTATCAACTGTCTGTGACTGAGTCACACTGGCAGAATTCTGGTTTGTCCAGATGGACAGTGTCAACTGCTTTTTGCATGGACACCATTCTTACCTTCATCTGTCTGTCCATTGTCTTGCGTTTCCACTAATGTATTCAATTTGTTTTCTACTGAGAGCACCGCAATGCAGCACTGTGACAGGCTAAGCTGTGTATCTATTCAAAAATATCTTTGAAAACTAATTCACACATCCTCTGTATGAGGCGAGTACAAAATGAAAAGTGAAATAAACGTAAAGCAGGTATGTTGCAGCTTCGTTGTCTGGAAAAAAAATGTTTCGTCACTTTAAATTGCCCCCCTTCTCAGTTGCATTAATTACAATTGCTGGTATAAATTTGAAAGATTTGCAATTGCTACTAGTACTACAAATCAGAATCAATGAATCGGTAAATATAATCAATAACAAACCAAAACAAGGCAGTTTCTTCACAGCATAATGCAGAGAAATGCTTAAATCCTCCCTTTGCAGGCAGCAAGCCACCTTGGAATTGACCAACATCGCTGCCAGGCTATTAACTCGTATTAAGAATATTAGATAGTAATGCCAGCTGATTCGTTTAAACCTGGACTGAGCTACCAATTTAGAGTAAAAAAAAAAAAAAATGGTTGGAATATGTTATAATTTAGTCCACAGAGTGATTAAAACAGATTTCTCACACACTGTCTTTGAACAGGAAACTGTAGTTATCTTGTAAGTAATTCATTAATTATTAATTAATTTAGTCCAAAAAATGCTTGACAAACATCTAAGTGAATTGCAAATTTCTTTGCTGTTTACAGTCTTTGCATCGAAAAAGTCAACAATATTAGTTAGAAAAGTATAACGTTCTTGCAAACAGAAAGTCTAAACTGCTTTAGTCATGCTAGGTATTACTCTTAAATGACTTCTGTGTTTGGAGTTAACAAAGCAATGTTTTGATATTACCACAAAAATGTGAAAACACACACATACACAATTGCACTCGTAAAACACTGTCTAAACAGTACGGGAGGCAACCGGTAAATCAACCTGATCTTAAAACCAGGTGTGACAACAGTGAGTGTGAAACTACATCAATATGCGACTCCCATAACTTCAACAGCAAGAAAAGCAGCATGACATCTGCCTGCAGTCTGTCAGTCAGAGGGACAGTTTGTCTTAACCACACTCACAAAATGCTCTTGAGCAATGAAATAGGACACGCATTTAAATCAGCCATGATCTAAACTTTGCTGGCGTTTCCAATACTAAAAGTTATTTGTTCAGGTTTTTTGACTACCACTTAGTTGCATTTGATCATACATTTTTCATTTGCACATTTAGTATGCACATTTTTCCCTTTCATTAGATAAATTATGGCAGTAAATACATACAGTACATCATTCAATATGTCGTCTTCAAGTCTTATTCAGATCTATTAAAACCTGAACCATAAAGAGGATCTTAAATGAAGTCTCACGTAACAAATATTTACCACTAAAGTAATAAACAATAGTTCATTTAAGAGTGTTTTGTCTGTACCACAATTACGATCATTAAATGTGATACTATAATAAACAACAACAGTGCCAAGCAATATATCAATAAGACCTGATGTTTGTGACAAAACCACAGTGTTGTCCTTCAACTGAGGTGAAGCTGTCAGTTTGACAACCGCAACACCTGTAATTACAGATTCTGTGTATATTTACTTGAGAACTTTGTATGAAACAACACAACACATTTTACACTATTGTTGCAAGTTTCAATGCTGCTGGAAAATGGCTGCAGAGCAATCAAATTTCTTTGACAGAGCAGGTTCAGAGGGGAGGCGTTAAGATATAGACAAGAGGAGGCAATGGAAATAACATAATCAATTGAAGTGGTGTGTGTGTGTGTGTGTGTGTGTGTGTGTGTGTGTGTGTGTGTGTGTGTGTGTGTGTGTGTGTGTGTGTGTGTGTGTGTGTGTGTGTGTGTGTGTGTGTGTGTGTGTGTGTGTGTGTGTGTGTGTGTGTGTGTGTGTATTTCTCATTAACAAGAGATGGGCATTATGTAGACACAAGGTCTTCAAAAATATTACAATTTTGGCTGGTAAATTAAATAAATATTTATTTGTGTAAATATATCACATCTGATTAATAATTAATTCAAAGAGGTCTCTTTTCATCCATAATGCATCACCCCCAAACATGCCAAGTGCCTTTGGCTTTGCCGTAATTGGGAACATTTCCTTCGTTGGGCATCCTGCACCATAAGTGGAAGTTAAGCAGATCGCATGCAAGCAATGCGCTCGCTCAATGGTGGCCACCACAGCAAATCATGATGGTGACACGGTCTCAGTATTGATTGACACGTCAGGGCAATGATGGCAGAGTGACAGCTGTATCAAAGAGAATGAAATCTGTCATCTCCTGTGAGTCAAAAGCTTCTATAGTGAGAATTTGTCACTATTGTACAGCAGCAATGAGGCACAATCTGTACACAGCCAAATACATCTTATACTACAGTTGAAGCTATCATTTATTACATTTATTCTGAAACTATTTTAACATAGACAGATGACACATCTAGATTATGGAGTGTGAACGCGTGCTAATTCTTTACACATCAAAGACTTTCTCCTTACATATACTTTAAAAATCAGTTAAACATTAAAAAAAAAAAAGATTTCCATGGCTGTCAAACAAGAGAAGCCCTTCTGTCATTTCCCTTTATCTATTTTCTTCTCTCTCTCTGTGCCCCCTGTCTGTCTCTCTGCTTCGCTGCCTGACCTAGTTGTAGCTGTAGAGTGTTGGAAATTATTAGTACGTGACACCGACCCATTATCCTGCCGCTGTTCGACCAGAGATGAGTTCACTTGCCTTCTAGCGGGATGTCTCACTTTGAGACCCGGTCTTACCTTTTGTCCCAATGTTCCACCTTGTCACCGTCTCCTGATACAGAATCCTAAAAGTCTGCTTCTGCAGGCACAGATAACTCACATTAACATGAGCCATTAACGCTAAACAACATTGAGATGGAAATGCATGACATTTTCTTGTCAGATCTACTGCTGTGAGGTCTGGATGTCATGTTTAAAGTCTTAACAGCGCAGTCAATGTGTTATCCTTGACCAAAAATACAACACCATCCAGCAAACGAGGGCAGAAAAGGTGTGAATGTGTCTGTTGTCTTTGTTTGCGTGAGCCGTCTCATCGCAATCTGTGCAAACACTGAGTCCTCTGCACATAAACCCGGCATCTGATTTTACTCAGGTAGATTTCGGTGAAGTTGTTCGAGCAGTGTTTTGCAGAAGATGCTGCGAGTAGTTTCTTTGACCTGATTTCGGATGACAGGACTTACTCGAGCATCTAGTCACACACACACACACACACACACACACACACACACACACACACACACACACACACACACACACACACACACACACACACACACACACACACACACACACACACACACACACACACACACACACACACACACACCTTCCAGTCTGGCATTTTCTCATTCCCTTTCAAGCTCTCGCTGTTGCTCCTCTGTGCTCGCTACCATCACAGGATGAATCTCACATGCTTCTCATGTTCTTTTATCCCATTTCCACGCAACCATGTTTGACAGCAGCGATAAAATAACAGCTCATAATCTCCCACAGAAAATTCAGCATGCTTTATTACCTGTAGGTGTGCTAGCAGCGTGCCACAGATTTGTAAAATGTGTGTTCCCATTCTGCTTTAGTCACCCGCTGCACACTCTGATGGTCATCCGTTTCTTTCAGGTCTTCTTTTTTCTTTTCCTCTCTACCATTTTGCTCTTCCTTTTCTCGTTCATTCACCCTTTCTCATTCACCCTCACATTCTAACTTCTTGTGCAAATCCTCTTTTTAATGCAGAGCTTAGTTATTCATATATGCAAATCAACCTTAAAGCACAAAGTCATAGAGATTGCCCTACAGACACACTAACACTGCAAGCATATAGTTCATATTGCGTCACACTCTGTGTGTGTGTGTGTGTATGTTGCGTTATGATAAGTGCATTACAGAGTATGTGTCCTGATGTCAAGCTTTTCCATCTTGGTAAACTATACATATCTGCAGTTAATTTGAGGCCAGTTTAAGACCCTTGATGAGTACTTAACCTGTCACCGCACCAAAAGCCGCACTGCAGCAGCTTCGCCTCCCTTTCTCTCTCTTTCTATCAAATTTAACACTCCCCCTCTCTGCCTGCCTCTTGCCATCTCTTGCTTATTTCTCTTTCTCTTGCTCCCCCTGCTGTATCTGCATTTCACTAAATTTTTCACTCTTTTATTTCTGTCTTGTATCTTTATTTTCTATCCTTTTTTTTTTTCAGGTAACCTCCCGGACTATGGCTCTATTCATGCCCTGTTTTATTTGGCTGAGAAGGTAGAGGATTTTCCCCCCAAAAAACGTGTGCATCTGAATGAGTCACTGCGTATGTGTGTGTATCTGTGGTAAAAGGAGACCGGGAGGGGGTGTGTGAGGAGGTGAAGAGCATTGCGTCATTGGGGGTGTGTTGAGCGAGAGGAGGGCTGAGCCGGCTGTCAGTCAGTGACGCCAGTGGAGCACGTGCGTTGGGTATGGCTGGGGAGACGTTGTGCAGCGGTTATCTGGCTGTAGGCGAGAAGAGTTAGAAACAGCCGCAGCTCCCCGTTGCCAACGGGTTGACCGAGGGAGTGTGTGTGTGCGTGCGTGTGTGTGCGTGCGTGTGTGTGTGTGTGTGTGTGTGTGTGTGTGTGCGTGTGTGCGAGGCTGGGGCTGTGTGTGTGTGTGTGTAGATGCTGCATGGGCTGCAACCAGAGCTGCTGCTGCTGCTGGTGGTGAATAATGCAGACAGGGGAACGGAGTTTGGATAGCATGCAGGAAGCCAGATTAATTATGCATTGTACCAGTTACAAGCTCTGCATTAGTTCATTTTTCTGGAACCTGTAGCTGCCTACTACCTGCCTGCCTGACTCAGTGACTCCCTGCCTACCTTTCTGCCTGCCTGCCAGCCTTTCTACCTGACTGGTGGACTTAACTCAGAAAATGTCTCACTACCATTTCATCAAATGTTGTAAGTAGCCATTCAGCAGCTCTGTATTTCTGCATGCAAGTGTTCTTGTGTATGCTTCAGTCATGGATGTTCCTGTTGTATTAGCACTTACTATATATCTATGCAGGTGGTCATACTGTAGGAGTTCACATGCTTGAGAATTCTGGTCGTTTGCTGCAGACACGGCAACAGAGTCTAAACTTCAAGTGTGTGTGTGTGTGTGTGTGTGTGTGTGTGTGTGTGTGTGTGTGTGTGTGTGTGTGTGTGTGTGTGTGTGTGTGTGTGTGTGTGTGTGTGTGTGTGTGTGTGTGTGTGCGCGTGCATGTGCATGTGCAGTAAGTGGGTGTGTGAGCTTGCTGCAGATAGCTGCTGCAGATGTGTGAAGTTGACCGGTGAATGCGGCAGGTAGCAGCAAAAGGAAAAAAAAAGACAAAATAGAGGCACAAAGATTGCAGATCCCGTGAGGGTCTGGCATGTTCATGACACTCTGACAGACTGACAGAGAGAGAAAGTGACTGCAGTGAGAGGAGGACAGATGGAGACATACTGAGGGTGATTTAGAGGAGCATTGGAGAGAGGGAAGGAATGGCAGGATTGGTGAAGACGGGATGAGTGACACATCTAGAATGCGGCCAAGTGTTGCAAAGAGTGATGAGCAGACTCTGCGAGCATTGGGATAGAGAGATGCTGATATATAAAAAAAAAATAGTGGCATGGAGAAGAAAAGGAGGAAAAAAAAAAAAAAAAAAATCTGCTGATCAGTGAGTTCTATGATAAAGGTGATACAGGCTGTCAAAGACTCTCCTTGAGTCTGGGAACCCTACGTGTCTCACTCCTTTATCTATACATATCCCTCCCTCAGTATGTCCTACATATTTGTGGTGTCTGCAGTTTGCATCCTGTGTTGTGTAATTGTATACGTGTGCTATTTTCTAATTTACAAGCACCTGCAGTGGTGTGTGTGTTATTAGCTGGAGCCTGCATGGGATGTACTACATTCAATCAATAACTGATAGCCTGCAGATGGGATGGCAGTGTCTCTCTGTGTCTCCTCTCACTCCAGCTCGCTCAGAGTCATTCAGCCCTATTTCCCATTAGACCTACTGTCATTTCCCACTCTCTTATTCACATTTCATCTATTTGCTGAGAGACATTCATCACACAGTATCAATTGCCAGCATTATTTTGTATGACTATTTTGTGCAAATATTTGAAAATGATTTGCAAGGTTAAGTGGTAATCATGTGTGTTTTCATCAACTAGGTTGATGTGAATTTGCATTAGATTTGTATGAAAAATGGAAAAGTATTCATTGTATTTCAAGTATTCATTGTTTAGGGGTAAATCCTAATTCTCTCCTATTGATCCTTGATGTTTCTATCAAAAACAGAGGACAAAGAAACGCTCCTTGGAACGTACTGCTATAAACCAGTCAATGTTTTCACACACCATTGAGCCTCATTGCATACAGCAGGTTTGGAATAAATAAATAAATTGTGAGTGACAGCTTCTTTGAGTCGTAACATGTCGCAACATCTAAAGCCACATGTCAACAGCTATGCAGTTAAAGTGAACCTTTTAGCGCACATCATTGTTTGTTTAAACAGATACATTTTTCATGACTTCATCTTGTCTTACTTTAGGATGTTCAGCTTCTCTTGATATAGTCTTTTTTTATCTAATGTATATCCATCTTCTACATCTTGTGCTTTAATATCTTGGTGTAAGTCGTGTCTGTACCAGTGTGTCATCTGGTGTGATGTCTGTCATGTGCTGGGAGTTTATGGGTTTATGTGACTAAAGCCTTGAATATATGTTTATTAGATGAATGTTTTGGGGAGACAAAGAGTGTGAAGGATGTAAAGTAAGCAGCCAAACCAAAAAACAGATTACAGTTTCAGTGAGCACAAGGATGGAGACAGCATTCACCATACTGCTGTCTGTTTGACAAAACTGACTGGGCTGATGCATTTGTTTCATCTCTTCTCTTTACTGTTGCTCATAATACAAACCAAGTATTAAAAAGGAGAAAGACAAAGGAAGAATTAACTGCAGTCTAAATTATTTTTCTTAATCTGGAAAATTTGTCACTCGTCCTCGTGCACTTACAGTTTACCACTAAAACACTGACGAAGGCAAATCAAAGGAAAAATAAATACGGTGACAATTTGTTATCCTTGTGTTTGCAGCACTGTCAGTGCCAGTTTCATTTAGTTTCTTTTGAATGAAGGTTTTGTTCGGAGTTGAAAAGATTAGTCAATTAATCAGTCTGTCGTTTATAGACAAACTGTTTTGGTAAATCAAAAGTTTTGTAACAGAAATGTGAGTTTTGGCAAGTTTCAACTTCTCATTTGTGTGCATTTCTTTGTGTTGTGTGAAAGTGAATAATTGTTTAATCAAGAAAGCAACATGTCAGCTGTATTCATACTTAACATAAATCATTAGTTGCTGCCTTGGTTCTTTATAATTGAATTACTTCCACATATCTGAGTTCTTCCACTGAGCTTTGTCCTCACAGGTGTGTGTGTGTGTGTGTGTGTGTGTGTGTGTGTGTGTGTGTGTGTGTGTGTGTGTGTGTGTGTGTGTGTGTGTGTGTGTGTGTGTGTGTGTGTGTGTGTGTGTGTGTGTGTGTGTGTGTGTGTGTGTGTGTGTGTGTGTGTGTGTGTGTTCGTTTAGCCTAATGCACGTAACAAGTTTTGCTCTTGGTGCTCTGGATTTTTGCTTGTCACTATACTATATCTCGGTATAGAAAGCATCAGGGCAACTCATATCAGTGCACCCACTTCAGTTGGTGTCTGCTGTGGACAGAGAGGGAACAAACGCCACAGCTGCTGCTGCAAGAAATATAAAAAAGGACTGCAAAGAGGAGAAGGTGAGAGGGAGTAATATGTGAAAGCCGAAGGAAAAAATGAGGCAATAACATGGCACTGGGAATGCTTGACTGTAGAGAGATGGAGTGGTGTTATTGGAAAAAGCGGTAGGTTGAGTATACTTTTGTGTTTATATTTGTAAGTCTCCTCGACCTGCAGCCAAGTTCCTCAAATAGAATACAGTTGAGGCACCTGGCGTGAACAGTATAATAATGACCCCCCCCACCACCACCACCACCACCACACACACACACACACACACACACACACACACACACACACACACACACACACACACACACACACACACACACACACACACACACACACACACCTCCCTCTCTCTCTCTTTGTCTGAAACCTGAATACAAAAGAACTGTTTTTGCATGTCTAACCAGAGCAGATGGCACTGATGTATTGTGCAGGAGGTGTATGTGTATGTGTTGGGTGGAGGGGGCAGGTGTTTGAATGAATGTGTAGATGTATATCAAACAGAAAGGAGAGGCACATAGAAACACTGCAGCTCCTTTTGTCTGCTTGGATGTCTTTGTCTCTCGTCCAAACACACCTCAGCCCTCCAGATGAGAAGCAGCTGTATACTGTATTAAGTAGACTCAAAGTAGCAACACGCACTTGTGTCCATTGGGAGACTGTTGAGGACATCTTTTATTGTTGTGTCTGCTTTTCACTCCTGAATGTTATCATTGTTCAAAGCAGAACTCTAGACTCAAATTTCACACTGATGGCACTCGTGCCAGCGAGTCTCTCAGCAGCCATGCCAGACTGGGTGGCACCAGTTCTGGTTTGTGGTTTAATGTAAAAAAAAAAAGAAATCCATTATCCTATATATGTTTTTTTATTTACCTTTATCTTTAAAAAAGAAATCCATTATCCTAGATATGTTTTTTTATTTACCTTATTTGAGACAGTGCAGCACTGCTCAATGTGGAGAATAATGCATCATAGACAGATGATCAAGAACAGACAGTAAAAATAGCCCCAGGAAAAATTAAAACAACAACAGTTTATTAGAGATTTTGAGAGAAGATTTGTACTAGAAGGCATCTCGTCTTTATCGATGTGATGTGGCATCTTGAATTTGGCACACGACTCGGCTTTCTCACTCGCCATGCGACAGTGGTTCTCTTGATGCTGACAGCTTGCAGGAACACAAGCTGTTTCTTGGGCGATGCAAAAGCGCAGTGTGTAGTATTAAAGTTTTGTGCTTAAAATTTGTTGGGGCTTTTCCAAACCTGCCCGTGACTCTCCCAACTTCTCCACATTGCTTTGTGGCTGTGGGCAGAGCCCTTTTAGATGTGCTCGGAGTAAATAAGACTCAATTGTATGTTTTGTCACCGACTGTTGTTAAATGTCACCAGTAGCTTTACCATACTAACTGCTATGTGCCAGTGCAAACACTGGTATGGCACGTTTGCATAGATAGTTTTGGCATAATTTGCCTATATATCCTTGTCTATGGCTATATCTGTGACTACCATTGCTGAAGTGACATTAGACTACAGATGTTTGTTTACCAAACACCTATTTATTCTCACTGGTCCAATCAGTCACAGTCTGCAGCCATGCGAAGATTACTGCATATCAAGCATGTTTTAGGAGATGATGAAGTAGTGCGACCGAAACAGAAGGGTCCAAACCTTTGACCTGATGAACAGACTGATGTGTGCTTAGTCACCCTAAAAGAGAAAGAGATGATAGAGACCCAGTGCTACATTCAAGCAGCTCTGTGAAAAGACAGAAATGCTCCAAGGAGGGAAAGTTTAAAGCAAAACGGTCACAAAAGGACAAGAGCAACAAAGGAGCAGTACAGTTGAATTTGATAAAAGAAGGAGAGATATACAGACAGCAGGGCCAAAGAGACATGAGTTGGTGAGTCACAAAGAAAAAACGAACACGGTCTCTGCAAAGACATCCTTGTCTTCATATTTATCTTGTCCTCTGGGCTGGGTATGACCTGAATTTGTCAGATTATTAGTACGAGCAATGTCAGATTGGACGCTTAACATACACACCCAATTCCTCTGCTGATGTTTGCACTGCAACTAAAATCCACTGTTTTTCCCTAAGTGTGTGTCTTTTTTTAATTTCTACATTAGCTCTCTGAGTGATCTCATTCTTAGCCCACCTGCTGCACGATCCCTGTATATTCTAATCATCCATACAGACCATAATAGGTTCAGCATCTGCCTTGGGATGAGATCTGTTTGGCGGAGTTCCACTGAGAGGCAGGGAGATTATGCACAGTCAGGAGAATTGCTACACTCTTGTCGGGACTGGAGAAACAACACATAAAATGCTGTGATGCCTCACTCAGCCCACCCCGCAGGGCTAAACAGACAGCAAATATCCTTCACAGTAAATATGCTAAATTATTGCCCACATTAAACCCAACTGGGCAAACTGCTGACACAGACATGCAAGCACAAGCATACATGCGCATACACAAAACAATAACACAGACGCACAGTTAAACTTGGAGGTGAACCTGACAGCGTTAGCTGTTTTTTTTTTTTTTTTTTTATTGTTGGAGCCCTGTTTCATTAGCTCGGCTTCAGAATCTGTTGCGTAAATATTATGAGCTGAAGTGTTTCCACTGATTCACTCTATTGCCCTCCTCACTCCCATAGCATGGACAGATTGCCATCAAAGCTTAAATTAAAACAAATAATTCACAAGTAAATTACATTCGCATTTAGTTTTATGCAACTATTTCATGTTCTATTCATCACTAACATCATCTTGCTCTCTGTCTCCCTATTTTTCTCACCAGGTTGTTTCCAGCTATGTAATGTCTTTCGTCAGAACATGGAGATAGACCAGTGTCTGCTGGAGTCTCTCCCCATTGGCCAGCGCCAGCGGCTGGTCAGGAGGATGCGCTGTGACCAAATAAGGGCATACTACGAAAGAGAAAAGAGCCTTCAGCGCCAGCAAGGTGGTATCAAGGTTCGAGCCCCGCCCACCCACCGCAAGAAGCACCGTGTCCGCTTCAGCCTCACCGACGTCATACAAGATGCCATCATTCACCATGACGACAAAGAAGGTGCATGTGTGTGTATGTACGAATGAGTGTGCATGTCTGTCTGTGGTTCATTGAAAATGTGGTTTTTATGTGAATGTTTACACAGTAATTGAATGAGGACGACAAGTGGCCACCAGATATGCAGTGTTGCCGCATCGATGTTGACTGATCACAAACACTCCCACACATACAGCAGCGGTGGGCCAAATCAGTGCTGCTCACTGCGGGTCACACGATTTGTTCTGCTGGAAGCTGCCCACTCGACTGAGGAGAAATCAGTGATGCTTTTATCCACATACAAACACCTCTCAAGGACAAAAATACCTTGGCAGAGATGACCGTGTCTGCTGTTGAGAGCCAACAATCATTTCACAGAATTTAAGTCACTTTTTCTTGAACTGTAGGTCCTACAAGCCCCTTTGCTTTTATTTTCTTTCACCGACACTGTTCAGTGGCATCAACAGGGGGGTTGAAATGTTCTTCAGAGATAAACTAAAGCTCAACCGGGCTGATACGACCATTAATACTAGTGCTAGTCTGTAACATAAATATTTACCTTTTTATTGATTCATGTGGGTTTTTATATCTGTATCACAAACACAAGTAAAGCCTCAAAATACACATTAATGTATTAGCTCAGGATCACTGAATGTTGGGCATTGTTTCAACCATTCAGCCTTTTGTTTCAAACAGTTGATAGCTTTCCAATACATACTTGAACACTTTTTATTGTCAGAAGACCTTGAAGATAATTTTAGTCAGAATACATGCAACATAGCATTTTCTTAAGACTTTAAGGCTGTTGACTTTTAACTGCTGACAGTACAAAATGTCATTGTGTGCCTTTCTGAGTCTGTTTTTGTGTCTGGAAATGTTTCTTTGTTTCTGTCAGTGTATGTGAGCAGACATTTGTTCATATAGCCACGATCAGTCGGAGGAAAAGCTTTTCTCAGACAGACTATCATACCTGCCCTTAAGCCTTCGGTGTAATCAGGATTCCAGCCTGGCTCCCAGTAAAAACACACTCCGTTTTTATCAATTAGTCAATAAACTTTAGAGAGAGAGATTTAAAGGGACCACACACTTTACTCTAAAGGGCACTGATTTCCGTCCAACCTCACTGTCTTTCTTTTTGTTTATGACAGTCGGTTGCCAGTCTTTTACCCAGCTGTCTGGACGTATCTCTGCCAGTCTTTGCAGGTCAATGTGTTAATCTCTGCCCCCTTGCTGGTGGTGAGATTCAGCCGGGGTCTGTGGGAGCAGCTGGTGTGCCATTGCAACAGCCAGACTGAAAACAGTGTTCCTTGGCTTGGCATGAATCAGAAACCCCTCTGCCTAATCGCCCAAGCTCCACCATGGCACTGAACTGGTACTAGGCTACCATTTGCTTTGCTCTGTAAAGGCCTTCTGACCTTCTGGGGGTGTTCAAGGCAAGAACTGGATCTAGATTAAACAAAATAATAGACTCATGCGCAGTAGCCGCTGTATGAGGGACAGATTCAGCTCTAACAGACTCTCTGAGACAGGGACTGCTTAAAAGCTTTATTGTCTTTTCATGCCATGTTGGCCGGTCTTGTTCATCTGACCTGATTTCTGCGTGTCTCTTTGTGAGGACTCACAGATCTGTTTAAACCACTTGGAGGTAACACAAGGATGAGTGGATGAACATCTTGACAACACATCTCAAGTATTCTTCAGTGATGCTGGTGCTCTGAGTGATAACAGTTTCTCTCACCATCGCAGCTTGACTTAGCTCTCTTCTTCTTTTTGTAAAGAGTGGTAGGATGTGCCTTAGGCCAGGACCCTCCCCAGAGTAGTGTGGGAACATTTCTGGATCTTTTCCCCTTACTACAGAAGCATTTGAAGAGAAAAAGGAATGTGTACCTACACGTGCCCGGAGGGATTTATCTGGTGGATGGTACGAGTTGTAACTCACAGACAATGCCAGGATAACCTCTTGCCTGGAAAGCATACTACAACAGAAATACTAAGCTGGCTGATTTTATGATTCAAACACTTCCATCATATCTACATCAGATATGACAACCAGAAAAATATGTGCATTTTGTGATTGTTTTATGCTTTCAGTATTGTTATTAAACCCTAATGGTATAGATATTTTTAAGAATGAAGTGTGAAATGATATTGATAGACTGTTAAAAAAGTTTAACAAGCCAAAAAAATGAACAGCTCTTAGCTGATGGACAATTATATATTTAACATGGCTGTTAACTCGAAAAAACTGTGCATGTCTCAACTCTCAATTTGTTATTATTTATCAGCACAGTTACCTCCAGATGATGATGATGATTAATGGAAAACTTCATGGAAAGATGTTTTGGTGACTCATTTAGGAAGTTGTGAATGTGCAACATAGAGAGAAAAAAAAAAGATAAGCAAATAAGACTCTGAGATGAAACAGCAAAAGAAACAAAGAGCCTGACAGGAAAATAGAAGGAGAGATGGGGAGATTGGGTGAACCTGTGTTGTCCTAATTAAGGCCTGCTTTATGCAAGCTGGCCTGAGGTTTAGATTAATAGATAGCGCAGGAACTTTGTCTGCTGACATGGCAGCCAGGTAATCAGAGATACCAAATACCCGTACAGTAGCAAAAGGATTTATTTTCTTATCGTTTGTCTCGTACAGGAAGTAAGATGAAGGAGAATGAGATAAAGAGAAGCAGGGAAGAAAAAAGAGGAAAAAGTGAGCACGGTGAGAAAATAAAAAATTGGATCGCGAAAGAAATTGAAGAGCAGCAGGGAACAAACATCAGGTTAGAGAGGATATTGTAGGGTTAAGGTGAACAAATAAATAGCACACAACCCTATAGTTAGATAAGAGCATACTACACCTCATTTCTCCTCTCCATTCCTATCTGTCATGTGCAAACATCTGGCTCATTTGTGTTTTGACATTTGGTGAAATTGCTTTTCCCAAACCAATCTCTGAACTTCATCAAAGTGAGACACAAGAGGAGCAGTTGCAGCTGTTGCCCTCGTAACCGCGGAATCAACAATCGGTTTTTATTAAATCTTCCCTTTTCAACATAACAATTATATTAAATGCCATTTTGTGTCTGTGGGTCTAAATTAGATGATGATTACTGTCAGAACACAATGTGATAATTGTTCTGAGTCTATGTACATTTCCTAATCAAGTCTTAAGAAAGGTTTGCATCACTTCAAATACATTTTGTCTGAGAGATTTTCTCAGTCATCTGATGCTGATGGTCTTTCAGTCCAACAGTTTGGCCCAGAAGAAAATGATCTAAAACCATAATTTGTATTATTATTATTATTATTATTATTATTATTATTATTATTAGCCATGAAAACAATCATGGTCCCCAGAGAATGAATCCTCATGTTGTTTTATATTCCTCTGACCTGTGTTGCACAGTCCTCGGGTAAACCCTCCAATTTTTCCCCCGTGGCAGTAAAGATCACCTTTACTACATGAGCATAAGCATTTGTATTCTCTTCAGTGTGAACACCAAACCAAACCTAGAGTATTGTTAGGTGCGTTTTACCCGGGTTTCTGCATCAATGTGCGTTTCCTCTGTGCTTGTGTTGTGTGTCTGTTCTGTGTACACTTTATGGAAGTGTAATTACTGCATGAAGTATGTCTGAAAAGCCACCTTTCATTATTGGATCAATCCGAATAGATCCATCCTGCAAGCACAGCACAGGGACTTGCACTCCAATCACTTCTCCACAGCCAGGAAGTGAAGCAAGTAGAAGTAATAGTAATAGGTTACAACCGGAGTCAAATTCCAATAAAGCCGATTCTGATTCTGAGTCTGATTTAAGTCTTGGTGTTGTGGAGCTCTGCTTTGGAAGCATACCATGGCTCAAATAAAAACACCATGTATACCATGTGCATTGTTGTTCTGTGGAATTTGTGTTGATTCAGATCGGTGGAGCAAAAACTCCTTTCAGAGTTTGAACAGCCTTGTTGACTCGAGCCACCTAAATACCTCGTAGCTCAGAGGAATTCTGTGAAAAGGTGGCACTGCTGCTCAATCCATCTACCACTGAATTGACAATATTCTGTATTGGTAAAGTTCAGGCTTTTAATTGTCTTTTATTTATCAGTTAGCCTTCCCTCTATACAGTATACAACCTCCCTAGATGATAAAACTCTAACCAGAGAGGGGAAAAGAGAGAAATAAGTGAAGACATGGTGGATGTTAGGGGAATACACTGATATTTCTCTGCAATACACCACGCTGGGATTAAAGACATTTCAAACACCTGTCATGTTTTTGACAGAACAGGGCCTCGGCCCACAGAGGTGCTCGAGAGAGATGTCATGATATCTTTTGCTGCAATTCCATTTAAAACTTTCTTGACTTTCCTTTCATGCTAACTGCGTCATCAGGCAGTGCATCAAAACTTTTCTCCGGCAGTGGTGTTTATTTAAGCTTCTAATATTAAACTTTTGGTCCCTTCGATGACTCATCAGTGTTCCTTTAGAGGTTTGGCTGTACAGTTTAATATGAGAGGGAGCAAGGAATGCAGAGAGTATGAAAAACAAAAGAACTTTGTGAACTCATTTCCTCACCGAGGTCTACAGTGCTCAGTTTGAAGATGAAATGTTTAAGCATTTCAATTCACATTACTTTTTGCCCAAATATAGTATTTACAGAAATATATACAGAAAACTCATTAGAACACATTCACATTCACTTTGCTGTCCCAATTTCCCTTTACTGCTCACAAACAAGCATTTACATTTTTCTAGGTAGTCAGATTTTATGTGGAGCCCTCAAGAACTTTATAGAAAAAAAAAGGAGTAAAGAAATATCCTTAAATAAATAACTTGACTAGTAATTGCTAGTCTGAAGAGAACACTGCTGCTACAATATCAAGTATATACTACAAAATTATGCTACTTTCATGACCTTTGATGAGAACATAGGAGTCTGAATAATCTGCAGTTTATTGTTCCAACAAGCTGTAGAGTTGTTTTCTTGCAGATTTTTTCCTTTATCAAGGAGGATATTTAAGTTATAAATTCACATTTTTGGAGGGGTTCTGTGGCTTAAACCCTTATTTTAGGTCAATCAGATTCTTTTTCAGACAGTTTCATTTGTGAAAACACATTACCATCCTGGTGTGTTGCATGATATTGTTACAGAGAAATATTTGTGAAATCACCTCATCTCGGTACAAATGGGCAGGATAAGCCTGTTCCATTTATGGAGGTCATTGTTGAAATAATCTGCATTCTGAGTTGAGCGTTATTGGGAAAAATGTACAGTACCTTTTTTCATCAGCATTGAAACAACGGAAAAATGTGAAAGCTCATTTCAGAAACATGGGGCACTGAGGTGAGACGGTCCCTCTTGTGACTATGACTGTGTGATGAGGACCAAAGAGACAGAAGCATATATAAGGTTGAGAATCTCATACAGGCCTGCTGAAGGAATGATGCTTCACATGGGGAGAATATGTCTGGTCGCTATAAAGAAAATTGGCAATGCTACTGTAATTGGCATATTATGGAGTATGCATTACAGAGATTTGATCAGATTCATAGAATATTGAGCCACCGAAATGAAAAAAGAGGCGTAAGAAAGGTTAATTTAATCTTGTACCGTGTGTGCAGAACAACCCCGATCAGTTTGTGCATCAGATCTGTTTCAAGAAGTTCAAGTTCAACCAAAAATAATATTGGTGTTACTTACATGGCTTACTGTGAAGGTTAGTCATCTTTAGCATAGGAAGAAAGCATATCTAAAGTAGACGTTTTATGTTTTTAACTGTGAAGTGCTCTGACTTTGCAATTTTCTGTGTAGGCAAGACATCCTGAAGAGCTCTATTCAGGTGCTAAACACCAACACAGGTTAATGACTGCATCTGAAAGAGACTAGTTTTTTACTTGAGCAGCTACATTCGAGTACGAATCTGAAAGCTACTTATTGACTTTTTGTACATGGTTGTAGGTGTAGGCTGAGCTTATCTGCTCTATACTTTACAGGGATGTGGTAAAGTAGCTCTTTCTTTCATAGGAAAGATGGTCTGATGGGTTTTTAAGAATCTGGATATGTAGACATAGGGAGGCCATCAAAGTGATTTTTCCTCATTGGTATCCTTCTGTCAATCTATACCTAATTTAGGTTTCTCTCCCATCCTCTCTCTCTCTCTCTCTCTCTCTCTCTCTCTACCAGTTTCTATCTGGTTGCCATGGAAACTCCACTTATGTCTCAAACAGCTGTTTTGCAATTTCCCACAAAATGACAGCCAACTTTGCTTTGCGCCCACTCTCCTTCTCTGTCAGCAGCCTCCTGATATAAGGGTTAAAAACACACACACACACACACACACACACACACACACACACACACACACACACACACACACACACACACACACACACACACACACACACACACACACACACACACACACACACACACAATTATTCTCTCTCTCTTTTTTTCCCTCTCTCATGACCAAAGCCTGCGATCACCATATAATCAAACACCAACTGACATATAAAGATTAAATATAGGACGGAAATTACTGCTGTTGCTGTGGGACAAGCATAGAGTTGTTATACAGTATCTGTGTGAAGCATCCAGTGGATATAAATCTCTAGGATTCTTGCTTTAGTATTTATCAGACCTGCTGAAGTTCACCTCAAGCTTAAACCATTTTCTGCAGCTTTAGAGCTTTAAGCCAAGAAAGACATTTTTACCCATAGAGGTATTGACTTGTTCTCTCTTTTGAAATCCCAGTAATGCTTGTATGGAATTATGGAAAACTAATTTTCACTGTCAAGCTAGGTTCACAGTGTCTAATCTTCCATCATTCCTCTTTACTCCTTTTCATACAGGCATTTAAGAGATCTCTTCCTGAGATGCTTCCGTTGGAAGAGATGGAGAGCAAACTAAACAGTTGCTCTGTGCAAAGCTACCTTGTATTTCAAGATTTTTCTGTAGGTAATGTAGTCTTCAAGGTTATGAAATTTGCTCTTGGTGTTTCCCCGCCATGGTGTTTCTGTGCTGTGTTGCTGTGGAGGGCTCGCGACGTGAGGAGGGTATGTTATTGAAAAGACTATAAGTTGAATAACACGTCCTTGATTTGTCGAAGTCAGACTGCTAATATTGGCTTCATGTGAACTCGGGGAATACCTTTGTACAAGGTCTGTTAATTTTGTCCTCCATCTTCGAATCTTTTGATGGACAGCGTAAGCAAGAGGAATTATTACAGCAAAGAAAAACCTGTTTTAGTGTTTAAAAACAGACATTAAGATATTTAAACCCAGCGCCTGAATTTCACTTTTCAAGCTGGGGGGGAATTCTCCCCTTATATCCTTCACATAGGGGGGATTTATAGACTTTGTGGGAGACACTATACTTGTGAGCTTAGCTACAGGTCTTTCTTGTCCTACTTTTACCATAGATTGCATTTCATTGCTCTCCTCCAACTAAAATTCTCTAAAGTATATACATTGCTGTAATTTGTTGTCTCTTTCTCCTTTCTTAGTGGTCATCTTTTTCAGCTGCATCAGCGTCCTTATTCTTTATGAAATGAGTCGCTTACTGTTACTTATGTCTGTGGGCTCATCCAGTAGTCCTAAGGTAGCTTCCATAATTTGATGTGTCTGTGTTCTGCTTTCAGAAAGAAGGACACTCCACATCCGTCATGAAATTAATTACATGATCAAATTTAGAATTTGATTTAGTTTTCTGCGATAAAGTGGTTTTGAGAAGCCCCTTCGGTTCCTCATCACACGGCAACTGAGCAACTTTGATAGCATTAGCCGTCGTATTCTTTGCTGAATCTGCCTCATGTTTCCTTTTCAAGGTTGCTGTATGAGAAGCGCCATCTGAGTGGTGACTTTATAACATCGGCTGGTGAAAGGTGCAGCACCGTACATTTTAGAACTTAAGCAGCTCATCTCACAATTAAGCTGAGCTGCAGATATATTTTAAACCAGTTCGCCTGAAACGTATCTTTGAACGGCTGCTTCCACAGCTGACCTGTTTGAGTTTCCAGGCGCCGACATTTGTTCTTTCAGGTTCAGGTTTTTTTTTTCTGAGCGGGATCCACTTCAGCCAGCCGTCCATGTGGGCACGTTTTCAAGTTTACATTAATGAAACTTGTGTGTGTATATGCCAGTCAGAAATGCTGCAACAGCAGAGAGTGCTCGTAGCCTTGTAAGGAGGGACACAGCACGCTAAGTACTGATCGGAAGTCATTCTGTCTGATACAGCGTTATGGGCCATCAACCCTCATTATGCACTATTAATTAGCTGAACCTAATGTGTCTTTGCTGCAGATGTGTGCAGGGAAGTTCCCGCATTATAAATGCCAGATTTGCGGGAATCTATGAAATTATGCGCTATACCCCCAATCCCTCAGCAAAATTCAGGCCCCGAAAACCTTTCATTAGGTTAAAGTTAAATTAAAGTCTTTAATTTCAATGAAACATGCCTAATATTGCTGGTGCCTTCACTACTAATCATGCCAAATGGACATGGTTGTTGGTCTTGAGGGATCTGCCAATGGCGCAACAGTGCTATTGATTCCTGATGGCTTTATTGTCAAACAAACACTTTGCTTTATTTTATTTTACAGCACTGAGGGTCAATGTGCACCTCTTGACCCTCAACCTCTCTTCAGACACGTTCAATAATGTGTGCCATAAAACTCAGGCAGGTCTTTCTGTCATCGACTCACACTAAGTAGCTCTGACAGATTGAATGTTTTTTCAGTCCAGAGACCGTCCTGACCAATGGCATGCACCAAACGTCAAGCCATAGTTTATCTTTAATAATATGCAAACCATGAGATACATTACACACAATAATTGCTGTTCCATGCTCAGTAATGAGGACCCTTGTGATATGCCTTTTGAAAGACAGGAAAGTACAAGCATTATCTATTCCCTGGTAACTACTTCAGCATTGAATGAGCCTTAATAGGTATTTTGCAGTCCTGAACCCTCACAGTATATTGAAAAGTGAAAGAGATAATTGTGCCGATTGGCTCCAACCATTTAAAGGGCATCAAGCACTGGAAGCTATTAGAAGACTGAAAAAGGCTCTGTGTATAGTATGTGTTTGTTGTGTGTGCATTTGTAGAACTTCTCAAATCTAAAAGTCAATTATGTGATTGCTAAACTGATGGAAAGTAAACTGCAATATTAGTGATGAATACATGTGTAAGTAATTTGTAATAAAAAGCAACATCCACAGGTTACAGTTTTCTAAATGTGAAAATGTGAATTATTTTGGAGACTGTAGCTTGCGGTTCTGCTGAATGAATGACCACGTTCAACCATTAAGCCTTTTTTACACTTTTAACAAAAATTGTAAAAAAATATATATATATATACAAGAAATGATAAGGCAAGATTTATGCCAGAGATGTTGTATAAGACTTTATTAGCTTAACTTATTTTAGCTTTGCCTTGGTCAAACTGTACCATCCTCATGCCTGCGTGTCCATGCAGCAATGATTAAACATGATGTCGTATATTGCAGAATCACAGGTTGTTAACAATAGCTTGTTAACCAAGGTTAATGAGTCATAAATACAGAGGTTATTGCTCAGTAGTTATTAAGACTCTGATAAAGCAGTGTAAAATGTATATTTGTTTTGTCAGTGAGGCCATATTGTTTCATTGTACTGCATTGTAGATGTTTTACTCCCTACATACAATACTGGTATGGGCCTCCAGTTCATGTGTAAAATTAGTAGGTGTAGTATTTTTAGATGAGAATGAGATCACCAGCAGTTTTAAAACATGCTTTGTCTGTATGCACAAACGAGACATCATATATGTCTCGATCACAGTGCTTCACCTCCCTCTCTCCTCACCCTCTCTTGTTTTTCTATCACTCTTTATTCATGTCTCACACACTGCTGTATGCAATGCTGTCTCTCACAGTCTTTCTTAATGTCTTCTGCTCTGTTCTCAGTTATTCCATGTGTAATCTCAGTTGTATAGTGAAATCAATATGACCTTCTTTAGCCCACAGCTGTCTGCTCATCTGTTTCTTGCTGACAACGTGAACTTGTATGTAAGGGTTTGTGTTTTCTTCAGTAGATCTGTGTCAGTGTGTCAATAACACTTGTGGCTCACTGAAGCTTCGAGTATGTGATTTGAATGTGTGTAATCCAGAGGTTCTCTGACCTGCTGCTACCAAGGGGCTACCAAACACGCACACAAAGTCTTAACAGTGATCCACACTGACGCATCAAGGGCAGTCAGAGGACACTCGGCACAAACTGGTTGTGATAGTGACAGGCACAGATCAGTGTGTGCTTGTGGCTGGTCCACACGCATGAAGCCCACTGCCCGTCTCCACATACAGCAGGTGTTGACATGAGGTTTGTTGTGTTGCAGTATTGCGTCTCCTGAAGGAGGGAGCAGACCCCAACACTCCCATTTCCTCTGGGGGATCTTTGCTTCACCTGGTAAGATGCACCCACAGGTTTTGATGATAAAGAACATTGTATTGACTCGTATATAATCCCCTGAGTTTTACCTGTAATTCTTATTTTTCTAATCTTAACCTTTACCTACATCCAAGCACAAAGCTAAACTTAACCAAAAATCTATCTAAACCCAAGAATACATGATCATTATTTGTCTTAACAGCATGGTGTTGTTTTGCCATACATTTTTCACATACATTTATTATTATACCAAATGCAGTGAACCAATCGTGTACTGTTCATACCGATAATACATGCCTCAGGAAATATATAATTCTGCCAACAAACAATACGGTAATAGCTGTCTCTTCTTTCTGCAGTGCGCTCGCCACGACAATGTGTTCGCAGCAGAGCTTCTGATCGAGCGAGGCCTGAATGTGAACCTGCAGGACGAAGACCTGTGGACAGCACTGCACGTAGCGTGTGTGTGCGACCATGCAGATGTGGTGCTGCTGCTTCTGGTGGTGAGAAAACACACATGCAAATGCGAAGAAATATTAAGGATATTATTTGAAGGACTGGTTGTTTTTTTTATAGTACCACAAATATGCAAAGACACACTTTTTGGACAGAGTTATAATTGTCATGTTCTGCCTTGCTGGTCCAAGTGTGTCAGTGACTAATTAAATTAGTGCTTTGAAATTGGTTGGCACACAAGCATAATTGGGAATTAGCTTTGAACTACTGACTGTATTCACATTAGTCATCAATAATTTTCTGTCCACCTGGAGCATCCTCCATTGATGAGGGGTTTTGTTTTACTGGGGGTTTGAAAGACAATTTTGCATTCTCTCACAAACCCAGCTGAATCTGTAGAAATGAGAATAATTAGAAATTCTGCACTAGCATGATATCAAAGCGAGAGCCTATTCTGTGGAGGATGTCATGACAAGAGCTGTGGTTGTACTGATTAGGTCCATAATGAGAGCGGTACCAGCTGCAGGGGAGGGCATGCACATCCATCCTAGTCACTCAGTGAGCTGGGCCTGATCTGCTGGTGTTGATTAGACCCATGGAGGGTTGACTGTAGTTCTGAGCTCTGTAGAATCCCATACAGCCTGGTCCTGCTGATTGGGTCCTGAGTGATTGCTGTAGCCTGTCTGTGGGGCAGGAAAGACATGTTCCTGATGGGAATGGATACGTTTGAAGAGCTCATAGGCAAATGGTGTGCACAATGAATGTCAGCCAGCACCTGATTGTTGAGTTCATGCATGTGTCGTGTTTTAGTGTGTGCATGCATTTAACTCCCCTGCGAGCAAAGAGACGTGCAGCCTGGTTTGTAGGGGAGGGTGTGATATAGATATGCCAAATGCAATTTATGCAGTGAGTTATGCTTTCATGATGGCCACAATACTGTGAGAGGGAGAGAAAGAACAACTTAATACTGCTCCCTCGGAGGCTGTGGCTAAATGTTTCTCATTCAACACCAAGACAGAGCTAGTTCCTAGGAAATTGGGTCATATTGACAGACTGTTGGAAGCGAGCAGGGGGTGAGGAAAGGAAGAGGAAAAACATTTCGAAGAATTTAAAAAATGTATTCAATACTGTTACAGTGTCCAATGCCAACATATTTTTCAGCTTCCACGGCTCGATTTTTATTTGATACAAAGGCCTTTTTATTTGTCACTATTTCAAATTATGTGATATTGTGCACTTGTGCATGCTTATGTGATGGTGACAGCATTTAGTTTAAATTAGACAAGCCAAGTAAGACAACACTCCAAAACATTTCAGTTTCCAAAATGGTGTGAATTTGCTTGAGGTGCATTTTTTTGTTTCTTTAGTGTAAGATAAACACTTAAGTTTCCTTTCTTGGTAATCAGCAAGGGAAGATGGTTACTGAAAGGAGAGCCTGAGGCGCTTCCTGTCTAGCATGGTAAAAATAGCTTCAGTCAAGCCGTATTTCCGATAGAGATGCAATATCCCTTTTCTTCTATTTATTCGTTTTGACACCCATCTCCTCCACCACAGACCCTGCCAATGCCCACCCTCTCTGCACTGTTCTCAAGCTGCTGCCTCATCAGAGCTGGAAGTGGGAGAACTCTGAATGCAAAGGGTTTACATTTTAATGAGAAATGGAACAGTGGTCATGCTGGAGGAGCCTGGCTGGCACCCTTATCTTTGATTGGCACATGAAGCAACAGTGCTGCTAATATGTACTAATCTATTGTGTCCCACTCCATCATCTCTTTTTCCATTTCCCCTCCCCTCGTCCTCTGCTACTCTGTCCTTGATTTCCTCTCTCCAGTTTCTACATGGACGAACAGAGTGTTTTTTGCTGACAGAGATGTTACCAAGCTTGTCTTATGGGAAAAGTAGGGGGAGGGGGTTGATGAAAAGTCTGGGTGCATTGCTGCTCTGCATCCGGATTGGCAGTAATGTTAATTCTCTTATCTCCTGCCTCCAAACAGCAGGAGAGCCAGCCATTTTTAAACTCTTATCATTCCCAACCCATTTCCAAGCCCATTCCTAAACCTACATAGCTCCAGTGCTGGTTAATGTTTGTTATTGAGACCCTGGTGGGTTTAACTATCAGTTCAGAGGCCCTGTGGATTGTTGCTTAGCAAAAACATGTCAGGATTTGCAGTCTTTATAAATGTGTCTACAAAATATTAGTGCTGGGGAAAATAGTCTGATTACCCGGGGCAAAAATGTTTACCTTTTCTTGTCCCACAAACTAAAATAGATCACCCTTGGAGTACATTTTACGCTGAATTTTCATTTGTTTTTATGATTTTTCTATCGGGCCTGGTTTTTAAGTGATACTGTATATGCTTACTTACTTCTAAAATGTGCAAGTGTAGGATTTTCAACTATATTTAGATTCAGCAACATCCCACTTATGTGTCCAGCATTAGTCTGCCAACACAGAGGATCCCCACTTTCCTTGCTGTTCTATGCCCTTGTGAGTACATTGGAACAACATAACTATGGATGATAAAGACATTTTGAAAACACATTTGGATTCAGTGTTCGAAAAATCATGAACAGGTATTTGTTTTTGCATGGGACAAAATCTTTGTTAACCACAATTATCAAGTTAAACCAGACCAAACTTTTTGCCTTTTCATTTTGGTGTGCAGGACTTTATTAGATTTTGCTCATGTGCATACATCTGGATGCCTTAAAAAAAAAAGTTCTTAATATCCATCCGTTACATCTTGGCTGGTCTCCGATTGAAAGCCACAGACCATAAGGTACATATAAAATCTTATTTTATTTCTTCTTTTTAAGCTTTTTTTTTTTTCATCTCTTCTTTTTTGAAACTGATTTTCTTTCCTGTTGTTTTCTATCATTATCTCTGGGAGATTCTGGCTGTCAATCTCCAAAACTGTGCAGGCGTAGATGACAATCATGTGATCCACAGGAAACAGGTTCTATTCCAAAATGGTATTTCCTGTCCTACAGTTCAAAATCTAGTGGGGGTACAGTTGAAGAGTTGACCCACTTTCTATGCGTGTAAATGATGAATTTAAAACTCTTAAGTCCTTTGAAGTTAAACGATTACCAGCATGCCCGTGGGTGCACTGAACTCCACTTCACACCAGTTGGAATCTTTTAGGTTTTTTTTTTGCTTATAATGTGATTCCCTCTCCTGCAAACAGGACAGCGGTTCATCAAGCAATTGTTGCCTGCTGTTTGTGCAAAAACTTTTGAAACATTATCATGAAATGCAGTAGAATACATTTGTGAACAAAATAGTGAAATTAATCCACTGTTGTTGCTGATGCACTTGTAAATACATATTTTCAATGATGAAGAATTTGTGTTTATAGTGCTTCTTTATCTTTGTAACAGAATCTGCTAATGCTTAATAATACAGAAATACAAATGTTATGATGATTTAGAAATAATGTGATCATGAAGTATTTGGTCTATTAGGCTATATTGTTTAAAAAAAAAAAAAACCACACACATTACAATACTGGAGGCTGCTGAGCAGATTGTGTGCAATCACTTGAGAATAATACATTGATTTGTCAGTTGTAAAACACGCTGCCTCCGGTACATTTCTTTATCACAACTCTTGTCAGGTTTGAAGGTTTCTTTGAGATGGGATTGTACTCTGTGGGAAAACTCAAATCTAACACGGTGTCTACACAGAAAGCACCGCGAGCAGCAGCAAGTGCTCCGTCTGTGTGTCTACATAGGACTCCGTTTAGGTAGTTGAGCGTGGGTCACCTGCATTTTGGAGGCACTCAAATCCCAGTACACAATTAAAACTGCGCAAGCAGTGATATGCGGGCCCTCGCACGCTGCACGTCGGGGATCCAGTGGGTTGGGACTGCCGACTCCCCAACGTGCACCACGCGAGGGTCCGCATATTCCCACTTGCAGTTTAAATTTTTTTTCTCAATCTCGTTTCTTATTCTTCTTTTTTTAAAAAAGCCTTTTTTTGGCGGCTTTAACATCTTCAAAAACTCATGAAAGTTGGTGCCTGACGCATGTTTCATGAGGTTTGGAGCATCGTTTGACCTTAAACATCAACTTCCTTTGTCACGGCAAAACATCAAACTTACCCGCATCGCCCTGGCTATACTATATAGTCTATACTCTATACTCTATAACTCTTGAAACACTTTCTCCAGCCGCAAGTCTTGCTCCGGCACCGAAGATAGTCCAGCGGTCTACTAGCTGGAAACAACCTCATGAAGATACGGGTTCGAGCCCCGCTCAGGTATCACACATGGTTCTTGGTTTACAGAGGGTAAATCTTTATAAGGGTAAGCCACGTGGTTCACAGAAGGCGAAACCTCCTAAGGCGAATCCCTATAAGGGTAAGCCACATGGTTCATGGAGGGCGAGACCTCCTAAGGCGAGTCCCTCTAAGGGGAAGCCACACAGCTATGGGTTTGTACATGCAGTTAAACCAAAACTCAAACAAAAAATAAGTCCAAAGAGACTTCTTTTTTTTTTCATTTCATTTCTTTGGATATCCAAAATATCAGCGGCCCCGACGTGCAGCGTGTGAGGGCCCGCATAGTTTTAATTGTAGTTACAACTTTAAAACTGATACAAAATAACCATGAAGCCTAAAGATATGTTGCAGGTTGCGGTTATGTGCGTATGTAGTGGTGCGCATGTCGTTATTCTGGTTGTTTGGACGACTGTATAGGAGCCTCTCGTTCCATCAGACACACATGACACAGATCACTCTCGTGTATGGGAGCTGTTTGTGTTGGTGTTGTGAAGGTGTCCAGCTCTGCAGTGACTTCCCCAGGGACAGCTTTCAGTGCATATCTACCAGTAATTGATTTTCTAGCAGTCACAGTGTTTAAAGACTGTCATTATGAACCACGGGGAATGCGGTGTTAACAGCTTTCCATCTCTGGGATGTCTGAGGTGGATCCATCATATTGTGGCTCGGCTGTGTGGGGTTCAGAAGTCAACTTGTTAACCCCTTGAATCTTGCGTGACTGCCAACCATCACCAACTCATTAATAACTGTCAGCACTTATCATGTGAACTGACACATGATTTATGTCTGTGGATCAATGGACTACACATAATGCTTCCTTCACCCCTATTTGTGTCCGTTGGTCTTGGAGCTTTATGTGCCATAAATGAATTGTATCCATTATTTCTTTAGTGACCGTTTTCTGTTATTTTGTGCAATATCATTGTCACATTCATTTATGCAATTTTTCACAGAGCATCATTATGTTGTTGACTGTCTTGTGACTGTTTCTGAAAAAAAACAATGTCACTCTGGGATAAAAACCCACCTGACAACAATATCAGTCTGTTGTAGCATTATGTTCCACTGTAGAATCTAAAATTTGACTAAGAACACTTCCCTTTCTTAGAGAACGGCACATACATTTTAAGGTTTCTCCAGCTGTTTTTAGTACAGCTGTAAGTGAAGGTGGTCAGTGGTGAGAGTGGCCTTCGGGCCGAGCAAGATATATCTGTCTCCCATCTGATAACTTCATCCTGCCAGACTCCTATTGACTTTTACTGAACCTTGAAGTGAATTGCCCAGGTTACTACACCTCTTTGCTGCCCACTGTGTAACACACACATGCACCCAGAGACCAAAACAAACACACCCTGAGAGGAGCTGTCAGGTTTATGAGAAGGTTTTGCAGATTGGTGTCGGGCAGCAAAGCACAAATCTAAGAAATATAGATGGAGCAGTCCAAATTTGACATCAGAGCATTAAGGAAGGGATAGGGAGGGTTGAGTGTGTGTTTGTGTATGTGCATGTGTGTGGTGGAGGGCAGAAGGCGCATAATATTGCTCTCCTAATATTGCTCTATCGCTCATCGTCTCATCTCTTGCTTTTCAAGCTGTGCTTCACGTTGTGATAAGGTTTCTGGTATTTTCATGAATAGTCATGAGCAGCAGTTGAGCAAGGTTAATGTTAATTAATTCCCTTTGTTAACCCCGAACTAACCCTTCATACTGTAAGCGAGTGAATACAGCTCCCACTAGATAACACAGATGGGTGCACAATGAAACCTCCCAAGAACAGATTCTCAGATATGTAGAATTGAAAACGTTGTACTGCCTCTATCAAATTGGAATTTCTTGGTATTTCTTGAAAGAAAAATGTTTCTTCTGAATATCTGCAAAACGTATTTTGAAATTGAAAATAAAACCAGTTGTCTAAATTAGAAATCAAATAAACAGCTGGATGTTGCTATTTGGGCTGAGTATTATTGTGGTTTTCCTGATTGGCTTTCAGAGTACCGAGGTCAACTGCTCTTGTGTTGTTCGGTCAGCTGGCTCCCTCCTTGCATTTTCTTCCCATTTTTTTTACCTTCCCCACCCTTTCCTTCTCTTGACTGCCTCAGGACTGGGTCATAAATCTCTTTGCCGCACTGCAACTGGGTCATTAGAATTCTATTAGCTGTAAATATTAACAACGGGCCCTGACTTAGGGTCCCCCATTGCTGTTATCAGACCTCGTCCAGCTATGATCGTTACACTGGCTTGTCTTTTATGGTTTAGTCAAACAACAGGAAACAGTTTATAGCTGGATGCTGACAACTTCCACTTGTACGTTACTTTTAGGGGATGATAAAAATGAAGAGGACATCAAGAAGGCTCTGTCACTTTAACTGAAGTACATATTGCTTTGCTTGCACATCCTTTCTGCTTTACTGGTAAAGCGTTGCATCATTTCTACGAATAATGAGTGCAGTAGTCTTCCCCAAAGAGAAGCAATCAATTATAACCATATTGTGACCACAGACTGTGTTGTCGTCACAGTACCAATCATTAAAGGAGCCCGAGGGAAGGTCTCTTGGGTTATCTCATGCTATGACAGAAGTCTGCTCTTGTAGGGTCCTTGTTGAGTAAACACACATTAATCTTGTCGCACACACACTAACCGATGATCCCAGGTAATGTTAACCAATGCCGTCACTCTTTACTGCCCCACCCCCCAGGCAGTATTTTAATTAGTTCTTTAATTCACTGTATTGTATGTTAACATCTCCATGGTTCTGTTCAGGTATACGCCTCTGGGAAGCCAAGATAATTACTTGCACTCTATCATTGACTCAAGTCTGATGAATGGCCCCAGCTAAAACACAGTTTATTTGTGTCCTTTTTTTTGTGTTGCCCTGTGCCTGGAAGGCCGGTGTGAACGTCCTGCTGCAGGACATCAACGGAAACATTCCTCTGGACTACGCCTTCGAGGGAACAGAGACCAGCTATATCCTCCGAAAACACCTGGAGGAAAATGGTAAAGCTCTGCACACCACCTGCTTATTGTGTGTCGCACAGAGACAGAGATAACTTTGACATTTCAGATGTAATTAATCATGAGCTCTTCTCATTCAAATTTAAATGGATGGCTTTCATGGTATCGAAGCCTTTTCGAAAGAGAAAACTTCATCTAAACATAATGAGTAAATATTTAAATGAATCTTGTAGTATTGGAACGATGTAATTGGTTAATATGTCATACCTGCAGTTAAATGAGGGGCTATATTTCAACAGTTTCATTGAGTGGTCTAAAACACATGTTGCCAGTTTATTTTGTCCAAACCCAATTTTGCTAGTTTAACTGCAGAGAATTTGAGTGCAAAGAAATGCATGTATCTTAATTAATCATACACATAGTGTCATCTGCCATTCCCTTTAAGTGCCAGGTATGCTTGCCTCTTGGTGGTTTGCTATTGTAAGGGTGGATTTGCCAAGTAGTAGAAAGAATGCTTCTCTGCAGAGAAAACTGATCTGCAAATTAATGTAATAATGTTTGAACTTTGTTTCATTTTACTTTCAATCTTTAGTACGTTTGTGGGCTGCTGCATGTCTCTGTGTGTGTAAAAAGCAAAGTATGCAATCACTTATGTAGGGGCATATTACTGTCTTAATAATGCAAACAATCGATCACAGAATCATTTTCAGCTGCCTCAAGATAGCAGTGCACCAACTATGTGCCTGACCACACTTCATTCAAAGACCAACACACCCATGGGTGCTAAAATGGCCACAAGCACATTTGCTGTTCAACGTGTGTGCGCTGATGTGAAAATGCCAACTGCGACAGTCTGAAACTAACAAAGATACTTGGTTGCACTTGGTGCCGCTTTTTGCCGGGTGTGAGATAGAGCCCGAGGTGTGTATGTGTGTGGGGGGTGTGAAGGTGAGGTACACCCACAGGCCTCATGATAGCAGATTGTAATTGGGGCACTGATCTCCCACAGAGAAAGGAGAAGGTCAACATTGGCGCTGGGAATAAAAGAGATAAAGGCACAGGGAGAAGAGAGTGAGAGAAGCAGACACAGAGTGACAGAGGGAGAAGCAGTGAAAAAAGACACAGAGAAACACGCACAGAAAGAGGAACCGGAATCATGCTGACAAAGCTAGACAGAAACCGTTATAGACAGGGATGGAGGATTTTCCTCCATCCATCTACCATTGGCTCCACATGTTCCTTCACTGAATCACATGACAAATGCCAGAATCTGACTGCCGACAGCTAACTCATCAAAGCTTAGACCAGCCTACACACACACACACACACACACACACACACACACACACACACACACACACACACACACACACACACACACACACACACACACACACACACACACACACACACACACACACACACACACACACACACAAACACACATATTCTGTAACTCCCCCACCACTGACTTGTTTTGAGCCTGCTTTTGTGTGTTGGCCCCTGTGGTGATCTCGTCCCTCCTGCCTACCTGCAGCTCCTCTGATAACCCCCTCCAACCTCCCCCCACATTGCACTGGGCTTCGCCACCATGAAGAATATTCTTACTCATGCAGGCGCTCTGTTGCTATAGCAACTTGGCTGCAAGCTCTATATCCCCATCAAGTTTGTGGATATAGGAAAAAGACTTTGTGTCGCTACATTAAAAAGTAAAAGGGGAAAAAAGAGACGTTTTCTCTTTGCAGTAATCTAAATTCATATTATTCTTTATTTCCGTTCCACTGATCCAGCTGAGTTACTTGTGGTTCATGTAATATTGGATTACCATAAGTTTTTGCACTGTGGAGGCTACAAATTCTTTTGTGTTGCAATAATGCTCCTATGAGTTTGTCACGTATACCTCCACACCCCGAGGCTCTCATTTGTTTGGAAAGACACACTTATTGACCAGCTGATTCAACCAGTCTATCTGGAAAAGTCCAATTAGTTAGTGGCCTACAGCTTATCTCAGTGAAAGATGGATTGATTGATAATCAATTTACGCTATTATAGCAACCAAAGTTAGGTCCTCTGTGTATATGAATATGGAGCGGTGTATTGATCCTTCGTTAGACCTCTGTTTGTCCGCAAGTCACAGTGGCCTTGAATCGTTTAGGTCTGTGTTTCAGTGAATGTTGTTCCCAGATCCAGCATCCTCTTAAAATCATACACTGTAGTTGTACTGTAATTCAGCGCAGACACTTCAAAACCACTATCATAAAACAGCACACACAATTCAAACCAAATCCTCTTAAGCAATTTAGTTCAGCAAAAACTGGGCAATTTTTAAATGCACACGTCAGAACCGTGCACTCCACTGTAACTCGTGTCTACATATGGCAAAGTCACTGATTTACTTTTTTGGCATGACAAATAAAGACTTCCTGTAAAAATGAGTCGTGTATTGTGTTGGTGTTTTTTTAGGTGTGGATGTGTCATCCATGCATGCCATGAAGACACAGAGACCTAGCACCATGTTATCTGACGTGAGGCAGCTCGTAGCCACAGGGGGAAGCCTCAACCAGCCCAATGATGACGGGGTCACTCTGGTAAGGGAGGTCACGTGTGTTAACGTGTGGGAGTTTACTTTTTTTTTTCTTGTATAAGTGGTTTGTTCTGTTTCTTCAATTCATTCTCAACCAGATTTTGCTGTCTTCTCCTTTTCACTATTAACACTCAACTTACATTTTACCTTTGTTTCTCTCTCTCTCTCTCTCTCTCTCTCTCTGAAGCTTCACATTGCTTGTGCCAGTGGTTACAGAGAGGTGGTGTCTGTGTTACTAGAGAGTGGAACGGACCCTCATCCCGCTGACAACAACTTTTGGACCCCTCTCCACCTGGCTGCTAAATATGGACAGGTAACTGACAGCTGCACAGAAATGTCAGAACGTCCCTGACATTAATCAAGTCGACCCCTAATTTACAACTCATCTACCTGTATTGATCAGTGTGATTACAGCTTTTAATGAAATAACCAGGAAATTATTGATGGATTGTTTGTCAGAGAAACTTGCCTCCAGTTACCTTGCGCACACTCTGATAAACTGCTCTTTTTGGGCCTATTGATCAGAAGCAGTTTAACTGCCGGCACACAGGAGCACTGTATATGCATTTCTTACAGCCTTTTAGATTAGCAGTTTAATGGTCTCTCTTAGAGGAGAGGAGATTGATTTCCAGATGAGCTGTGGGAACAGCATGTGAATGGGATCTGGTGGTTTGGGAGCGGTCCAGCTATGAAGAGAGGGAAGCAATCACATTCAGATCTTGCTGTCCCAACTAGTTATTTCATTACATTTTGAGCCGTGTGCTTGGCTGCTGACAAAGAGAATGTATTCATTTGATATTTGGAGTCACTCTCTCCATCTTTGCCTTATCCTCAAGCCATGTTTGTTCCTTACTAGAGTGTGTTTTATAAATTATTTTTGTCCCCTCGGTTGCCCCGTAGCTGTTTCATTCATACAGATCTTCATCCCTTGTCCGCCCCCCCCCCCCCCCCACACACACACACACACACACACACACACACACACACACACACACACACACACACACACACACACACACACACACACACACACACACACACACACACACACAAATCCTTCCTGCAGTTGTTAGATGATCAGATGATATTTAATCAGTTGATTCACATGTGCATGTTCAGAGAGTGGTCCTGTCAAATTGAATATTAACCTCATTATGTCTCTTTGCTTTGACTCTCTACATATGCAATTAAAGTGTGTGTGTGTGTGTGTGTGTGTGTGTGTGTGTGTGTGTGTGTGTGTGTGTGTGTGTGTGTGTGTGTGTGTGTGTGTGTGTGTGTGTGTGTGTGTGTGTGTGTGTGTGTGTGCATTCGTGCGTGTTCGTGTGTGTCATATGTAAGTGTATCTGACTGAAGAGTGGCAATCTGGAAGATTGGAGAATCGATCAGGTTTCCTTGCGGTGCTAAATCACCTCAGCCATCGGCTCTTTACTGGAGCCAGTACTTTGCCACCTGCATACAAACTACTCCCTGATCCTTCTGTACATTCACCTTCTGTCACCTTCATCTTATAGCTAGACAGTGACACGTCAGTAACACAGGACATTATGGGTTCAAGATATGTATGTGTGTCCAGCCAATGATCCAGGAATTGCTAGCTTGACCTATAAGAAGAGATTTTGATATAATGCGGAAGCAAACTGTTTCTTGGAGACACTCACTGACTTCTGTAAGACCAGCTGATACATTAAACCCAAAGACCCCTTGTGCAGTTTGGCAAACGTACTAGACTGACCTTTTAAGAAGATGCATGACCCTATTACTGCAGCTAATTAAGCTTCCCTCCCTTGGTCTTGTGATAAGTGCGACCCTGGCTCTTACCTTCCTGGTTGGAGTTGGGGCTTTTCAAGTTGTGTTCTCTTGAGGGAAGAATTTTTAAATAGTTTCGTGTTGGATTTTTTTCAAACAAAAAAGACACAGTATTGAAGTACAGTGCTACTGGGATTGGGTTAATTTATTCAGTTTTATGATGAAGGTACATTTGAAAGCTGTGGCAATATAGCAATGGCAAGTTTCAGATAACAGTTAAAAAATTTAACCACCACTTTAATCTCAAGATAAATTTTTAAGTGTGACACTTACTATTGAAAGGACAGTCTGGACCATTTCACATCCACAGTGAGGTTGCGATGTCCCTGCTGATCACATGTACTGACAACATTTTCTTGGTCCTTCTTTAAACTCTGACCCACTGAAGAGTTCACATCTTGTGGTGCTACTGACGTGTTGTCTGTATTTATAGAGTGTGAGTCTGGCTGATAGGGTTTGTGGGCAGCAGAGACACTGTAGACTCACAGCTGAACAGCTGTTGGCGTGGGTCACAGTCAGTCTGCTGAATGTGCTGAGTCATTAAGTCCCCTGTACTTCGATCATGTCTTATTGCTGTGCTACATTGCAAAGAGTCTCTGCTACTTCCAGAGCAGTTCAAACTGTCACTTACAGCAAAGGATGTTTAGTCCTGGACTTCCATAAAGTTGAGACTCACGGGAGTTGTTTGAAATAGAATAGTTGAAATCAATGCAGAAAATATCCTGATTCTAGTCACAGGCAACTTGCCAGTGCCTAATGAATGTCTATTTTCACCCTCATTTTGTTATGTAGCTGTTATTTTGAGAACTTAAAGTCCCTAAGCCCAGGCTTAGTTGTCGCCAGACTTGGAAAGTTAGTTCAGAGCTAGAGAAAACATCATACAACTGTGTTCACAAGCTGAGTAGTGCTGCCAATTATGAGTAAAATTACCTTAGTGTGTTAAATCAGTGGAGTTTCCTTCAATTTGTCTATTTTTTCTTTCAATGTAGGTTTGGTTCTACTTAAGTGTCTCAACTGCCTTTTGATTACAGTGTTGAAAATCGATAATAAATTCGACACAAAATTATTTCATTCTCATTAAAGGACAGTACATTTTTTACTGGATGGTAACTTAGCTCAAACATAATTATCTGGTTCATTGCTGTGTAATATATTGTATGCACCAGTAACTGCAAAACAATGTAAATATGTTTGAGGTGTCCTGATAATCGGTTAGCTAATCATAAATAGTTATTCTGATCACATAGGGGTTTCATGGGTTTGATACAGTAGATGCTCCAAAGAGGCAACTGAAGGGGTGGTAAAAGAGACTAAAAGATAAAGAAGTAATGAGAGAGAGCAGAAAACAAGTCAGAATTCATAGAATGAGAGCTTGTGTTAGTCTCAGGAAAACCTAGATAGAACAACAGAGGACAGAGGTGACAGCATGACGTGTCCCTGTGCGTAGAAATGAGGGAAGACAACTATGGGGCTCCTCCACTTTGACATGTGATGGAAGATATCTCATTATTAAAGGATCTCCTCCGACAGAGGCACCACTTGTGTGGACCTGTCATGTTTGACACACACTGTATGCATCATCTGCTTAGTGTTTCAATTCAAAGTCCGTGTCACAGTGTGCCATACCACATTTTCATATCCACTCTTCTCTTCACCTTAGCCATAGATGTAGAAATACCCACCATATCTGTACCCTTGAACAGGAGGTTCCTCAAAAGCAATGAAAAATCTGCAGTGAAATGTGTTTTTGTTCCGGTGCTGAGTTTTTCAAGGAGTTTTTAATGAAAATGGATGTTGGTGCTTCTCCCATCTCTTACAGACAAGCATTGTTAGCCAGCTCCTCAGGCACAGAGCGAACCCGACTGTGTTGAACCGCAACCAAGACAAGCCCTCCGGTAACACATTTACACAATCACACAAATATACATGCATGTGCGCAGACACACAAAATGAGGAGGTAATGAAGCAAAAAAGCGTAGAAATGAATTTTGCCTTATTCGGCTGAGCTTGTTCAAATGCAATAAAAATCAAGGTGATAGTATAAAACAGGCACGTGCATATACATTCACAAAGTACGCAGTGATTGAGGCGTCCTCATAATCATTCTCTTGTGAGCCTTTTTTTTTTTTTTTTGCATATCTCTGCTAGTGAGACCTCATTTCTTAATGACAGAAAACATTCACACCTAACTGATGCTGCACACAAATAAACCCCTACATGCACTGATTAAATTTAGACATTAGCAGTAATTATAATGGGGTGGTGTGAATAGTATGCTAATGGAAATAAAGGTACCATTATCCAAAAGCATGTATTGTTGTTGCAATAATGGAATAATTCAAGATTAGCAGAGGTCTAAACTAATACAGTTTGCACTGGTTCGATCTGGAGGTAAATGCATTTCCTTCCTCACAAAAGACTTGCATGAATAGTTAGTTGTCAGTTGATACATTTACTATCAGAAATTGATGCCCACTCCTAATGTGTAGTTACAGTTTCATCCCTTCTACATCCCACCCTCGTACATTTTATTTGTACTGAAGACACAGACACACACACACACACACACACACACACACACACACACACACACACACACACACACACACACACACACACACACACACACACACACACACACACACACACACACACACACACACACAGTTAGAACTTCCCGCATCTCGCGTATGAAAAGAGCCATTATATTCTTTGAACCAGGTGACTATAACAGTCACTGTTAATGTTCTTTCTTGTGTGGTAGTGATTAAATGGGTCGTAGACAGGAGCTCCGGATTTACCCTGTAAACTGTCCATTGTGGGATGAAATGCCATAGTTGCCATTTACTCCCGTGGCTTAATCACGGGTCTGACTGCCTCACACGGGTCTTAATCAATAGCCCCTTCTAGCATGTAGACTTGCGCGACAAGCCCTAGAGACTGAGACAGTCCCCCTATTTTGTACATGGAGCCCCAGAGTCCTTCTTCAGCAGCCACCTGACGAAGGAAAGACAGAGCAAGAGATGGGTGTCTAGGGGACTGTCTGTCACATGGAAATAAAAAGACAGGATGAAGCCATTCCCCTCTCTCGTGCCCTGTTAGACCTCATTACAGATAGTGGGATCTCTTCCTCTGAAGCACAGTTGGATTAAACCACAGTGGGGTTCACATTCTGCACCAGTAATGCAAAATGCACATGGACTGTGAAAGAGGTTTAGCATGAAAGAAGAACAGAGAGGTGTACCTGGTTGTTTTAGAGTGTAGAGTATATAGGCTTTTGCTAAAAATATTACCACCATCTCTCAGTCTCTTTTCACTACGCAGATCAACATTTGAGTGGATGCAGAATAGTAATAAAATCTATTTTGGAACTTGCAAATATGTGTTTTAAAGTTTTTAAATAAACTTATCTTTGAGATGTCCAGATTTTACAATAAATCACTCCACTGATTGGCCCATCTTTTGTATCATGCCATTAGATATTGCCGTGTCAGAGCCGATAGCAGATATGCTGCTGAATGCGGAGGAGAGCTGGCTGCAGAGACTGAAGGATCCGTCTGCTCCTCTACCCTCCACTGACCAACGCTATGACAGCGGCTCACACGACCTCAACACTCCCGTCAAGAACTTGTGGGTTGACAATTTCATAAGTACTAATGTTGTGTTACGTTTACTCCACATATTGTAAACCCTGTTCTTTGCTTCACTTTGCCCCAAATCTGCTCCCTGTCCCACCATCCACTCTGCCTTTCCTCCTCCTTGCCTATCCATTTATCATACAGGAACCCCCTGGGCATCTCTATCTCTAAGCGAGACAGTCTGCTGGAGAAGTGTGCCATGTTCAGAGAGGCCGGTGGAGCACTGAGCCGACAGCCCTCTCAGGATAATGGCCTAGACGGCCCCTTCAGCTCCGGATCCAATAAATTGGAGCAGGTAACTTGTCATTTTAGAGCATCCAGACTACAAAAAACACTCTTAGACAGTAAGCACTCAGAGAGTCCCAAATGTCCATAAGGGTTACTCAAAAAGTAAGATTTCATATTCCATTTGTTGCTGAGCCTTGTTTTTCTGGATATATGAAAGGCTAGGCATGATTCTTTGTGCAGCATATTTCAACAACAAGGCAATTCAAAGTGCTTTACTTAAAACAAAAAAGGCATCACGATAACATAGGTCAGCAGCTTAAGACCAAAAAAGCTTTTGAATAGAAATTAAATAAGAAATACAACGTCAAAGTTACAGTGCCCTGTAAAAAATAAATAATTATTTTATTTAATAAAAGGCAGTGGCAAACAGTCTTCAGCCTTGACTTGAAAGAACCAAAAGTTGCAGCACAGCTGCAGTTTTCTGGGAGTTTGTTCCAGATCACTGCTTCTCCTTTAGTTTTAACTCTGGGGACAGAAAGCAGACCTGTCACTGACAACCTGAGGGGTCTGGATGGTTCAAACTGTAGTGGCAAATCAGAAATGTATTTTGGCCCGAAACCATTTAGTGCTTTATAAACTTGGGAGTGAGTCACAAGCCAAGAAAACCCACCTGTACCATCTTAAATTTGTTTAATCTGTTGTCTACTTCAAATTTTTGGCTGCAACTTTCACATTACAAATAAAATGTGTGCCCATCCTGTGGTTTAAGTCACCAGTCATCTGTTTAAGCTTTTTAAGTGAGTAGAAAAGTGGGCAATGCATTTTGTGTCTAGTTCAGAGATGGTATTTGTACATTTCTCCAGACATGTGCATTTGAGACCCAAAAGCATTACATTCACAAGGCAGTTTCCCTGTCTCAAACCGAAAATGTTCTATTAGAAGAAATCAGTTGGATAAGATTTGGGTTGGAACAAAATTAATTCTGCAATACCTGTTGGCTTCAGTGGAGAATAACTAGAAAACACTGTCTCAGAATATAAATCTAATAAATGGTATTTTCTTCAGGTTAAGCTGATGCCTCCGGCACCCAATGATGACCTGGCATCCCTCAGCGAGCTGACTGACAGCAGCCTGCTCTACGAGATGCAGAAACGCTTTGGCAACGACCAAATCTATGTAAGACTCCACAGTCCTTGCGCCACTTGACAAGAAATCCCACTCAACATTAAACATGCAACAAAACCCAAAGCACTCAAAGAACACAGAGAAAGATAAAAACACATTCCCTCACGGGCAGAACTGGGATGCTAGTTGTTTACTTGTAGTGGAGTGTTGCATACGATCTGGGAATTTCAGGGTGTGATGTTTGGATCACATCAGGCATTTTTTACCCATGAGCTCTGCAGTGGGTCTCCCTGCAGCATATGTACATAAAGTATACTCAACTATAAACATCACACAGCGTGCATTACAAATGCTGCACCTCCTCTCCTGAAGAACATGGTGAAGAATATATATTGTTTGTCACATCTACTAGTAGTAATTGTTCTGAATATAGTTAAAGGGTCATGTTGTGGGTGGAATATACCTAAATTTGTCTTAAAAATCCATTTCAAAGACCAAAATAAAACTAGGAAGTATTGCATGTGCAGCCAAGGCCTGACAATGAGCCACACCGTTTAACTGGGTTACATGTTTCTTGATTACAAGGAACATAAGAACACAAAATTACATTAAATCTGCAGCTGAAAATAGTTCCCAACAAATGCACCATTTACTCCTGTTTGACTTACTTTTTTCTTTTTTTTTCTTGAAATGAGGGAAGTCAGAAAATATTAGAAGGACTAAAACAATGTTTGTGTTGGTCTTTGAATAACAAATACTGAAAATATAAAACACAAGTCCTAACTTTTAGCTGTTTTTTTTTAGCTAAATTCCTTCCCTTCTCTGTTCCGGTCTGCTGACTTGTGTAACACTGGTACTTAATTCTAACACACACATATACTTACACTGGTGACAATTGCAAAATCAATGCCATTGAGATTGACTGGAGAGAAAAATCCATAACTACATTCAGGAGTGAAATGCCTTCATCTCCAACAACCGGTCCATTTTATGTCCCCGCCCTTTTCTCCTATCTTTTAAAACTGTAGTCTGGCTCCACGGGGACGGAGCTCTATGAAGACTGGAACCAGATCAATGTGGCGCTATCGGTGAACTCTCTTCTCTTTGAAGAGGCGGTAATAGTCTGTTATTACAGAAACCCAGATGGGCGACAGACAGTAGGTTTAGCCACAGCAGGAGACTAAGATAAGGGGATGACAATGAAAGGAAGTACAAGTGGTGGATGAAGAAAAGAGAAACAATTAGATTTCTGAATAATGAGGCCTGGAGGTGCAGTCGATTTTGGAAGAAGTGGTGAAAAGAAAGGACACTGAGTTAACAAATTGCAGCTGTCATTGGTGTGTGTATATATAAATATATATCGCAGCATGCCTGATCTGATAGCGTGACACCGGTATGCATCATGCTCCTTTCTGACTTTGTTACAAACATATTCCTAAACAAAGTCAAGGAAGCAAATAATGACTCACCTTGGCTTAAAAAAACACAAGGTTTACAGCACTGTATCAATCAAATGAGCAAAAGCAGAGGTCATGTTATTCCCCTTCATTTCATCTTTCTTGTTTCTACAGTTAATGTCCTTCGTTACCTTTAGTGAGGAATATAATTTTAAGAAAGAGGTGAAGAGAGCAGAGACATGGTGATGGACAGAGATGGGGGGAGAACAAAGGCAGTGAAGGCTCCATATGTTCCCAGCAGGGTGGTCAGAGATGGAGGCTTTGATGAGTGGTAGCTGCCTTCTGCCAGGATAGAAGGACCAGTCCACCGCTAAACCCCCGAGGAGAGCGGGAAGGAACCGGGGGAGGATACAACAGAAGACACTGATGAAGGCTGGATTACTGACAGTCATAAGATAAAACTGGGTGAAAATGGCTCAAATTGCAACCAGTCAAGTTTTATCCAGTTAGTAAAAAAAAAAAACATTCAGAAAGTACTGAGTTCTGCTCTGTGTCTTTGAGCAGTGGGAATTTGTTCAAGTCATTAACCTTGAACCATGGCCTAAGGACAGATAGGCATGTAGCAGAATGTTAACCATGCCTGCGCTCTCCCAGGGGATAGCGCGTTAGCTTTCAAACAGAGGAACAGAGGGTTAGCGGTTTAGTGGAAAGGGTCAGAAATTGGGATTTGGTTATTTTAATCAGAATGGCCTCGGGGTCTGTGTGTGGGAGGACTGATTTGTTGTTTTATTAGAGTAAGGTCATTACTGAGGTTATCATTAGTGGTCACTCTTTGACCTTTCTGTCCCATCACATTACCATTTTCTTGGGGACAGAAATTGGCAACACCGTGAATATTGGCGTTAAGGACAGAGTGGGAAAGCACGTCTGTTTCCAGGTCAGTGTTCGCTTTAGGCAGCATGTTAACCCAGCCTCAGTCTGCCTACTTAAAGCAGGACTCTGCCACGTCATATGCAAAAGATGAATGTTTATAATAAGTCAAAGATGATTTACTTGTGTTTCTTTCTGCTCCTTTGTAGACTTACATTGGACACATCCTCCTGCTGGTCAATCCAAACAAAGAGCTGCCCATTTATTCCACTTTGGTAAGCACGCCTTTACATTACCTGCAGTTCACATTAAACTTACAAGATATGCTGTGCTTAACCATCTTAATGTGTAATTTATAGGTAATGTTGAATTTACACCATTAGCCATGCTGAAAATACTGTATGAGGATTTACATATGAAAATCAGTGTACTGTACATGCAGAATTATGTTGTAAAGGAGACATTTGCTGTCTAATAAGCAGGGCATGAATGGATGAAATGGACCTTGCGGTTGATAAATAATGCAGTCTTCCTGTCAGTGATACACAGCATAAAGCTGTCTGCATCAGCCAGGGAAGAGAGGGATCCAGTTTGGGTAGCACATGCACGCACACATTCTCAGACTCAAACAGACTATATTACACTACCTCTCCACATAAAATATTTTTTTTTTACAAATATCAAAGGATATTTAACATATCCAAAGCTTAGATGAGCCTGTCAGTGGCTGACCGGAAGGCTCTACTTCTTTATGATCATGTGTTTGATGTTTCAATACCAATCAGCGACAGTTTGTGTCACCTCATTTTGAATTGCACATAACTAATTTTGAAATAGCTGAATTAATGCCAGTTAGAGGCTTGCCCATGTGGACCCAGGAGGAGGCATCATCTCCTGGCCTGACAGATGAAGCCAAGCCACCCTCTGGCTGTCCCATCCCTGCCTCTGTCTGGAGTCACTCCAGGCATCTAGGGCCAACTGAGAGGATGTGTGGAGGAGCAGGGAGGAGACAGTGTGAGAAGGACATATGTCACAACACGTGTGATCTGCTGGCCGTCTGTCACCCCCTCTGGTCTGGTGGTCCAAAACCCATTCTCCTCCCCTTTTACCACAGCCACTAATACAACACTGGCACACGTCTGGGACTGGGCCAACGCAGTGTTACACTCAGTTTACCGTTCAGTAGGATAGACATTAGAGGGCTCACTGTTTTATACTGTGCAGGTTACAATGTTTTCAAGTTATTCCTTTAAGGAATGTATTGTGTTTTTAAAAGCTACGTCTAATGTAAAATGCAATCTCCGAAATGACTTAAACTTTTAAATAACTCATTTTTAGAAGCAGATCTTTGTCAACATAAAAATAAACTGAGGAAATAGGAATGACCTGATTAGAATTTCTTAAGTTGATTGTAGTGACATTCACCTTGTTGATCACAAGCCCCAAAATAAACATCTTCACAATTACTTTTAAGTTTTCTTGATTAAATCCTTGTCATTGTTTTAGCCGGGAAGTTGAGATGTGACAGCTCAGTGTCAGTAGAAGATTTTTTAATTTAACCCCCTGGTATTAATAACGAATGACATTTGTGCCTTATATTTGCTTTGTATTTTATATTCGTTTAAGTCTTATAATGAACTTGACAAACAGACAGTGACACTCACTATGGTTTCACTGTTTTTCTGAAACATTATCTTCTGCGTTGCTGAACTTTGGTGTGTTTCCATGTTGCATTAAGGTCTACCTCTCTTTCTCAGGTGAGTCAGTTGTACCTGAGCTCCACTGGTCGTCTGTGCTCTTCTCTGCCGCCTCACATCTTCTCCTCAGCAGAGAGAGCTTACCACATGATGCAGCAGGAGAGGCGCCCACAGTGTTTCATCTTGAGGTACACTGACTGCCCATTCCACATCCAAATACAGACTCTGACAGTCACTGAAATACAGGCCTCAGAATTATGAGACATGAATGTCAACGGAGTTAAATAAACATATGGGTTATAGTGGATAATAGTTTAGCAGGCCACCTGGCTTGTCCACACCCTTCAGCCACACACCTGTTAAACACTCCCAGAGAGATTAATAGCTCTCAGCCTGAGCCGAGCTGGAGACCTTTTCGGTGTTCACACAGAGATGGATGTTTGCTGGGAGCGTTGTGCCGTCTTGCTCTTTGTCCTCGTCTGGACCAAGGCAGCTCCCTGATTGCAATTAAATCCCGTTCCAGCTCTCCAGTGACATTCCCACTGAGTCGTAACCAATCTGGCAGAGAGTTAATGCACCCTGGCCACAGGCTATTCGTCTCACTCACACACACACACACACAAAGTGACATTGTTCGGTGCACTCGCATGTACACACCTTCTCGTTTCCTCGATCCTTTCCTGAACGCACTCTGTCATTCCTTTTCTTGTTTCACTTTTGGTCAAGCTTTCTGTTGTACTGTGTATGTCCTCACTCACACACATATGCCCAGAAGCGCATGCGCACACACACACACACACACACACACACACTTACTTGTACACATTTACAGGCAATCAGTGGCCAACATCCCCTGAGGCAAGTGCTCTTACAAAATGCCCTTGAAACCTAATAAAAACTGGTAAATGAAAAGACAGTGGAAAGACCTCTGGACTTCACACTCAGCAGGGCTGTTAGTAGGAAATATAGCTACACACATACAAACAGCGCACCACAGCATACTGCGGTCATTAGTAAGGGTTTCTGACCTTCTGAAGCCATCTGCTTGGTGTTACTACGCAGGTCTCAACTCTCTGCTTGTCGGTGTGTGTCAGTGCATGTACTGTAGAGGTACCTTATGTCAGACTTAATATCCACTCAACAGAAAATTGGAAACAGGCCTACGTTGCCAGATAGATTTCAACATTAACAGTGTGCGAAAAGTGTTGGTCAATGGAGCAGTGTTACGGGCGTTGGAGGGAAAAGGTTGTAAATGTAATGGGAGGTGGTCCCTGAAGGGGTGATGTCAGGTGGGTGGAGACATTTGTCTGAGGTGACAGATGTAGGAAACACCCTGATGACAAACATGTCACACCTATTCTTCTCAGACAAAGATATTTGATTTTTGTACTATTATGTTGGCTTTTTACTCTGGAGCTCTGTCTTTAATTGTAATCTTTTCATTTTTGTTTTTGTTTTTTGAATGCCCTATTTAATCTAATTTCTGTATCTATTCATTGGTACATGTTTCTAAAAGAATTCAAAACATGGATGGTTATATATGATTACACAAACAAATTGAAAGCAACAAAACATACAAACATTTAAATATATGATATCTATACAGTTAATAGTTTATAGAATTAGTATTATCTGAATATTGCAATGTCTCTCACTATTGTATTGGTGCAATAAGTGCAATAACTTCTTTTACACAATTCAACTTTATTGTTCATCATAGTGGAAAATGTGTGACCACACCTGAGCAGTATAAAGCACTGGAGCAGGACTTGAAACAATTGGGACAATGACAACAACAAGTACAACAATGATGGGACCACCTAAGATTTGAATTACATTAAATTTACATCTTTTTGTTTCATTTTGTTTCTCTCTAGTGGGGAGAGTGGTTCTGGGAAAACAGAGTCATGTAAGCACATAGTGAGACACCTGACAGCTCGCTCCAGCCCCAAAGGATTTGCACTGGAGCCCAGAATGAAACACGTAAGTCTGGACGTACCTGTCTGCAAGATAAATGTTTTGCTTTATACTTCAAGTAGTTAGTAGGCCGGGTGTCCTGCTGGCTTGCACAACCAAGGAATAGCTGATGACTGTACATCCTAGGGATGAGTCTGGAGTCCTTAGTTGCTTTCAAAGGCAAAATGCGAGAAGAAACATCTTGTAATACACATTTTTGTCTGTTTATTGTTTACATCAGTCCTCATAGACAAACCAAATTTGTGTATTTCTCTTGATGCTTCTTATGTCTTACTGCATTTATTATTTGTTTCTCCATGCCATCTCTGTGATCAAAAAAATCTGATAGATTCCTAGCCTAAAAAAGGAGTTTTGATTAAATAAATAAATAAATTGTAGAGTACAAAAGATCCAGAAATACCCATATCCCCTTCACGGCACAATTTCTTTTGAATCAGTAGAAGCTGCAATTATACAAATCAATTAAGTATTTCGTTAAAAAGATTGAACAGAGAAATAAGTTCAAGGATGGTCAGAATTCAGTCTCTTCCTACACAATCACTATGAAAAAGTAAAAACATGTTGTGTCTGAAAAAAGCAAAAGTCCTTCAGGTCACCACTAAATGTATTACTGCTTCGTGTGTCCCCAGTTGCTGTGGTCTAGATTTGTTAGTGATGCTTAACATATGATTCACCTGCTCTGTATTCAGTCTGTCCATCAGTTGTGTAACAAAGCTGTGTGCAGCCTGAGAGAGCTGATGAAGTCATCGTTATTGTCAAAATCTGGGTCAACTCACTCATCATTATGGGACACAGAAAATATTGAGTGCCCAGATAATGGATGTACACTGACATCTAGTGGTAGAAAGTGGAACAGAAGTAGGACTCTTTTCGTCTCGGGCCTGAGGAAGAGATACTATGTTTAAGTTGATGCCATTAGTTTAGAAAAGAAAGGCATATTTACTGTACAGTAAAATGTATGCTATAAGGCATCGTAAAATCCAGGTAACATGTGCTTTGGTTGATGGAATATGCAGGTGAACTGTATTCTGGAGGCCTTCGGTCATGCGAAGACCCCGAGGAACAGCAACTCAAGCCGCTTTATCAAGCTGCTGACCATCCAATACTGTGATAAGAGGAAGACACTCCTCAGAGGTAACCTGCTTTTCTGTTACTATATACACTACATACACTTTATAGCACTATGCTGTCTGTCAGTAATCTATACTTTCAGGTTCATTCAGGTTTTTGTCCACATGTCAAAATATAGTAGTTGAATTTTCCAAATGTCTGTATTTTTGTTCAGTGTTTCTATACTTTAAATGAAAATGTTTACTCAGAATGGTTTTAATGACACACATGTATTATTGATGTTTTATCTACTAATTTAATGTTTACCAGGATGTCTGAGTAAATCATAATTTTCACAGGTCTCGATCACTATGGTCATGGTACATTCACCTTAGACATAAAACAAACATATTTCACAATATATACAGTACCGTAATGTAGTTTATCTATTTAAGATTAGGTGCACAGTAGTGAGAGACCAGCAGGGGGCAGTAAAAGCCCATTTGTCCACTGTTGAGCTGTTTCTTGTAAATGCTCTATTTTGTCACCTTATTTTACCCCCAGTTAATTGGATCAGTGAGCATTGGCCATTCAGTTGTAGCTACAGATTGATGTGGTCACTGCTACTATTATCAGAAACACTGTAATGTAATTTACACACTCCTGTTACTGAAGTATAAAACACATCTGATGTTTTAGCCCGGGTGTACACCTACATGTTGGAGAAGACTCGTCTAGTCCACCTGCCACCTCAACAACACAACTTCAGCATCTTCTATCTGATGGCTGAAGGCCTTTCACCCGAGGACAAGAGTGCACTTTATCTCAACAATGTCCTGGCTCATAGGTATGTGACTGTTAGGTGCTGTTTATACCGTTTATTTATAGTCACTTTAATTGATGATGTGGTCCACATACACATACATTCTTGCTGAACACATAAGTATTTATTTGGAATCAGGCTGGGCCTCACCTTGTTTTCTAGTTGTTAATATGGTTGTCTGAAGTCTTTATTCATAGTTGCCACCATCTTTCTTCCCTTACTTCAGATATCTCAGCGGTGGACTTCTAGGAGACAACCCTCCAGTAGCTACAGCTTCTACTCAGAGCAGGGAGTACCTTTTGGCAGTCAAACAAGCCCTGCGAGCCCTGGGATTCAACAAGCAGGTATTGATTGGCACAGCAGCCACCACTCTGTTGAGCCAAAGGATACTCACGGCAGCCAAAAGTCAAAGTGTTAATGTCACAGACCCTCAAGTCATAGACCACTTACTAGTTTGCTCGTGAAATTTTAACCCAGATTTTTGTCCACCTATTGAAGGTGGGTCCTTCAAAAGGCTTTGAACTGAAGGCTCTACCTATAACTTGTCTACTCTTTAAAATTACACATGGCAAATCTAATGGTTTGGGTCCTTTGGTCAAACTATAAAGTCAAATATTCCAAATTTTGTCACTAAAATGCCTTTTTCAAGTAATACTTGGCAAACAGTCACAGGAATTCACACAATAAGGATTTCCCACACACCAATAAATAATTGACCTTGAATAATGAATTAGTGGATACTGAGAGCTGGCGAGTACCCAAGAGTTATGTGCTCCAAATTCAAGATGCCTTTGATCAAGCATCTATCTGAAGACCATATGAAATGTGTGACCAAATGCAAAGGGCAGGATGTTGATTTATGTGTGCATGTGCATGTGTGCGTACTGTGCATTGGTACAGTTCGTCCTGTGCACCACCAGCTGTGCTGCCGGCCCATTATCAAGTTCTATTCTTAGATTCCCAGACAGCTTCTATCAGCAGTGAATGACCATCGTCTCACCTTTTAATCCACCAGCAGTCAATACACGCATATAAGTAAGGGACAGAGGAATAGAGCACTAGATAATGGTATTATCAGAGGGCACTACTGTCCACTGGATAAGAGAGAGACCTAGGGACAGAGGAAGGGGTGGGGGAGCTGGAGTGCAAGTGATAGACCACCCATTGGGCTATGTCTAAGCTCTCATCAAGGGCCGATTCCCAGTCCAGACCCAAAGGTCAATCATCATTAACGCTCCCAATCGCTCCTTTTCTCTCCCTCGCTCCCTTTCTTCTCCTCCCTAAGCTGGGGGTGTGGGGGTCTCTTCTGTGTGTATAGAGTGTCAGACAGAGAGTAATGCTTGTGTTTATCTTTGAGATATCAGCTCCGATATCCTGCCTTGAGAGAGTGCACACGCAGACATATTCACACACACACACACACACACACACACAAATGCTCACACACCCTCTAACTCAAACATCCCCCTCTCAGAGAATCAGAGCAGTGGGTGACGGGGTATTCCATTAAGAGTCCTCTACTCAAGGGCACAGAGGAAGAGAGAGTGTGACAGAGGAAGAGAAGAGTGTGAATGAAGGGAGGGAGGAGGGCTGACGCATACAAGTGTTGGATTTTCTGATATTTGTACTTCCCTACCCTATCTGTCACACTCAGCCCATTCATTCCTATTGAAACTGGAAACGGGTCATAGACCGTTTTAAACAGTTATATTTTATTTGAATTCCTAAAAGGGTTCAGCAGTGTTTCATTGTTGTTTTAAGTAACCAAGTAAGTAATCAATTCGATGGGGACTACTTTCAGTACCAGGATGGCTTTAGGAATAATACAAAATAAAGTCCATGAGTCGTGTTGATGGAATGAATGGCCACTACTGTAAAAGTTGAGTCATTTAGAGAAATTAACTTTATTTGGCTTCGTCTTGATAGGCTTGTTAGAAGGATATTTCAGTTAGTGGGATTAGTTTTTGGTCTTTTCATGGGATTTATTGACATCAAGCTAAAGAAAAAATATCACCACTCGTGTCCTTTAAAATAGGTTTGACTTGGCTTTATGAAACATTGCTCCGCCATTAATGTAGGTAAGATTTATATTGAGTGATGCAAAAAAAAAGTTTTGATTGATTTAACACAATTTTTTACCCTGTCTAACTCCACACCTTCTCCTCTAACTCCTTCTTTTCCACTGTCTCTCCCTCTGTTAGGAGGTGGACTCGGTGTTTACTCTGCTATCTGCTCTGCTCCATATTGGGGACCTGCGTTTTACCGCACTGACAGATGCCGACACGGCCTTCCCTTCTGACCTGCAGCTGCTGGAGAGAGGTCAGTGCCCCCATCATATCCCCGGCCCACTTCCCCACCCTGTGTGGAGGTGGGATTGGATGAGGGAGGAACAACACACCAACTCGTCTTGTTTACCTCGCAATCATAACTCGTTCCTTTCTCTTTCCCTTGGAGTTCTGCTTGGCAGCTTGCCAGAAATAGCCAAAGGCCAGACAGTCACCTGTTTGGTGAGCCATATTTTCTATCAAAATGTAACCATGGTGAGGAGACATCGCTCCTATAGACCTTTTCTCTCCATTAGGGTCGATGGTTTATTTTTCCCTGTCTCTTCCTCTCATTATGCAACCACTGCATGTGCTCCTGTGACCTGTGACCTCTTGTGAGACGGTAAACAAATGACATCAGCGCCTGAACGGGAAAAGAGCCTGTCGTTGTCAGGGAGATGTGATGTCATGGCCAGTGATGTCAGTAAAGGGTTTCTGTGTTGCTGTCACCTGTTTTCGCTGCTTGTTTATGGTTTCTGCTCAGAAATCCAATGATGACTAATTGCTGCCTTCTCCACCAATCAGTTGAGCGGGAGTCAGCTGTGGAAGAGTTCAGCTTGTTGTGCTGTCAGCGTGATATCATCATTAGAACAGTGCACAGCAGATCGGGTTCTGGGATGTTATCAGCTCTGCCTTTCTGATGCTCAGTGAATGATTAATACTGTTATTTTGATGTTTTTCCTCCTGTCATAATGCAACTGTTGTTTACTTTGTCTCTTCCCTCTCTTTTTGTCTTTCTCGACACAGTTGCTGGATTATTGCAGGTGTCCTCCAATGATCTAAGCACGGCCCTCACCTCTGATGTTCAGTACTTCAAAGGTATCGACTTACCGGCTTGACTCCCCGTTTCATTCCTGCAAAATCATGTACTTTTACTGCTACTGACATGTAGAGGACAAACCTCAAAATTGTTGAAGTTCTGCTTTTAATACGGTGCAGAAAGTAAAATTTCAACAAGCAGCAGAATGGTTCTTATGTGCCTGTCTAGGGATGATAGCAGGCTGCCTGCTAGGTCTTCCCGAGTGGTAGGAGACCTCAGGGTAGACCCAAAACATGTTGGAGAGATTCAATATCTTATCTGGCCTGGGAATGTGAAGACCTTGGCAACCCCCAGGAGGAGCTGGAAATCATTGCTGTGAGAGAGATATCTCTAGCCAACGCAGAGAATTGATGGATGGTTAGATGTAAAGGTCTTTTGGAAAGAATTTGTTTTTCTTGCAGGAGAAACTAAAAACGATTGGAAAGACGAGGACAAATCTCAGCGAGTTGTTTTTTTCCTCTCAAAAAATATAAATATTTGTCTTTGAAAACCTTTAAAATGGGGCTGTGCGGCCATCTGAATTGTCAAGTGCCAGAAATTGTATTTTCATGTCCTCTTTTTGTCAGGTGATGTGATCACTCGGCGCCACACAGTAGAGATGTCAGAGCAGTACAGAGACCAGCTCGCCAAAGCCATCTATGGACGCCTCTTCAGCTATCTGGTCAACAGTATCAATGAATACCTTCAGGGACAAGATGACAGCACTGGGTATAGCTGTGTGTATGTGTGCGTGTGTGTGTGTGTATATGTATGTGTGTGTCGCAACACGTGTACCTCAGGGTGTTTTTACTGTAAACCACAAGAACAATTTCTTTGGAAGCGCAGGCCGTTGATATCTGTTATCACAAGCACAACCAATGAAGTATATCTATTATTGCATTCAAGCAGTGACTCATTCAGGGCTCCTGGAGCAACAACACTAATATTGTAATAGGGCGCATAGTTTAGAGTTGAGATGTGTAATAGTTTACATTGCATGACATGCATGTTTAAGCAAGTACAAGGTAGAGATGGAGGACACATCCAAGGTCTATTCGGAGGTCTCAAATACATACACGCATTCAGAAACTTACTTGTAAATACACACACACGCACACACTCCCAAGTGAAGGTCATAGGATCCTTGATGTTGTTAATGTTGTGAAGTCTTATCGCACTCTGACAGATAACCCAGGCTACATCTTCTGGAATGTGTTTGTGCTTTGCCTTGTTTACACATCAACCACAGAAAGCAATACATTTCTTAACCAAGCACTCATGGCACACCCCTTTCAGATGTTGTTGCACACACACACACACACACACACACACACACACACACACACACACACACACACACACACACACACACACACACACACACACACACACACACACACTTGACAAAAGCATGATAGTTCTTGTCAGACTGACACAAGCAAAGCTCTCATGTTGATCCTTTAAAATAAGTGGTGGTTATATAGTAAATCAGGTTTCTATGTACTTATTTCTTTCAGTGACCCGGCCTTGGAAATTGGGATCTTGGACATTTTCGGGTTTGAAGAATTCCAGAGGAACAGATTTGAACAGGTGGGACAGTGGTTTTGGTTGTTGTTTTTTAGTCCTCAATAAAAAACAAACAAACATAAAAACATCAATATTGTTTTGCTGTCCGCTTCAAACTGACACGATTTCTCCTATTCAAGCCAAAAGCATTCCCTGCAGCTGTCCTGAGTTATAGAAGTCTCTCAGAATAGTGTGTGGCATTGTAGTTTCAAACAGATCTTAATCAAATTTTTCAAATATTTTGAGCTCTGTTTTAGCCCCGGACATTTTTGTCTGTAATTGTAATGAATGAGGTGAGGTCTGCGGCTGACTGTGGCGTGATTTTCAGCTGTCCTCAAATGAACCGACGGCAGACACAATGACTGTCTGTGTACAATGTGAAGTACAAACCACTTTGTGTTTGTGTGTTTGTTGGGGATGGGAATCCTGCTTTTACAATATTAAACGCTGTTGTAATGTTTAACAATATTTAGTTTAGATTTTTGTGGTCACAATACAAATCAGGACTGATTGCTATACTTCAGACAAACATCGACAGTTACTTGAATACTTTAAATTAAAGAAACTGCATGAATCCACAATACTCTCTTTGTTTTTGTTAGCTTTGATTCAAATCAAGTAAATCTATGTTGTATTAGTGCTACCTAAAATTAGCAAACCAACAGCCCCTTCTTTTGTTAGAAGAACAATCAGTTATTAAGTCATTCAGTTGGACTCAGACTGTTTGACATCATTTTTCCTTCTTCAAAGCACTCAAGCACCACATGTGACAGCCCTGTGCACTGTATTTACTAAGGAGAAAAAGGGATTTTTTTTTTTTGACTACACAGGAATCATTTTTGGGGAATTTATTTATTGATTTTTGTCAGTTGTCTTTTTCGGCAACCCTATTTTGTATTTTGTGGCGTGCGCTGTTTCCCATACATGTACATGCACATACATGGAGTTTGACAGTTTGTGTGTGTGATTATATTGTTTGGTGTACAGAGTACAGCATGTGCAGCTCTATACAGCTCACCTGTTCCTGTTATGGGCTTTAACTCTACAATGTGCTCATCAAGCATGCAATGTTAATAGACTACTCCATTGTAAGACCAGCAGGGATCAAACAGTGAGGTGTGTGTGTGTGTGTGTGTGTGTGTGTGTGTGTGTGTGTGTGTGTGTGTGTGTGTGTGTGTGTGTGTGTGTGTGTGTGTGTGTGTGTGTGTGTGTGTGTGTGTGTGTGTGTGTGTGTGTGTGTGTGTGTAGGTCTCAGAGTTTAATTCATAGCGCTCAAGAGGCTAAGTGCTTATTCCTGCCACTTAGAGCTTTCACTTCCTCCCTGTGGAGCTACTGGTTTCTCCCAGCTTTTATTAAGGGAAATGTGTTTGTCTTTGCTTTTGTGCATAATGTGTGACTTGGGTGTTTGTGTGTGCGTGGCTTTACTCATCTGGATTTTCTCTAATCCAAGTAGAATAGAAAAGAGGGTGGCAGGATAACTAAACCAACAAAAGAAGAAAACACTTCTCTAACATCATGTATTCTCTGTTGAGAACTACCTATTAATGTCACCCTGTTCAAAACACAGACGCCACCCACAGAAGAGAGCAGAGGGGAGGCTCAAGTTCTGGATTAGCAAATACAATGATCTCTTACAGTATATGTGGCTATGTGGCACATCAGTGACAAACAAGCTCCAACATGTTTGTACACACATGCAAACACACAAGAACGCTTCTCATGCGCAGCATGATCAGGGTCATTAGAGCTTGTTAATTAGAACTGTGTTTGTCATGGTTGTGTTCAACTGCTCAGCACTTTGCTAATGAGCTAACTCAATCAACCACCTGCAGGGACTACGCTTTTAATGGACTAGACTAGGTCGAAGACAAAGAATAGACAAACACAGACAAAAGAAAAACAGGACTACAGCCGCCTGCGCCATGGAACTACACACTAAGATCAGGGGGGGCGTACTGTTCTGATACGTCACAACTTTCTTTTCAATGATCCAGCAAATCACCTTTTCATCCGGAGCCTCCGAAGGGTCACTGGTATTTTCTATAATCTACTTTTGTCTTCCTTTGCAATAAGTTTTTCATTTTCCTGATCAACGGGAACAGTCATTGTGTTGGTCCAGTCTAGTTATAATTCAGTGAGTTTGGAGAAACTACAGAAAGGAAGGATGATTTGACACTTTACATGATGCATTAATCACTCCTTACTCTTTTTAAAAGGCCAAGTTGTGACAGTATGTGGCTGCTGGCTAGGGCGCAGCTGCTCTGTCTGGCTGTACTGATTGAAGATGTGGCTGTGGATATGGTTACTGCTTCGACCGGCTGCATTTGGTGATTTAATCCAATGTTATTATGAATATGTCTCTGGATGACATTGTCATGACTCTTCCCTGCTCCTATTGACAATCATGATTACAGTACCACTAAGTCACACGGGATTTGAATCTGTTGTGCTTCTTTCTGTCAAATCTGACAGATGGATTAAATAGGAATAAATTAGCTATAAAACAATACTCAGCCAGCAAGGACCATGTCAGTTCACAGTGTAGGTAGTGTTTCACCCATTCTTATAAACTGAAGTTTTATAGCCATCATCAAAACAAAGCACATGCATGGTTTAAGTCAAACCTCACTGCAGTACTTAAGTGTTATAACATTGTTTAAATGCTTTTGTGCGTCCCGTTTTGGCTTCAGTAGTTTAAACAGGCCTGCTGCTGCAGTCTTCTACACACACATATGCCAGACAAACCCATTTGATTGACTTCTCGCTGTGATGTTATAAGGTGACTCCTCAGTCAATACAATTTTGTGTCTCAGCATGAACATTTCGTCCATAATGCAGTGAAACAGCAAAAAGGCCACACAAAGAGTTTTCCATTAGTGTGTACGCCATGAATGAGGTGTCCCTGTAAACAATCCTCATAATGTTGGGGTCAGCTGTGTTACAGAGTAGTCCGTTTATGCCTCACTGACTTCCCTGTTAGTGCCACAACGGCTGCTTTTCGAGGCTGTATTTCTGTGTTTGTTTGTATGAAAAACAAACATTCAGCAGCACGTCTCTGAGGAGTTACACCACGTGCCCTGAAGTGTGTGTTTGAAGGTTGGTGTGTGTGCTGTGTGTATTCCAGCTGTGCGTGAACATGACCAACGAGCGGCTGCGGCAGTACGTCTCTGAGGTGCTATTCCAGCAGGAGCAGGCAGAGTGTCTGCAGGAGGGCATCGCCATGGAGACCCCACGCTCCTCCAGCAACCACCCACCCGTTCTGGACTTCTTCCTTCAGGTACTGTATGTTTCTGGTTTTGGCCATGCAGTCCAGACCCCTTTGGTCTCTTGATGTAATTGTCAGAGGTCTTCCTTCTGTTAAAGGGAAGTTTTTTTCTTCCAACTGTTGCCTCATGGGGATTCTTGAATTGTTGGGTTCCTCTCTACAAGGTTCTAAAGTTTTGTTGTAAGAGCCTTTCTACGTTAATTGTCCTGGGATGACTTTTGTACTGATTTGGGGCTATATACAACATACATGAAATTAGATTAGATGTAATTCAATATATCAAGCCCACCAGAGCTTTGACAGATCAAGTCAAATTCACAGATAATTTCAGCGCAAATGTGAGTTGTTGTTTTTTTTCTTCTTAGAAACTGAAATGGTTTCCATAAATGAATCGCTCTTTTTCTTGTTTTTCTAACTGAAGTTTAATTTAAGACGTCCAGCAAAACAATAACGTGTAATGCACTGGAACATGACTGTAAACGCATTGGTTGAGATGCAGATCACATTACTGCAACATGGCCTTGGTTCAATTGTGGCCTTTGTTGATGTCTTACCAGCACCCAGCCCCAACCCCACCTTGTCCTGTCCATATTATTTGTATCAATAATGACCCAACAAAATCCAAAACCAAGGATTAAGGCTGAATGTACTTTACATCAGAGGGTCACCTCTACCCTCTGAGGATCAATAGAAGTGTCACAACAAAATAATGTATTACTGGTATTATCAGTTGTTCTTTTTAAACATAACCAGCATATATAACATTTAAGCATCTATTTATCTCTCCTCCAGAAGCCTCAGGGACTGCTGTGTGTGTTAGATGAGGAGAGCCAGAGTCTGCGGCCAGTGGAGCAGACCCTGTACAAGAGGCTGTCCGCTCAGCTGGACTCCAATCCGTCTCACGGGCTCTCTCTCACCACCAAGGATGGCAACGGGAACCCCCCACCTAAAGACCAAGGCCCGGCCTTCACTGTCAGCCACTACGCAGGACAGGTCTGTGTGTATTACAGAAAAAAAACATCTATGCATATTCTGTCCATGGAAGTGCTGTGCATGGGACAATAGATCGTTCGGTCTACATCACGATCAGGTCGCGCTTCCGGCTTCATGATCTCTGAAGAAGGAGATTGAAATGACTCCCACAGTATTCTTTCCACCTATTAAATTTCTTCAGCTAAATTTTAAAAAAATCAACATTTCAAATCATCATCTATCCATGGTAGCATATATGCCGTTCAACCAAGTCATGTTTGGCCTGTTATACATTTATGTTGAATATTCATTTAACATTTGTCACACATACAAGTTGACCCTCTAAAGCGGAAAAAGATTAATTAACTTGCTTAATAAACCGACTGTATTTAAATATAATTTCCTACTGCATAAGAAATAATGTTTATGTGGTGTAAGTAAGATTGAATGTGTTGTACAAGAGAATATCTATGTATGATTTGTTTCTCTACCAGGTTTCATATGACCTCACAGGTTCACTCACAAAAAACAAGGACTCCCTCCCTCAGAATCTCCTGTTTACGATGAAGTGTAAGTACCCAATGAATAACACACATATGAGCACATTGTGGCATCAGAGCACGCTTCATCACAAAGATGCACTCTTGTATAAACAAACAGCGCACAAAACCACTCCTTGTCTAAGTGTGTTTGTGTGTGTGTGCACTTCATTCCATATGCAGCAGACAGCTCCATCTGTGTGTATATTGTCTATAGAAGGTGCCAGATGTGGGGTGTTGTGGTTAGCAGGACACAGGCAGTCGTTGTGTGACTGCCAGGCTAGTCGCGCGTCCAGCAGCCTAATTGCTATAGTTTCCATGATGGGGCTAATCTCCTAAAGGCCAGCCCTTCACTCACACTTGGCTGTTATCCCTCTGCCTGAAGAGTCGAATCATTGCTGCCTTTCATCCACACACAACTATATGTTGTTTTTTTTTTTTAATGAGAAACACACGCACACTTTAAATTTATGCCTTTAAGCTTGGTGGAGGATAACGGAGTCTGTTTATGGCACTAAAAGTGAGATGAGGATGCTTTTAAACCTAATGCATAATATTTTTTATTATTATATAACCTCATACAGTGCAGTTGAAGTCCTTGTTTTTCCACATCGCTGTAGATAATTCTTCATGAATCTGGCTGTATGTTTGGGGTTGTTATGCTACAGAATGAAGCTGAACCAATCAGACACCTTCCTGATGGTTCTGCTTGTTCAAAAGAATCTAAAGTGCCCACAGCTTTTGCGCAGTACTGTAAGTCAATATTCAGGTGGCGGTGACGATTGCTGTAAAGACAGTTACCCCCGGAGCTGTGAGTAATTAAGTCCTTAAATAAGTTCTGGACTCATGTTTGTTTTTCTTCGCTCAAACGCCCACTTGCCATCATCTTTTAACCTCTCGCTTTCTCTCTGTGTTTCTTCTTTCTCTCTTGCTCTGTCTCTCTGTCAGCCTTGGAGATAAGAGCCACACACCCACGTCCACACACATGTTGTTTGGCTTTCTGAATGAGCTCATTGTTGTTGTGGACCGCTCCACGTGTTGTGGAGGGACATGGCCTGTCCCATGTTGTCTGATTGTTTACATGCTGCCTAACTTTATGCTTCCTCCACACCCTCACTCCTTCCCTGACCCTTCTCTTCCTTCCTTATTCATTCTCCCTGTTTTCTTTTTCTTTCTTTCTTTCTTTCTTTCTTTCTTTCTTTCTTTCTTTCTTTCTTTCTTTCTTTCTTTCTTTCTTTCTTTCTTTCTTTCTTTCTTTCTTTCTTTCTTTCTTTCTTTCTTTCTTTCTTTCTTTCTCTGTTTTTCTGTTTGTTCATTCCAACTTTCATTATTCTCCTCCACCCCCTTTTCTCCACCAATGCTGTTGCTTCTTTTACCCTTATTTTCCTCCCTCTCCTGTGTGTGTGCTTTGTGCCCGGCAGCCAGTGAGAGTGTGTTACTGCAGCAGCTCTTCCAGTCCAAGCTGACTCAGACTGGTTCTCTGGTGCCAGCAGCACATGGCCGCATGGGGCTGAGGGGGCCTAAAGCTGCCTTGTTGCTCCACAGGATGTCATCAGCCTCCCTTGTCAATGCCAGCTCCATCCCCCAACAGCCCCGGAGGTACCATGATCTTACCAAGGTACAGTGCCTTACTCACAGTGGGGTGAATACAGAACTACAGTCTGTTGTTGAACTGGACCTGTAGCTCCATCCAACTTCAACACACACTTGAACTTTATGACTTTAATTTTCTGTCCTTTAAATATTATTAGCAGTTGGTCAGTAGGTTTTGACTCAAACATTACTCAAAAGTACAATTCTCCCACTACCATTTTTAACTAGATAAATAAAATGTAGGAACTGGTGACTTGAAGGACCACAGTCATCCACAAAGTGACACTGTCAGTCATAACATTTTTGTTCCAGCTGGCAAATGACTGCTATGACAATCAATGGGAAAACAGTGGCAGTATTTTTGGACAAAACACATTTAATTTAAGCTGCTTCCCACCACACAGCTATATATAAACCTCTGGGAATTGGATTGGTTTGTGTGACCATGTAAAAGATAAAAAACTCCACAAGCATGCATACACATGCACATAAAGTCAGGGCATGAGTATGTATATACTTTTTTTATATACTTTTCTTATGACATGCAATAATTAAAACACAAATGGCACACTTGATGGTATTCGTTATTCATTTTCTCCTTTTTCGGTCTATCCTTTTTGTGTCTCTATTCTATCTGCCATAGTGTTTTAGAAAATACCAAAGTAGTGGTCCACATATGTTGGTAAAAAAGCTTGCTGATTGTGTAACCTCGAGGAGGTCCTGTCTGCTGTCTCTGTGGCTCATTAGCCATGTAGAGCAAAGGCTTACATCAGGCCCCTTTCTCCTCCCTGGTCTGTCCCAGCAGCCTTATACGGTAACATTAGGTAAGAAGGCTGTACTGCCCAGGGTGTAAGACTATAAACAAGACAGTAGAACACAGCCAATGCCACGGGTCTTGTTTGGTCATATAAAAAATCATAACTGGGGGACTGAATTATCCAGCGGGACTATTTAGTAGGATTGCAAACACACTACAAGGAATCAAAGACGTCATCGTCATGCTTTGTTCACTAGTCAAAGCCACACAGCCAAATGTAATGATAATATGTGTTGATGATATTCCATAGTCCTCAGTGGCAACTTAAAAGAAGATGCTCAATTGTCTAATACTTTCTTTCTCTAATCTTTTTATATTGCCAGATCTTGAAGAAAAAGGGCTCAAGCTCCTTCCTTCAACGACTAGAGCGTTGTGGGCCCGTCACGGTGGCTGTCCAGCTGAGGGTACGAACCATTCCCATTGCGTAATTATGGAAAAGATCCAAATCTTCCGACAGCAGGATTCTTCTGTGTGACTTTTGCGTGTCTTCTGCATGTTGATGCATGAAATCAATATAAATATGTACTTTGGGATTTTGATGACAATCGGAAAGAAACCAGTCTGTACCTTTTTATTTTTGTATTATTTTTTTACTGACTGTTTATCTACATAGTTACCTGTAGGCATCTGGATTAAATTTTTACATGAATACAAATATATGTTGAAACTCGTGGGTTTATATGAACTTAGTCCTCATCCCAAGCAACCACTATAGTTTGTGTCCCTTACAATAGTCGTCACAGCCTTCGCAACAATGCAATCACAAGACCTATTCAGAGTAGTGCACTGTGATTTCATAAGTATATAAAGCAACAATAATATTCAGTTGGAGTGGAGCCGTTCAGTGTCTTCTGGTGACGCAAGAAGGCTGAAATGTGGTTCAGAGCAGCAGTACCTTCGGTTTGAATGAAACCAGTGTGTTGCACAATCAGAGTTGTGGACTTGTGGTTGACGAGTCCCTCAGGGAATGGCAGGGAAGGAGAGAGAGTAGGCTGAAGAATGATGCTGTACCAAGCCAAACATGAAGCCCTCCACATGAATGAATGAACAATGAACAACACCCACTGTGTGCTGTGCGCACGCGTTTGTGCATGTGCATGCGCATGTTAGGGGGGAGGATGGCAGTCTGAATGCTGGTTGTGGTGTTTAAAAATGAGGGGTGAGGTATTGAGCATTGTACCTAAGCGCATGCAAGGCATAGATTGACGTCACTTTGAGGAGTGGCAAATTCACAGATGTAAGAGTTGCGTGTCTGTGACCTTGGATGCAGTATCTTTTTAATTCAAGGTTTGAATAAAAGCTCTTTCACACTGAGAAAGCGCAAAGAGCTCTTTGTGTTTTTGTTTTTGCTTCCTCCAGAGGCAAAATGCACACCCAAAAATCAGACCACTTTGTCACAAACAAAACTTGTTCCAGTCACTGTAGCTCACAAATGAGGTTACAACATCAAAAGAAGCCAGAGGACCCTCTGTTCTCAAACAGCCACAGGGCTCGACTGACCCAAACACTAAAAAGTCCAATTTGTTTCTCATTCTGTTGTAAAATGACCAGTGAGTGACTTTGAATGTATCTCCTGTTCTTTTCCTCCTTCAGAACTCTCTGTCAGAGATGATCAGTAAACTGCAGGCTTGTACTCCCCACTTTGTGGAGTGTGTGCGTCCCAATTCCAGCGGTCAGCCAGACAGTTTTGACAGCTTCCATGTGTCGACCCAGCTGCAGTACATCGGGGTGCTGGAGATGGTGCGCATGATCCGTTATGGATACCCTGTCCGCCTGTCCTTCCCAGGCTTCCTCAGCAGGTCAGTGCCGGAACACATTGTGACAGAGCGCTGCAACTGTCAAAAAAAACTGTCCTCTGAAGGTACAGTTTTATCTTTGTATGTCGATTCATTGGCTTCAGGTTCTTCTTCAAGGGGGAAGTCTTAAAGAAGATGGACTGCTCTGCTTCTTCTTTCTGTCTTTCTTCACTGACCTCAGTAGTTCAGACACATTACGCTCCCAGCAGGTCACTGGCATCTCTGTCACTTTATAAATGACAGATCCAGCAGGTCAGAGCAAGCTGAAAGTTTGACAGCATTCACTGTCTCGCCATCTAAACAACGAATGCCTGAGCGTATACCGTACAGGATCAGGCAATCACAGACTGACATGTTAGCATTTAAAAGTCACAGCAACCCCTGTTGTTAGAGGTTCAATTTGACCTTAAATGTGTTTTTTTGTCTGTATGATGGGAGACCATTGCTGCAAATGCATGTCACTATCACATTTCCCATGTCAGCCTGACAAGGTCACTTTGTTCCGCACTCGAATGTCTGATGCTGTTATTCCCCATTACCTGCTTTCCTAATTCTTTTACTACAGTCCTGGCTTTTTCCTGCAAAGAGGTAGATCCCTTGTACCCTATCTCACTAGCCTTTTTTTGTGTGTTCGTTGTTTCCCACTTTTTGCTGATAACTAGAGAGAACGAGGGGATTCTGCCATACCACCTCCCCCCATTGCTTTATCTCATTTATTGTGCTCACAGTTTGCCCATTTGTCTCAGTGTTTCTCTCCTGTTCTTTGGATTCTGAGAACCAGCGGAGTACTGAGGGGATTTAGCTTTAAGTCTCGCGCTCTCTTTTTCTCCCATCCTCACTCTGTCTCTCAGTCTCTCTCTCCCTCTCTTTTTGAGGATAAAGGGATTAACATGAACATTCCTGCCAGATAATAAGAGAGGACAAAGCTGGTCACATGACCCCCCCCAAAAGTTTCCACTACTCTGCTGTAAACATCATCTCATCACCCCACACACACACACACACACACAGTATACTTTGCCTCTAACAAAAACATCCAAGAAATTAGTATAAATGTAGATCCCGTTAAATTCTAATACTGAGTTTTAGCAAGGAGACATAACAAAAGTTATGGTTCACACTCTAATTTGGTAATCATGCAGGTTTCCCCTCAAAAATGGTATGTTGTTTTATTTTCTAGTTAACTGGTAGGTAACAGTAGGGCTCCATAAAGAAGAAAAATGAAAGCAGCTTCTCAAACACAGTGTATTGTGCAAACAAGAGAATTTTTTTTTTGGGGCTCAAACATTCATACTAGTATGTGGAGTTCAGATGATAAGCTTTCATGAGTGAAAACCTAACAGAGAATTGAATCGGGAGAAGTAAACCTTTGTCAAATGATTAAGTGAATCTTATATAGATTGCATATATATATATATATAACCATGAGTAACACTGACACACAGAGGGTAGCTTTTTATATATGTTTGTTGAGCTGTGTGTGTAGGCATGTCTATATGTAAGTTCAGTATGTGAGTTTTCAAGATTGTAGGCAACAATGTGTTATATGATAACCTCAGTGTTAGTGCAACCAGCAGATAACTAAGCATTATAAGGGTCAGTTGATTGCTAGAATGGGGAAACTCAACCGTTGCTAGGATGGACATAAACCAGGGGTAGAGGAGTTTGGAGGAGAAGACATGCAAGGAAAAAAGTGTAGATATCAATTGTGTGTGTGTGTGTGTGTGTGTGTGTGTGTGTGTGTGTGTGTGTGTGTGTGTGTGTGTGTGTGTGTGTGTGTGTGTGTGTGTGTGTGTGTGTGTGTGTGTGTGTGTGTGTGTGTGTGTGTGTGTGTGTGTGTGTGTGTGTGTGTGTGTGTGTGTGTGTGTGTGTGTGTGTTTTCTACAACTCTGTGGTGGCGTCTGCCATCTTCTATGCAGTGATCTGCTGGGACTGTGCAGGTACAGACAGGGACAGGAGGAGAATAAACAAGCTGATAAAAAGGGCTGGCTCTGTCCTGGAAAGTCCTCTGGACTCCATAGAGGAGGTGGGTGAGAGGAGGATGTTAGCTAAGCTGACATCGATCATGGACAACACCTCTCACCTCCTCCATGAGACTGTAGGAGCTTTAAGCAGCTCCTTCAGTGGCAGACTGCTGCACCCTCAGTGCAGGAAGGAGCGCTACCGCAGGTCGTTTGTTCAGACAGCTGTCAGACTTTTCAACACCAGCCTTAAATAACATTGCACCGTACTTCACTTCATTTCATTGCACCTGACACTTTTCCACTTTTCCACTCATCCCAAGCTGTATTTATTTTTTATTTTACAGTGAAAAATTAGAAATCATGCATAAGATGCATTTATTATGAACTGAAGATGAAATAATATTTAAATGAGTCAGGTCGGTCAATAAAAAAATGTAGCCCAATGAAAAGTGTTGTGTACGATTGGTGCAAAGATAAAGCTGTTTTGAGAAGCTTTAATATGAGAAAGAGGTAAGATGTGAAGCCACCCACAGAAAAATAGGCTGAGACCAAATTCACTTAGGTGTATGCCATTTTCTGAAGTACCTTCTCAATGGGCTCTATCCATTATCCTGAGACGGTACACCAAAGCAGCCATTCAGACAGCAGGCAGAGAGGAAGGGATGTTACAATATCACTCTTGAGCAGATTGTCTAACATTGCCGTTTGCTTCCAGTCGGTTGTCCATTTCCAAATAAGGCTAAAATGACACAACATAAATTTAAGACAACTTATATTTCAATTGAAGTTGTATTCCTTCCAGTCCCAAAGCTGAGTTAACATGACCCCAACAGTCTGTTCGGTAATCAAACTGTCACCAAGGCTCCTCTCACTGCTGCAAAACAAGCAGAATCCATAAATCTTAAAGTAATGCTAAATTACTGAGCAACTGTCATTGTAATCCTACTCCTTCCTGAAAAAGGAATCAAATGGCGTTTTTTCTTTGTGTTTCTGTATGTTTGTTGTGTTTTGTGTTCATACAAATGGATCTTTTGTGTTTGTCTTTGTCTGGTATGTCTCTGTTCTGCTGTTTATACATTAAAGCTTTGCTTAATTTGAGTGGCTGCCACTCACAAAGACACCAGTCAACCCAGCCCAAGTGCCATTCATCTTTCGCCCTCTCTTTCTCCTCCACTCGGTTCAGCACAGACATGGCCAATGAATGAACACAGCTTTGGCCAAGCAGGGAGCTGCTGCAGAGCGGGGGTGGACTACACTGGTGCCTCCACAGAGCTCTTTCTCACTTGATTTCTCATTCTTTCCTTACATGTTCGCTCCAATGAGCCACCATTTATTTCTCTCATCTTCCTCCCTTTTCTTCTCTCCTCTCCAATATTTTCAATTTTTTTTTCTTCCTTTCAGTTTTTCCATTTCAGTCTTTCATTTTTTTTCTCAGCCTATTTCTCTTGTGTGGACACACTAATTCCTATTTTATTCTGTTTTGCCCATTATTTTTTACTCATTCAAAACAAGCCCTGGCCCTTGACTAATTAAAATGACAGGCCAATAAATCAGCCATGAATCTTGATGTCGCTATATTGTCATGAATAGAAACAGACCAGCGTGTATACACACTTGCACACGAGAGCCACACAGGCCACTTCACTAAGCCATAGTGGCTGCCTGAAGCAAATTACATTAGTGTCCTGGTAACCAGAGTGATTTATGGGGAAATCTATTTTACTGTTGCTTTTATTTGTCTTTTATGATACACTGTGTTTTGTGGCTAGGTTTATTTTCTTCCAATGTGTAAGGTCAAATACAGCCACTTGAACCTTGTTTCTTCAAATGTCTGCCCTCCCTGTGTGTCGCTCTCCTTAGTTCTTAATTCTTAGAAAGTAGATGGGAGAGATGCCTCAGTATTTACTGAGCAGGTCACAAATCCAGTTGTAGTGTACAGGTCATATTTTTATTTAGCTATTTTCAAGTGGATCTTCACCTTCCACTGACAGATAAATACACTCATATATAGGCCATTAAATGACCTGCAGAAGAATATCCGACCGCTGTGGGTAAATAGCCATGACTAAACAGTACCAATAGGCCCTGAGAATGCAGCAAAAGAAAGTTCATCTAAGGAGCCGCTCCAGAGAGGAAGGGGTGTGGGTTTAAATTACGGATGCATTTCCATCACCACCTTTGTGTCGCCCAGTCACAGTGGTCGGTGATGGCACTTTGGTCACAGCGAACCATGTTAGCGCAGTGTAGTCCATTTAAACTTCTATCAAAGGAGTTGTTTCACTTCTTTGACTCCACATGAAGTCCCCTTGGGTCTTGTAAAAGCAGGGACCATCGATGGTTTTCATATCCTAATAGGCGAGGTCATGGGTTTACAGAGTTCCTTCTTCCTTCGTGTTTTATGGGCCCGGGGGGTGGGGGGGAAGAAGAGACATTGGTGGGGGGGGATGGACATGGGGGGGGGGGCTGTCTGCAGGACTGGTATTACCATACAGAGGAAGGTTAGGGAGAGTTCAGACAGACCCCCACTTCTGCAAATCAAATACATCCCACATTCACGTGCACTCACTTGCTCACTATTGACAGCACTAATGGTTTATGTTTCCAGCCATCTGCTTGTTGTATTTGCTTCATCGGATGTGTAACATCATCAGCTGGCCTCTCATTAACAACAGAAGAGACAGAGCACTGACCAACTGATGTGATTTCAATTTCTAATTCAGAATTTTGAAGCTATTGGAGCAGCCTTTTAACATTTAGGATTGACCATCATACACGGTATGTTGTAAGCTGAAACTCTACTACTGCTGCCATTGTTGAAACTACTTCAACATCATTGCACTTAGCTCCCTCCACTGCTCACTGATTGGTCTGTGCTTCAGACTGGCTGAGCAAACTTAATGCAAACAAGGTTTCCAGACTAAGATCACAGTGATGACTGTAGCTGTGTGCAATAGATGGGCGGAGTCAGGCTGGGAAAGCTCTGGAAATACAAGAGTACAATCTCATAGGGATAGAAAATAACAACTAAGTAGACTTTTTGTTATTCATTGTGCCTATTATTATTATTATTATTATTATTTTACTAAGAGATGCATTATATTAGAACATGACTCCTGAAAAATATGACTACATAATTATAATATAATTTTCATCTAATTTTCATCTTGTTTTATTTCTTTGTATAATTAGTGTTTTGTGTATCAGCGTAGCTCACTATCTGTTTTTTCAGCCACCATCCCCGGCACAAACAAATCACTAACTCAATCCAGCTGACCATTCATAGCAATGGTTGCCAAGGACATCACCAATAGGAGCAGATGCTGTTTGGCTGCTCTGCCGTATGACCCCACCCAGTGACCTTTGAACCCATTGTTTCCAAAAGAAGCTGCCGCTATGTCTGGTCTACATTCCTAAGTTCAGCATGTTTTTCTCTGCACCTCTAATGTTTTCTGTTTCTTTTCTTTTTTTTGTTGTTGTTCTCAGATATAAAGACCTTGTGGTCCCAACTTTGGGAGACAAAAAGAAATTGTCATCAGAAGAGAGATGTCGCTCAGTCCTGCAACAATCAAAACTCCAAGGATGGCAGGTGTGTTTGGAGTCTGTGTACTGCGCCTTTTTCTGTCTTCATCAATAACAAAAGATTTGCCAAATGACTTAATCCCTGAGCCGCTGTTTGAACGATCCCATGGAATCTTGACAACTCGTTCCAGCTGTCCCACCTCATCACAATTCAACTCACACACACACACACACACACACACACACACACACACACACACACACACACACACACACACACACACACACACACACACACACACACACACACACACACACACACACACACACACACACACACACAGCAGCTTGGAGCCTCTCCCCCTCCCCATCCCCTTCCCCTCTCTGTTCTGTCTGCTAGACTGCTGTTGTGTCTGAGGGTGTGACCTTGCAGGTCACACACACATACACACTCCTCCACAATGCCCCGCAGACACTTTTTATACAGCCCTGCTTTAAACACACACACACACACACACACACACACACACACACACACACACACACACACACACACACACACACACACACACACACACACACACACACACACACACACACACAGAGTACCTCTCCAAGTAGCATGTGATGGAATGGATAGCGCTATCTGTGGAAGTATGTCACCCTCACAGTTCCATGCACCTGGTATAGGGTGACCTCTGTCGCACCCCAAATGCTCCCTAAAAGTGAATGCATTGTCAACATGCAAACCCACACCCTGTCCACACTCCACACCCACCAATTATCATAAATCATTGCTCTATCACTGATCTCTCAACTAGTAAGCCACACTTTTCTGATATTTCCAACAGGAAACAGTGTCTCCTGGCTACTCCTACAAGATGATGATAATGGCAGTGTAGGGATTAACCATACGTATATGTTTAATCAGACTACCTGTTTCGTTGTGTGTATAGATGGGCAGCAGTAAAGTGTTTCTAAGATACTGGCAGGCAGACCAGCTGAACGACCGCTGCTATCAGCTTAATAAAAAGATCATCACCTGTCAGAAAGGTAACATCCAAAATAACCAACATTTTATTTTCGGGTTTGTCTGTCAATCTCTGACACCTCTGATGTGTTTGTCTCAGTGGTTCGTGGCTGGCTTGCCAGACAACAGGTCCATCGCAGGTTGTCATTACAGCACAAAGAGGAGTGCAGTGTGCAGCGATTCCTGCAGGGGGCAGAAGACATGGGGCTGCGGACCTACGACCAGCTGGTCATCCAAAATGCTTCTGATATTGCACGAGAGAGCGACCGTCTGCGCTGCCATGGCAATAGCTTCCTTGGCAGCAGCCCACCGCTTGGCGAGAGGCCTGAGCCGGTGGGCAAGGAGGAGGATCAGCCAGTCAAGAGGTAAATCAGCAAACACCTCCACAACTCAAACCCCTTTAATCAAATCTGAAGGCAAAATGCATGATCACAATTTTCAAGCAAAATTAGATGCAGTTTTTTATTTTATCCCAATTTGTCTTATTTTGAAATGTTGAATGAATGAATGAATGAATTAGTCCATGGACGGATCAATCAATTGCCATAACATAAATTGGAAACCACTTTGATTAATGATTATTATTGTTATTTCGAGAGGAAAAAATATCCAAACATTTCCTGGTTAAAGACTTTATGATTTCATGCTTTTCTTTTTTATGTTGATGAATAATAACAATAATGATTATTTGCAGCCCTTTTTACTGCTTACTTATCACCAATGTGATCAATCAAGACCATATTCACACTGAATTAAGGCGTTTTGGAGACCCTTTATACTGTAATTCGTAATACTAAATGTGATCACCTCGAGGGGACTGTTGCATTATTTAGCCGGGAGAAAAGCAAACAATCTGCAATTACTGTCATTCACAGGATTTATAATTGTATGAAGGAATAATTTTCCTGCATGTATAAGTGTGTGTGTGTGTGTGTGTGTGTGTGTGTGTGTGTGTGTGTGTGTGTGTGTGTGTGTGTGTGTGTGTGTGTGTGTGTGTGTGTGTGTGTGTGTTCATGTTAATTTATGTGTGTGTGTCTGCATACCATGTGTTTTGTGATTAATGATGTCATTGTATACCTGTGCACTGTAGACTTTTAATTGTAAGTTTCATGATGGATAGTCAGATAATGAGCCACGTTATCAGATTGTATTCGTATTGTGTTGCACCTATGGAACACTATCCACGTCTCCACCTCACCCACCTCGTTCATAGAGCAGATTACTCTTGAAGAAAATGAAATGAGGAAGGATAAGCTGGAGGCTCTTTAGAGGTGGTGCTAAATGAATGACCTTCATTTTGAAAGTTACCTACTAGCTTAGAAATGATGGCCTTTGTTTATGGTAATACCTGAGATGTGACTTTCAGCACCTATAAACCCGTGAAGCTGCATATATGCTATATTTGTATGCTTTCTGCGGTGTGCTGGATAATGAATGCATTTATTATTTTAATATGATTTTTCTCTCTCTGTAGAGGAAGTGCTCTGTCATTTGTGATCATTATTGCAGTTATATAATTTTTCTTTTAGCTTGACAGTATAGGTGACTAATATGCTAACATCATAAAACTTTGTGACAAAATGTAGGAGGATTTTTCGACAGAAATTCTCATAGCGACTCATACAGGGTTTTTTTGGTTGTTTTTTTTAAAGCACAACTTTTAAGTGCCTAAAAATGCCAAAACAGTTCAAACAATTTTACATGTAAATTCATAATTTGTTTTAATGACCTCTAGAAAACTGAGACACAAAAATGTGAAATGTTACCATACAACAGTGACTACAACAGCAACATGAGAAACATACATGATTTCTGTATCCTCTATGTGTCCTTGTGATTTTAACATCTGCTGCTGGAACCGCAGACACGAGCACAGGGGGGTTTCAAACAAGAGAAGGGTTGTCAGTCAGCGGACTGGGAGAGGAGTCATGCTTGCCATATTTTTGGGGATTAAAAGGCTCTTACAAGCACACATTCGCCCTAACTCACCTAACCTCTGCAGTTTCTGCAGGTTTTTAAAATGTCTTCCCTGATTATCTTCACATACAGTCCAGCAACCCCCCTCCACAGTCGGGGAACTAACAGATGGCTCACCCAGATTAGCCAAGAAAATATCAAAACCGATGCTATCAAATTACCTCAAGGAGATTATGTATAAAGCATAATCTGTTTGCTCATTTTCATCCAATTTCCCCCTTTAGCTCTTCTTATAAGCATGACAGCTGAAGCAAGTGTATATTGAATATGAATATAAAGATGATCTAAATTATATAATTAACTCAATCTGGATTAGAAAGTGATTGGATGGAAAAAGCTGTGCTTTTGATTCAATAATTCAAGCTACTTTTGTGAGAAAAATGTATCACAAAATCCAAATGAACACATTCACAGAAATGGTGGAAAACAACAGAATCAGAATCACCTTTATTGGCCAGGTATGTTAACACATACAAGGAATTTGACTCCAGTTATAACTTGTTCGCTTAGTGTGCAAAAACAAAAACAGACTGACATAAATAGATCAAATAAAACATAAATAGACATATATATATACAACTGAGAAAGAAAGAAACATCTATCTACATATATACACCAAAACATATATATATACAACACAATCCTTTTTTTAATTATTCAAATATAAATTCTGTTGTTTACCAATTTTTAGGTTGGTGGAAAAAAATGGGAAAGTCCACGAGGGCCCTGTCAACGGGGGAAGTCGAGTTATTCGCCACTTTCGTTCCAGCTCAGTGCCCATCCCCCTCGCCATGGAGAACATGGTCCACTCCTCTGCCACTCCACCCATCAAACCAGGTTTGCAGCCTGTAGCTCATACCAATGAGGACGGAGCAGGCGGGGGAGGTCTTTCCTCTCCTCGGAAGCAACCTCCTCCCAAACCGAAGAGGGACCCCAACACCCGTCTGAGTGCATCTTATGAAGCAGTTAGTGCAGGCCTGACGATGGCCGCCAAAGAATGCTCCACTCCAGAGGGGTACGGTTCGCCATCTGGGAGCCCCCCAAAATCCCAACTGTCCCCCACGGACCCTGCAGGTACTCCTCCTCCACTGGTCTTAAGAAGATACAACAGATGGTTATATTTTTTGTTGCTTCTTTGCAGTTGAAAGACTTCCTCTGTGCCTAATTCCATTTTTTGTATTTCCCTCAGCTTTGTCCAAGCCCCGTCCCCACAGTGACGACTACACAACTATGAGAAAGGTACCACCCCCCAAACCAAAGCGCAGCCCCAACACTAAACTAACAGGCTCCTATGAGGAGATTAATGCTGTAGCTCCCCATTTCCACCAGCTGCGCCCCGCTGATGTAAAGCTGGCCTTGCTTTCCCGTGGCGGTGGTGGATTTGGAGGGTTTGGAGGTTTGATGCAGAGAGCAGCCTCTTTAGATGCTCCACAAGGGGTAGCACTAACCCTGTACAGGGGCCAGGACGAAGAGGACGTATACATAGAGATGTTGGGGTCCCAGCCGCGGGCTCGGAGCCTCCAGGAGCCCCCCGATAGCCCAGAACAGATTGACTCCGAAGCTGTCTACGAGGAGATGAAGTATTTCCCACATGAAGATGGTGGGACACCTGCTGCGGCGGTCAACAAAGCAGCCAAACTGGAGGCTCTTGGCTTGGGCCTGGGCCTGGGCCTGGGCCTGGGCCTGGTGGGACTGGGAACGTCTCCTCCTCAGAGCGGAGAGACCAAACGAATGATATTAGGGGACATTGCTCGCTCACAGAACTCGTCCAACAGCGGAGCTCCTAAAACTCAGCACAGTAAAGAAGGCAGCTGCGACATCCCTGCTCCCTTCCCCAACTTGCTCCCTCACCGCCCACCTCTCCTAGTCTTCCCCCCCTCCCCCGTCACCTGTTCCCCTGCTTCAGATGAGTCACCCCTCACCCCCCTCGAGGTAAAGAAGCTGCCGGTATTTGAGACAAACCTGAACTTTCCTACTGGCCCAGACAGCCCACTGTCCCCACAGTATGCCCGCCAGAGGGCTGACTCTTCCCCTAGCCTCACTGTCCTCATGCCAGAGAAGAAGTCCACCCCTCCACTCACCCCTCCACCTCCACCTCCTCCTCCCAGTGCCCCGCCTCCTCCCTACAGACCCCCTTCACACTTTCCCTTCCCACCCGAGGCCAGCTTCCTGTCTCTGACACGAGCAGCATCTGTTACTGGGAGCTCGGATTCCCCCAAAACATCCTCACAAAGGGCAGGTGGCGAACCCCTGGGGAAGCCGCCTCCCTACTCCCCAGTGAAGGTGTCTCGTCCTGAGCCTCGGAGGGCCCACTCTTGCTCGTCCTCTCCCTTGCTATTTAACCCAGCCAATGGCCGACCCCTGACCAGCCCCCTGGACGAACTCAACACTCTGTTCAGCTCTGGACGCAGTCTGCTGAGGAAGTCGACATCTGGCCGCAAGATGAGAGATGGAGGTCTGTCAGTAATGCTTATACACATAACCACAAACTCACTCCTAGTTACACACATGAGACACTAGTAAGAAGATCAAAGTGGAAGATCACAGTATAAGGCCTGGAACACACTGCCTGTGATGTGTTTTACCTGCTGCTGCGAGGCGTCATTTTATTTTGGCATCCATCTTCTCATATGAGAGCAGCTACACTGTCCGCTGAGACACGTGTCTTAAATGCAAAAGTAATGTGATCTGTGTGTATCACGCCATCCGTGCACACACATTTAACTATCTGTATATAGATACAAAATAATGTATTTTTAAACACATTTCAAATTTCAAATTGCACATTGTACACATTTGTAAATTATATTTTTCATCGAGATTATTTCATACACATTTCTAACAATTTTCATCCTAATTTCTCTCGGTACATTCATGGGTAAACTGTCTCGATGTAGAGATAAACAAGGCCAGGCCACCCGTTTATGAACTTGTGTGTGTGCGCGTGCAATAGTGCACGTGTCCATTATGTGTTCTATCTACTGCAATGAGTTGATGAGTCTCAGCCTGGTTTGTGCCAGATGATTTATTGGATTCTGGGTGATTACTTTCAGTGCAACAGGAGTAATGTAGGGCTGTAGGTAAGTAATAACCCCCTGTTTCCTGTGTGGGTGAAGGTCTATGACACACATGTTTTGTATTTGAGTGGTAGGGAGGTGAGATGCACCAGTACTCTACATTTGGAAACCCCTTCAATTAATTCAGGTGTTGTAGCCAGCAGCCGCCCTCTTTGGCCTGCTTGAGGTAGTCCATTTGTTTCAGTCTCCAGTGCAGTGCCCTTTGGCTGCTGCAGCTGCCTCCTAACATGTTGGCCCATGAACTAACTTGTGTAGCCCACTTAGCATCAAACTGCACTGTAAGTATTTTGGAGCTGTGTTGTTCCTTGTACTACATGCAGAGCACATACGGACTGTGACACTGATGCAAAGGTTGACCTTTGTAAAAGGAGGACAAACATATTTGTCACACATAGTCAATGGAATGGGTGGATCCTCAGGTCAAAGGTTTCAATCCCAGGGTAAGATTACTGTGCAGTGCTCTTATTAAAAGTAAATTTCCATTTGATACTCCATCTTGAGACAACACATGGCTCATCAAAGAAGATAGAAACTGTTATCCCAGTGTTTTTATCCGAGTCTCTGTTTCCTCGAAGTGTATTAGTTGTGGCTGCATTAATAATACATGAGCAGCACAACGATGAGGATAGGTATCAAATATTTAACAGCTCACTCATGTTCTACTGAAGGGAGTGTGTCTGCCCGGCAGCGGTGCACAGGACATCCTGGACAATTATCCAGGAGACAAGGTAGAAAAATTTAGGTCAAGTGAAAGTATTAGCCGTCGTAAATAATCAGTCATCCTGCTAGAGGTTTATTGTGGAGCCTCTTGATTTGTAAGAAACTGTAGTGTCATCGTTCTATAATTGTAACAAGTTCAAAGGGCAGGAAGCTGAACTCCTTATAAGAGACGGTATGAGAAGAAGTGCAAATGCTTACGCAAAAGCCTCACGTGACATCTTGCACTTGAGTCCTCGTCAGCACCTGGACCCGTACAGGAACAGTGCTGGCGTCATGGAAATGGTGTGTGTGTGATAGGGAAACCAGGCACTGGTGTATTTTGAGTGGGCAAAGTGAGGCGGTCCTGTCAGATCCGAACGCAGAGGGATGCCGATGGGCTTAACACGACCGCCTACTTCCGTTCCATCTTGGCTGTTAAATGACTGAATGTGATACCTGACGCTGTGGGAGTGGCCACGAGTTACAGTTGCTATCCCAGACATCTCTGTGATGAGCAGCTGACTCTTCCTCCTCCCCCGTCCCTTCCTCATCTTCAGGGAATGAGAAAACCACAGGAATGCCAGTGGAAAGAGGGCAGGTGGTCTTGACAGGCTTCAGGAAATCAGTTTCAAAAGACACCTCATACCTCAGCAGCAACATACTATAGTCCTGAAAACTGTCCAAAAATCCAATTCTTTTTTTTTTTTTTAAATAGTCTTCATTATGCAAAACCTCACAACACTCACTGTGACAAAATTTTTCACTTGTATGGACTGCCTCTCTACCTGGCTTTTTGTCTCTTACAAACACAAACCTACCCCATGAGACCGATAGTAGAGTTTACTCAGTTTATATTTAGACAGCTTGTGACGGGCGGGGGGGGCGGGGCACGCATACTCAGTGTGGGACAGCAGCTGATACATTCCCATTCACACTGCCACACACATATCTACCCACAGTCATTTACTAATACAGAGTGAGAGCATGTGAGGCCCAATGAGCAGCAGCAGCAGCAGCATTAGAGGGCAAGGACAGGCCATGTGGAGTCACCTTCCCACCAGACCAAGCTAAATGAATACTTTTTAAAAGACTAGGATACATCTGCAAAGAGGGGTGGGACTAAGTGGTGAAAATATACTGGAAATGATTAGCTAAAGTATTAGATTATAATGTTTCAAAAAAGTTATAAAACTTTGCAAAATTATATGTTAAAAATAGATGTGACCTGCTCCGTTTTTTTTTATTTTGCTGTACCCCTGATGATATTATTCATGGTGGAATCTAAATAATGTCTGTGATGCATACTGTATGTGACATGTATTGATATGGGGTGTGTTTTCCTCTGATCATCCTGCGAACAGGATTCAACTCAAATATCAATCTGCCCGGGAGGGAAGATTGTGGCTCTGCTCCCACCTCACCATCTCTGCAGCTACAAGACAAGAACGCCAACAATCACTCTCCCCACTCCTCAAGCTCCGCCCCTGTAGAGAACGGCAACCAAATCTCCAACGGTAACAGCCAAGCGTTGTATAATTTTTAGCAGCCATGACTTGCAATATTGTCCAAGTGAAACTGGGTCAAGGTTGAAGCACATAATAATTCACCAGGCCACAAACACCTGTTAGATATGAAAATGTAAATATAGACAGCCAAGGGTGCACACATATACAGTTACACAGAAAATATGAGCTTCATGTTGAAACTATTTCAAATAGGATTAGTACAGTCTGTAATATGTGTGAAAAAGTAAGGTAACCTTGTGTTTTGACAAATGTCTAATGCTGTGTAAAGATGCCACCTCACAGTTCAGTATGACAAATGATAGCGCGCTGGCTTCATGACAAGACAAGTTTTCAGGGGCTAAAGAAAATCTGCTCTAAAGAATTCTATTGCAAAATATCATTGAAATACATGCCGTATTGAAATACATTGTTCAGCCCCTCCCAGACACCATACTGTTACACGAGCGGAGTAACTGTTAGATGAGCAGAGTTATGGACATCAGTATGCTAATTGTTTCCAGTTCAAAAATGGTATAACAAATATAGCTCGACTCACTCTACATGTGTGGTGAATTTTTTTGCAAACTGGAGCATATCTGCATGTATATTGTTGCCACAGCAACCCATGCAGATACGTTGGTGATGACTGTACACACCAAATTCGATCCGCTCACTTGCAAATAACAGTAAGACAAACTGTCTTAAAGATCTGATTTAAGAAACAAACCCGATTGGGCTGCAGTCTGAACAAAGCCTTAGAGATATCTGAAATAAAAGCACTGTGCAGGCAAGAAAGTTAAGCCTGTGGAGATTGAGTTACAAATAATTTAAAAAAAAAATGTCATGCCATAGTCAAGTGACCTGAGAAATTAGAAAAGGAATTATAAAAGAGGATCCTAAATGTTTTCAGCTGCAGTTAGAGAGTAATCACATTATTCCTTAAAAAACTCAGAGCGATCCACAGCCACATTATCTTTCCTTCACATTTTCCTCTGCGTGAGAAAGCGTGTTGAAACCCCTCTCCAACTGCTTGTGTTTGAAAAGTGAGGTGTCCTTCAGCCTGCACCTGTCCATGTGTGGGAGGACTTCCAGTCATCGTGAGTTGTAATATGCTTTTGATATTGTGTGTTCAGGGTCGCTGGAGGAAGAGAGTCACAGCAAGTCAAACTCTGCCAGCACCGCCTCTCTGCACAGACACATGGACAGCCATCATACTCAGGTAACCACACTAACACAGGCACTTAAATATCTATTATCTATATCTAAAGTCTGATCTGTCAATTTGTTTAAAACCTGTGACACACACGTTTACACCCATACACTCACACTAGCACACACACAGGTGAAGCACAACTGTATGAGGTTTCTGTTGCGTTTGGGTTTGTTGACATTTTGAATTCACAGGAAAGTGGCCTCCTTTGAACAGCGTGGATCACTCATGACATGTGAGCTTTTTCTGGCTCTGCAGATGGGTGTATGGTTACAGGATTGAATTTATTGTCCTGTGTGCGTGCACCCAAGCTCACACACACGCTTACATGCACGCAAAACACACACACACACACACACACATGTTCATTATATGGAACTGATAAAACTCTGATGAGAAAGTGGAAACCATTGCGAGTGGAAGAGCCTTTTGAAAACCGTGATATTACGCTACCTGATAAACATGTATGTTAGAGAGACTTAAAAATGTAAAGATATAACAATATACGGTTTACCAGCAAGATCACTCTCACATGATTGACTGAGCGTACAAGATGTCCACAGAGAGCCATTCACAACCAAGAGATAGACTCTTTCAGGAAAATCATCATGTGCTGTACCTTCACCTCACGCAAAAACACTCAATATATGTTAAGACCAGAGTCTAATTCTCTTTTGATCTGTTCTTTCTTTCATCTTAATTGTTAATCATCAAAAGGTAAAAGACCCTCGTGAATAATAGAAAAATTCAACTACTTAATAGAATAACCGAGTTACATTCTGAGAAGGCTCTTCATCCGCACAGCATGTATGTTAACTTTGAACATTTCTTCTGCACTCACTGGAACAGAAAAGAGAAGCTATTATCACAAATAATGCATTCACAACTCCTGAATGGCCAAAGTACGCAGAATACAGCTACGTTATGTTCTGGCTGCGTCACATCCAGCTCCATGACCCCTGCCATTTTACCCAGTGGTTCCAGGCTCGTGACCAATGTGCTGCTATTTTCACTGATCAACCATCTTTATATGATGGATGTGTTTTACAGGATGGGCCCGTGTCTCTGAAGCATGAAATTTACTTGTGGAAGTCTGTACATGTTTGTATACATTGACTTGAATGAATTTTGAATGATGTATTCCATTTGTTCTTCAAAGATCCATTTTTGTTAGAGAGAGAAGGAGAAAAGCGAGCGGTAGATGGTCCGTTCACCTTCAATCAGGATGTTCAGCAGGGTATTTCTCTCTGAGAACAAAACAAATATGAAATTTGATCATGGCTCGTAAATACTTTGTCAACCATAAATTATAACCAAGCTGCTGATCTGCAGATAAAAATCTTTATTTACAACATTATCAGTAAAAAAATACAGAGTAATGACAGCAGCTGTGCTGTGCATCAGCTATATGAACATTTGAACTGAGTGATGCCACAGAAAGTTAAAAGGAACAAAAGGCGATGATTTTCATATACAGACACAAAACTGTTACAAATTTAAACACATATTTGCAAATGTGCAAATATACTTAAGAAACATTAAAAAAAAAATGTGTGAGAAACACCTCTAAATTGTTAAAAAGTGAGGCAGCTGAAGAGCAATACTCTTTTTCATAGCGATGACTGAACCTGAGTGCAGCCAGAATGTGACACTGCTGGTATCACATTCAAACACTTTCTCCACCGCAGCTGTTAAAAGATCAAGTCGGCAGGCCTATCAGTAAATCCACAGAAGTTAGATCTTTTTAGGACATGAGCTTCATACAAATAATTGATCTGCACATGTTGCCTTTGCAGCTTTCCTGCACATGTTTTCCACCCCTACGTTGGTTTCATCTGGAAGTCATTCTATAATTATTGCAGATTACACGGTTAATGGTGTGCACGCTGTAAATGCTCTCCTCAGTAGTTTGTGTGCCGCTGCATCGCGTATTCCAAGATGCAGCTCTCTGGTCCTCCCCGCAATACAAAGTTTTATCACACGGAAACTAATTGAGATTCATCAGAGACTGCGTTAGTGAGTGACTGAGTGTTACTGTCAGTGGTGCACGAAGCACAAGAATGAGCGAAGGACATGGTATCCCAACTTTAAAGGAGCTCAGGACACACTGTTCATAAGACATTTCCACTCGAAATTTGAAGGCACGCCGTGTACCCACTTCACAGTCCTGACGTTGATGAAATGCTGTACCCCTGTATTTACAGCTCTGGTGAGTTCACCTGATTCATCTATTTGAAGCCCGTTTCTTGATGTAGAATAAAACAGTGATGTGCCAGCACACCATGTTTCCATATTGCATTATGAAGCACAGCACAGCTGCTTTTTTTTTTAGTTTTTATTTTAAGATGAAGGTTTATATCAGAATATTTGGGCTATTCTCTTGCACCAAAATTTCTTTCTCTCTCTCTCTCTCTCTCTCTCTCTCTCTCTCTCTCTCTCTCTCTTTGATTCTTTGATGAGTTTGGCTGTTTCTCTCACTCCCTCCTTTATTTTCCAGAGGGGTCATCTCAACTTTTCTCCGTTCGGTGCGGGGGCTGCCCTCTAAAACAGCGAGGGGGGCAAGGGTGGGCTCACTGGAAGCCCTGTCCACATGTAGGGATGTGGTGAGTGTATGTCATGCCGCGCTGCTCTCCACCCGTAATAGCAGTGTTTTTCATAGACCCAGTGTGCAGTCACAACAGTAATGATCCTCCTTTTGCAATAAAGGCTTCAGAAGTTTTGTCAGAAGCTAAATTGAAACCACCCAAAAGTCAATTTTTTTGGAGTATGGAAGACATACTTCCTGTAGAAGGCTGTTTTAAATATTTTTTTGTTTGGTTTTATGAGGAGATCAGAGGCTGTGGTCTGAAATTCATTGTTGTTACAAGGAAATTCAGTATTAATGGCAGAAAAAAGAAAAAATAGTATATGATCCAAGTTTCTGGTAGTTTTGATCCAAAGATTCAAATCTTTCTAAAATATGGGTTATTGGAGAATAATTCTTGAAAACCACTGCTTTCACAGGACATTCTGTGCTTGTTGAATCAAAAAGTCTGAAACAAGAATCAGTGATGTTGCTGCATCCCTCCTTTTTTATCCTTCATTTTCTGGAAAAAAAAAAAAAACTGCAGCTCTTGAGTTGATATAGACTTTCTGCATGAGCATACTAACATTGGTGGATGAGTCTAATCGTTACAGGAGTTCCTTTTGATGCTGTCCTTGGTCCAGCATATGCTAACGCATATGCATAATATGCATAGCAACATTGACACATATGGACTTTACTGCTAAGAGACACTCGAACTTGAGCTGCAGCTTTTCTTTTTGCATATCCATCCGCTGAGATTTTATGTTGCTGAATCCATCACTTAACCCTTCCACCGTTCTCGTTACATCGAAGAGTTGTACAACCCTCGTACTCCTTCAGATCTGTTGAGTCTGATATCGCTGTGAAAGTGCGACGGATAAAAACTGTGGCGTCTTAATGTATGTACGCTGTTACCACGGAAACGTGTTAAGAGAGACCCTTATCTTGGCTCCATCCTTCAGGATCAGAACCATGATTTTATTCATTACCTTGAGATTCTGTGACGCAGAGATGCCTTTCAATTACTTGCATTCCAGACTGCGTTTATGTAAGACTCGCAGAACTAATGAGATAAATGAACATGAAAGGGTGAAGGAATATCCGGGGTGGGGGAGCAACTCCTTTAGAAATGAATGGACTCGTTTGCTTTGGTCCCTGTAGTGAGTAAACATCAACAGTCTCGACTAATTATATAAAGAATAGAGAGACGGCTAAATGATTGAATGATACAGGGATTGATAGTTTTGTTTCTCTCTTCAGATGATACCCAGGCCAAAGGAATGACATTTAAATTATAAGGAATACTCACATGGTTCTAAGAAAGAAGGGGCAGACTCATTTTCATTCCTAAAGTGTATAGGAAGGACAGACAGCCACAGCATTGGTGTCCCTGCATGAGTCAATGTAATCTTTCCAGAGAAATTTCCAGTAAAGAGCTGACACGTACAGTAGGTCATCAGCGACCACCGACGTAGCTTCCTCCACCACACTGGTTCAAACTAGATCTAGAAATACAAGCCGTTTAGTGACCTCTCTGTTTCAGCTGCTTAGAAAAACACATGGAACAGGCATTGCTTTTTTGTTTTTTGTTTCTCGTGTTAATGTTTGTTTAAATAATGAAAAATGAAATGTATTGTAATTTATTGATATTTTGTGCCACTGTGTGTGTGTGTGATGTACATATTTAGCATTTAGATAATATAAATCTGAAAATATGGTATTTTAGCCCCCTGATGTTTGTCTGTGTGTGTGGGGGGGGGGGTGTATTCACAACAGCATGCATTGTTGCCTGGACAAGAGAATGTGTGTTTAATGTGGAAAAGATCAAATATGATATATGTCCTCAGGACATCCAGCCTGTGAGTGACAGTTTGAAATGACCACTGGTCAACCTACATTATCATATAATTACCATAGCATTACCAATATATTAGCATGTTGTTATGGATAATAGGACCATCCCCCACATGTGAGGGCGTGGTTAGGATTTTGTATGTGGAAGGGGGGTTGAGAGAGTTTTTGTTTTCTCAATCAGACAATGATTTATTCAGGCCACTTCATGAAATTTGGGGGTTTGGTCAGGTTTATTGATCTTTTATACCATTAATATCAGTTTCAGCACAGAAAATCTTATAAGGGAATAAAAAAAAAAGTCCGTTTTCAGATAGCCTTGCATTTACAAAGAAAAAAACGATAGAGATTATTGATCCCAGATTTTGAATGTGAACTGACAATTGCAAAACGCTGCATGGCAGTTTCTATTTCCTATGACATTGTATCGTGTCAGATTCTCAGCAACGTTTCTTTTTTTTGTAGTTGTGAATGCAGAGTTACCTTCTTTAATGTCATGACATTTTAATCATGAGAATTCAAATGTTTCACATTTTCTGGCATCAAGGCCTCAAACGATGAATCTCTCCACATTATTACCTGTCAAAACTATATCTGTATTTAATGCTTATTGCATCGTGTGTGTGTGTGTGTGTGTGTGTGTGTGTGTGTGTGTGTGTGTGTGTGTGTGTGTGTGTGTGTGTGTGTGTGTGTGTGTGTGTGTGTGTGCGTGTCCATGTACAGTCATGGATTGCAGAAGGACAGTGTTCCTACTTGTCTACTGTTCCAGTAGCTGGTGTTCCTGGCTGGCGCCAGTGCAGAGAATAGCCTGGCAGGGGGGGTGTAAATTATGGATTAGGCTCTTGAGTATTGTGCTTATGTAGGCAATCAATCTGTACGTGTGCACATGTGTGGGTCCAGAACATATGGATACTCATTGGTAGTATAAGTGCTGGGGACTTGATTTAGCCAAGTGATATCAGACCCAAATTCGGTGAAGATATGGGTCTGGACACGACTATAATCACAGCGTAGAAAAACAAAGCTATGAGCAGTAGTCAAGAGGGCTCAGGGTGTAGGGTAGGAAAGTGACAGTCACATGTTCTGATTTTGGTGTTTTCATGGAATTCGTTGACACTAGGAAAAATATACAGCTGAGTAATGCCAGACTTATCTTAAATCTCATTCCAAAGCATGAAGGAGCTGGTTTTTTTGCCCTTTAACAGCCCATCAGCTGCCATCATTACACTCCACCCCACCCTCACCCCCTCAGTTTCTAATTTGGCCTGGATCACTGGATCATCAGGGCTCGGTCCCGTTGCTGGTATTACTGACTGAGGGAGATTGGAATTCCTGTTGATTTACCTGGATATTGACTCACGGATGACTGATGATGTGCCCCATACAGTGTGTGTGACCTGAGTGTGTGTGTGACCTGAGTGTGTGTGTGTGTGTGTGTGTGTGTGTGTGTGTGTGTGTGTGTGTGTGTGTGTGTGTGTGTGTGTGTGTGTGTGTGTGTGTGTGTGTGTGTGTGTGTGTGTGTGTGTGTGTGTGTGTGTGTGTGTGTGTGTGTGTGTGTGTGTGTGTGTGTGTGTGTGTGTGTGTGTGTGTGTGTGTGTGTGTGTGTGTGTGTGTGTGTGTGTGTGTGTTTGACCTGAGTGTGTGTGTGTGTTTGACCTGAGTGTGTGTGTGACCTGAGTGTGTGTGTGTGTTTGACCTGAGTGTGTGTGTGTGTGTGTGTGTGTGTTTGACCTGAGTGTCTGTGAGGAAACAGATGAGGCACTTTAAGATGCTCGTTGCACAAGGGTCCCGACTTTCACATGATCCACTTGGAGGTGATGTACGTTCCGTGACGGAATATGGAAATGTGCTGCTGTTAAAGCTGTCACTCAAAGGAAGGGATTCCCCTCCATGGTTTCCTGTTGTATTAAGATGGCTTCTTCTTCATGTCTGTGTTGTTAGAATGATTAATGAGGAAAAAGGGACCCAGTTCAGGAAGAGAAACTTCTGCCTCTTCTAAGATGTAGACTTGGACAAAGCCGCATCCTGCTTTTCTTGCTCTGTGGGTGGAATTCTCCAAAGGAAACATGAAAATTAAACTCTCTCCTCCATTTGTGTAACTCTCACACAATAATAGTAAGACTGGCATTCTTTTACAACCTTCTTCTTTTACAACGCGGATTCCAAAAAAGTTGGAACGCTGTGTAAAATGTAAATAAAAACAGAGCGTGATGATTTGCAAATCATGTAAACCCATATTTAATGGAAAATATAACAAAGACAACATGTCAAACATTGAAACTGAGAAAATATATACTCAACATGTTGAAAAAGAGTTGGTACGGGAATGTTTACCACTTTGCTGCATCACATCTTCAACATAACAAAAAAACTCTATTTGATATGTAATCCTTGTTCCATTTTCAATTAAAGATGGGTTTACATCTTTAAATCATCACATTCGGTTTTAATTTACATTTTACAAAGCGTCAAAACTTTTGGGGAAATGAATTTAAATATATATCCGCTGTTTCTCACTTCCATTCCCCATAGCTTGGTCATCTCCGCTTACTGCCATCAATGTTGCCGAATGTGATTCTCCAGTGTGTGATGGAAACATAGACGTGCTGTATTTATTCTTCAGCTAACCCCGGTTTCCTTTCCTAACCCTAATCTGCTCCTCTAATTTCTCCATCCCTGCCGCAGGTGTTCCAGCGGCTACGTCTGTCCAACAGGGCCGAGAGCGCCGCCCTGGGGGAGCTCCTGCGTTGGCGGCGAGTGCAGTGTGAGGGGCGCAGTGACTGGAAGCACCGCCCACCTCAGTCCCCTCCTCTGCCCCCCACGCTGCTCTGGACCAACAGGAAGGCCTCTCCCTGACAGGGGTTGTGTGATGCAGTCTCATGTATTGGCGATGAGGTTGCTCCCTCTATGTTCAGCCACATTCACACAAGCTCTTTTTTTTTTTTTTTGTTTGTTTTTTTGGTCATTTAATGTGGGCCCATAACCTCAATGCCCATGGACTAATCTGAAGCTCCAAGCTCTAAAGCATTAGCCTGGTCCCTGAGCAGAAGGTCCTGGCTCTCCTCTTTGTACTCTACTGTGAAAGAGGCCCCAACCTGTATGATAGAAACTCTGCACTATGCGAAACTGACATGTGTTGGAAAATAAGTGGTTAGCAGACACAGTAGACATTCACGTGGAGGAGGGGGTTATTTTGTGATTGAATATTTTATTCGCAAAAGGAGACCGACAGAAAAATAATGAATATCACATGACTATTTATTTTCAGTTCTTCTGAGATCAAATCTATGATGTCCATCAACTGGAGGCAGAATTTAATAGCACATTAGTTGTGTTTTTGTGGTGGTTCAATTACTGAATGGCCCTCTTATTCTGTCTGTATCCAAGCCTATCATGACATACTGCTGCACACAAAGGAGCTCCACCTCAATACATGGTGCTGATTATACTCGATGTGCTGTGCTGTGACGTTCCCATGAGTTCTTATGTGTGCAACCCCCCAAGTCTAAGACCTCTTAAAGTTTACAAGTCAACCAACGCCTTTGGAAAACCTCCAGGTTTTTTTTTTTGCATCACTGCACTGGCTTCGACATGGGAACTTTTTCAGGTACACAGCTCTCACTTAGCCTCTCATGTTCGGGCTCTTAAGTGCTACTGCAGTCCTGGTAACGAGCGACCAGGGGTCAGGGTAACCTCGTATTATCCCAAGGTGCACTTCTCTCCCCTCTTGTTACCACCAGCCTTCGAGGGACAAAACCCTCTGGCCAAACTACTGCACTTACCTTTACGATGAAAAAGGGATCCAACAAATGAGCCTGCATTGGTTTAATGTATAAAGGTTAAGCTAATATTACAAAGCTTTAGCTGACAGGTATGTAGTTCATGCTGTGAACATGAAACTCTGTGCCAAAGTGATACAATGTGTGAAAGATATGTCTAATCTAACGAGTACAGTTCTAAAAACTGATGTATACAGTAGTCTTCTACTCATATGTGTACAGACTGACGTAAATGACCAAATCATAGCTGTTACTGCGGTGCAGTGGTGATTCTTTGGACTGTTTCCAAATGGATCAGAAGTACATGTTGAAAAAAGGGGAAAAAAAAAAAAAAAGTAGCAACTTAACTGTCACTGTGTCTCATGGACACTTGAACAGGTTGGTGTGTTTGGTGTTGTTCAGGAGATCTCACACACAGACGATCATTGTACAGATTCCTCCATCGTGGGTGTGTCCTCACAGTCGCCAATTACCTTCTGTGTCTTCTTCTCCTTGTCCTCGTTTGACCCCCAACAAACGGACCCCTTTTTTCCCCATTTGACGCCCCCATCCTCCCCGCCCCAGTGGATCAAACCGGCTTTACGGGTGTTTCCATAGTAACTACAATGTAAATAGTGACCGGTGTCGTATGTTCTTGCTTTTACTACAGCAGAGGAGTACAGAGGTTGAATTGAAAGACAAAGGACGAGGAAGAGGTGAGATAATACTGTCTATGATGGTGATACTGAGATTTAAGAATGTCTTGGGTTCGATGCAATGACCGAGGTAAAGAGAAGAGGTTTATTTTAACATGTGAATATCTTTTTTTCAGAATGACTGTCTATGGCTATGAAATTCTTTATACTCTATTTAATATTATTTGTTTATTCCCCTCTCGCCCCTGCTGTTCTGTTCCTCTGAAGCGAGGCAGATGTTTTAAACGTATATGGATGTTTTTATTGCACAATGTTTATGTGGTGTTGTGTTGACTTCTGTAATGGGCTGGGTGTGTCTCGACAAGCTGTTTGATTTCTGAAGATCGCACCAAGTATCAATAGCTCTAATGGATTTCTCATTCCTACTGATCACCCTCAATGTGTCTGATTGATTCAGTCTTACAAATTAGCGACACCATCACTGGATCGATCTCTGCTGCTGTCAGCACGTGAAGGTGCACAAATATTTGTGAGGAATTAGAGGAGAGCGAGCTGAGCTGCGTTTTTGAATTGACTGGCTGAATGTATAAATGCAAATTTTTATTCCACGACCTGTTTTCATCATTGACTCCCTTCTTATCTTATTACTGGAACATGCACCTGTATCTAAAGAGTGTACCTAACTGCTTAATGTGATTATTGTCTTCAGAAGTTATGTATGCAGTTCATTTTTTAAAGCAAGTTAACAACAATAAGGATTTGCTCCATAATTCACACCTTGTCTGCTGTGATTGGGGCTGCATGAGCGCTGCTGTGGAGAACTATGTCGAACATTTCCAGACAAGGATTTAAACTCATCTGTGATCAAGCTAGTTAGCCTTGCCAATGACAGAACTTCTAGCCTCTGTGTTTGTCCTTCATTATGAACAGAGTTCTACTTCGTCATGTGCAGTTATGTGTACTCCCATGTTTTCTGGAAGTCATGAAATGAGGACATTGTTGTTATTGTAACTTAAAGCATATCAGTGCTTTTTACCCTGCATGACCACACACCGGGCCCCGCCCTCCTATAATGTGCTCGTGCTGAAAAGATAAAGGCTGTCTAATGTGAAGAACCGCTTCCCACTGCACTGTGAATTACCACACTGTCCCCCATTTCTCATCTACACACTCGTCCTCCACCTTTAACCGGACATATCTGCTCCATCACAGACGAACCTTGATGAATTAGCTCACTCTGTCGGAAGCTTACCAAACTCTGGCAGCCACATTACTGCCGGTCATCTTTGTTAGTCAGGAATCTATAAATCCTCTGCTCTGAGATCAGCTCTTTGGTGCTGCAGCCAGTGTCCCCAGTCCATGTATAGTTGTCCAGAGAGATACACTATTTCAGCACCTCAAAAGGGATATCTCACTGCCTTTCATAATGTCGTTGTTTTTTTTTTTTTTTTTTAATGTAACCTTTCTTTTGTACATGACATACAGTATATTTTAATCTGCATATATGTTTGTTGAAAGATTGTGATATTTCATAATTATTATGTTCCCAATGTTTTATAAGTACTGTTACCTGTACAGCAATAAAGCACAATTGTGTCAATGACCGTCTTTCTCTCTCTCTGTGTGTGTGTGTGTGTGTGTGTGTGTGTGTGTGTGTGTGTGTGTGTGTGTGTGTGTGTGTGTGTGTGTGTGTGTGTGTGTGTGTGTGTGTGTGTGTGTGTGTGTGTGTGAGAGAGAGAGAGAGAGAGAGAGAATCAGGGTCCTCAGGAATCAAGATTAGAATTCCTGTCTGATAGATTGATGTGTGCATGAGCTTTACAGTGTTTTTGATCTGAGTGTCTTATGAGTTAGAAATACTTCTCTCTCTCTCTCTCTGCTTGAGGCATGTGGCTGAACGGTGACTTGACTTGTGTGCACACGATGTGCTATGTAATAAAAAATTTGCATAAATGCCGTTTATATTTTCTTGTTTGTAGCATGATAATCTTGGCATGACTGTTGCAGAATTGGCTGCTGATGGTATTTCTTTGGAAGACTCTCAGTTTTCGACACATTTCAATGAAAACATTTCTTTTGGTAAGCCTGATTTCGAGATCTTACAAACGGCAAAAGATCACAAAATCAACACAGCATGCGAGTTGAAGGATGATTTTTAGATTTTGGACATGTCAACGTGTAAACACAGCAGAAATCTGCTTGTGTCGCTCTTCAGATGTTCAGAAGATCTTATGATTCATTCTGACACGCAGATATTTTGTGAACTAAATGGTGAACCATTTGTAACTCCTCTCTAGAGAAAATTCTGAGTGTGAGCTTATTTATCTGCATGCAAGGTACTACAGGAGCTCAGCAACTGAATATTTATACTGGTAATAAAGCTGATATACTGGACATCTGCTCTAATGTCTGGAGTATTTAACTCTTGTGTTGTTCTCAGACTGGAGAGGGAATCCTGCTGAGGTGGAAGGTGGATGTCATTGCCGTTGAGTAAAACGTGAGCATTGATTTCTAATCCGTATTTTAAAGTCATGTGTACATGTGTGGATGCTTCAGGCAGCAAAAACTAGTTGGTTTACTGAATGATCCCTGGTTGCAGTTTATTGTATCTCATTGCACGTGTTAATGTGTGTAAACTGTTTTTCTCAAGAGCAGTGAATCACAAATGAGCCATTAACTTGGGCACCTGGTTTATTTGCATATTTCTCTGTTGGCAGCTCGTTCTCTTCTGTGGGTTCTTGGAATCATGTTTAATGTTTAACATACTGGAACACCAAAAAGAGAAGGAAGGGAGGAAGAAGTTTGAATGCTTTCACTTACAAGGCCATATTTACTGTATAAGACTCAATTTATTTATTTTCTGAAACATTATTTAGTTCATATAAGAATGTACCGATAAACACTAGATCTCCATGAGTTGGTTTTTTTTAGTATTTCTGTGATATTTTAATTGCTTTTGCAACATATTTTAAATATAATATGTATCAACATGCAATATATTGTGTGTCCCAGTGTGTTCTCCTGGGATAAACTGCAAGTTAGCTATCAGTGTGTGTTTTGTTGCAGATTATAAATTAAAACCTTTACATTTTCTTTGATGAGGAAAAAAAAGACTGGAAGTTTATTGAAGACATATAAGCAGTTTTTACTACTTTACCACTGTTCTGTACATTTAGTTGTTTTCTCTTGGTAAAATTAAAATTTTTAGTGTTAACAGTGACGCAAGTGTTCTTTTTGATTGGTTGACCATTAATCTAAACCAGCAGTAAAGGAGGGTTCTTCTCTTCTAGATATCCTTGAAACTACCTGTGGCAGCCGGACCATTCTGTCATTTATTGGGGATTGAAGAGGTCCACCATGACTTAGGAGGAAGGGGGTAAATGGCCAAGAGGTCATTTAGACCAAACTGCCCCCTGACGCTTCACCAATAAGGCCTGAATGAAACTCACTGCCCCTTCCTCTCCGGCTCCCATTAAGACCAGTGAATGTGTTCACCTTTGCCATACATCCTGAGTTTCTCCAGATTCTCTTTGGTCTCCATCACTCCCTCAGGGATCCTTTAGAGAGCAGTTGAAACCCAGGTGTGTATTGTGTCTATTAACAGGATGTATGTACATTGATGTACAGGTCAAGAAACCGAACTAGAACATGATGCTGACAATCTGACACCTTTCAGCAGAGAGCTGTGATTACAGACACATGTCCTGAATTGACCTGATGCTAAACTCCTCCTCTGAACTGACATTGTAATCCAGGCATAACTTAATAAACAGCACAGGAGGTTGGTCATGTTCTGGATCTAATAACAGCAATAAGAGCTTTGAGACTTAAAGACTGTTCAGAAATGGAATATCAGCCATGTCAGATGTGCGGCTTTCACTGTTTGAAAACAAAAAACAAAACAAAACAAAAATTAAAAAAAAATATATATATATATATATATATATATATATATATATAGCCTGTAAACAACCAAATTTTATCTTAAACTCTCTCTCTCTCACTAATATGGTTGGATGGATTCCATTTAGCTGCTTTTGTTTCAGGGTCCTAGTTTCAAGCATGCTGCCACACTGTCAGTGATTTTCCTACTTTGACGTGTGAAAAGAAGGCCTATATAAGTACATTACATGTTAGACTTGGATCATCATTATTTCAGCCAGTAAAATATGCCAACATAAGTTTGTGTGCCTCTGTCTGATATCAAAAATCAACGGTTTTGAAACAAACTGTGAATTTAGAACAACACATTTTTTAGCACTATCATTATACACTCTATACTAGAATAGAAAGATTAACAGACAAACATGAGGTAAAAGCTAAAAGGTAACAAAGTGGGACTTGGTAAACTCCTAGTTGGCAGCTGGATCGTCCTACAGTTGCACCACAAGAACCAAACTATAAACCATTTTTTTGTGCTGTATTTATTCATGAGAAACAACAATGCCTCTGTAATAAGAGGTTTTTTGTTTTTTTGTTTTGCATGTGTTTTGTTGAACTGAACACAAAGTTCCCATTCACTGAATCATGGACCCCAGCCATTCAGACAAACAAATAAATGATGCTTGCAATCAATGTTTGCATAAAATGTTTGCATCATCTCATGCTGGGTGAAACCAGATCTTTCTTTTTCCGAGGAAGCACTGAACGGTTGCTCAACAGAGTGGGCGTGTGGGGAGAAAAAGGGAGCTACTGTATGGCATGCACAATGGGGAGGACGAGGGAAAGTATTGATCACATATGGCTGTTTTTCTCAGAGACACGCTGACATTCAACCCTGTTTGTGTACGGTATATGTTTGTGCTAGAGAAGAGAGAGAGAGAGAGAGAGAGAGAGGAAGCAGATGAAAGCTGTGAGGGTCCGTCGATCTGAGACATTTCAAAGGCCGTGAAACACAGGAGTAAACACAATTCCCACCTCTATTGATTACTTAAGCACTGGTTGGAGGGTGGGTAGGTTTATGTTGACTTACAAACAGCCTGGCTCGCTCCAGTCTGATCGATGCTGTGAAAAAAAGATACAGGTTTAATGGGGTTATTCCCTCAGCTGTGTGCCTTCACTGACTTTATGATAGTCAAAGGTTTAGGGTTATTCTTGTGATGTACAACTTTCCAGGCATTTAAAAGCCCCATAATGTCCATTTTCATCCCTACTTTACTGCCCAGTGTCATGATCCTCTCCTCACCTCCTCTTTACCTCTCTGCTCATCCTACCTCCACATTATGACCCCACTGTTGTTCCCTCTTCACCTCTTCACCCGGCCCTTAGTATTCACACAGACTTCCATATACGGCTCGCCAAGAGTGTGAAAATCAATAGCATCATCTCAACACGGCCTCGGTTTTCAATTAACGACTTTGAGGTCTGTCTCTCCAGACACATCCGTCACATCGGATCAGCCTCTGACACGTCAGATTAGACAGAAACTCACACATGAGGAGACTCGTGCACTCACATCATGTGAGCACAACACCACTCAGGGGAAAAAAAACAACCTTAAATCACATTGTTAAAGGTGCACCAGTTAATATTTCATGTAAACAGTGGATCAAGATGACATGTTGCATTAAGAGGTATATAGAGATATATATTCAGCTCTGCAGTTCCTCTCAGTTGTAATCGACCTTTAGTGTAAGACATCTTGTTTTGGTTTTATTAGCGAAAGCTTTACTGTAATCTACGCTTTCTCTAGCCGTGAAACCTGCCCCGCACCAAGCTGCAGACAGACAAAGTTAGCTATTTACTAGTAAATGTGGGGGGAAAACGAAAACTGTAGCTACTAAAGAACCAAATATTGATTCTAAGGAGTTGGTGGAGACCAAAACAGAGTAAAAGGAAAATGAATTTATCACCTCAGAGAAGGGTCAGTTTTATAGGTCATGTTATGTTTTCTGCCTCCTCAACTTGCCAAAAAACAAACAGTATGATTATATCATCTTTCAAATTCTTATTATATCATGGGGAACTTTGAAGATACAGTATTTCATCAAATGTACTTTTTTTACTTTCCAATCTGACCAGCTCTGAAACTATCCACGGACAGTTTTCATGAGCCCTGCTTGGTGAGATATGTATTGTGTCAATGTTTCAACAAACATGCAAACTCCCAACATACCCATCATGGAAATTCCTTCCCCCATCTGAAGTCCATAAACATCCAGTAAACTCTTTAATGTAGAAACACAGTGATCCCATGTCCATGTGCTTTTAGAAAAGGAAAACAAAGTGATAAATCATTGACAGCAGATCAGAAACACAAAATGAACCCTATTGGCTCCACCCTCCCTGAATCCAGACAGCAGCAGCTCAAGTCGTCTTCCTTCCATGTTCCTATTAGCCAGCAGTCAACAGAGACTCAGCCTGGCTTTGATGGAGCTAATTAACATGGCAATTAACAAAGCTCATTTCTGCTGACAATGTCAGACAGGCCGAGACACACTTTTTCACTCATATAGACACGTGGACATGCACTTACACACATTAATGTCTGTCAGGTAAGGTACTTAGGGGCGCTAATGGGAAAACAATTAGCTGTAATTGTGTTTGTAATGTGGCTACAGACACAGAATTGTGAAGTGCAGATTTCACAAAAGCTTTCGAAATAAACTGGAAAAGATTTAAAGAAAACAGGTGATCAGCGCACATTTGCTCATCTATTTTCATATTATGTTAAAGGGTGTGGACACACAGTTGCAGCTGGTGCTGTTGGTGGCAGCTTCTCCATGGATGTGTTTAAACAACGTGAAGCTGGAATTCTTGGGAACTCTCTAAAATTATGTCAATAACCTCTGTATCGTTTCCATGGCAACTGGAGGCCCCTGTTAGTGCAGCGTAACCATTGTGCTGCGATGCTGCTTTTCACCCCGAGGTCGTCGTTCCAAGGACCTTTCTGCGCCTCTCTTTGCTGTATGTCATATTTACATTAACAACCGACGTCACTCCCATAAGCAAACATATGCCACCCCATACCGCGGTCTGCAAGCCGGTGCGGAGCAGCATTGAAGTAAATTCACAAGCCACTATGTCTCACGTGTAGTCAGAAGCTGTTCTTAAAAAAAAAAAAAAAACACCTTTAGATATGTACATTTAGAAGTGAGAATGATCGAGCCTCCTTTGAATTCAGAGGAGACATGTTCATGCGGTGAAATCTCAGGAACATGCTGAACGCTCTGCGAGCACGACAGCCTGGTCAGGAGGGAAAAATGTTAGATGTTTCTCTGCTTCATCCCATGGGCCTCTCCTTTGTGTGGTGGCCAAGCTCTCTTCCTTCATTTGTCTCTGCTGTCAGCAGTAAAATGAAAGATTAGAGAAAACCCCACACTAACCATCTGAGGGAGACACAATGACGAATGTATGGAAGAAAGAGCCCGACAATTTGCTTTTGATATTTTTCATCTGAAAAGGACCCATGTTCCTCTCTTGCCTACCTCCTCCCAAATGTAAATGACAATCAGCACCACGCAGTGCTGGAGCACTTTTTAATCATGCATTAGTTAACTATCTAATCAACCATTTGCCTACTAATTAAATCTCGTAATTGCCCTACTTAAGAGGTATGACTAATTTAATTAGCATGACTGTCTCCTCTTTATGGATGAAAGAAGCATTGCTGAATGGTACTTCATTGAACCGCCCTAAGTCCATCCTAATTTACCTTTAAGTCACTTACAGTCGTCTGCATGCACTGTCTGTCAAGAGGATTAAGAGTTAAAACATGACAAACACACAGAGACACACAAATCAGCATTGTCATTATGAGTGAAATGGGAACATACGTGTTCACTATATCATGTGAATATATATTTATGTTATTGCTAGGGACCCATATATGCACATATATGTTTAGGTATGTATTGTTGGTATTATTTTTGTGGCCTAAAATGGCATAACTTCCTATAAAATCAAGGGACAGTTTTCCACATTGTCTTGTGTTGCTTTTTGACAAATATTGCTGTCATGGATAGAAGCAGAAAATAGTGATGATCATCATTATAGAAATAGTTATGATATCATTAATAATAATAATTTATAAGATCAGTTTTTATTTTGAAATATTTTGAAGGCATGTTTCTGTAATAATGGGCTGTCAGTAATCAATGAAGATTCTTAAGGGATTTTTTTTTTTTTTTTAAGGTGGCCATAATTAATCCCAGAGCTCTAAACAAGCCCCATAAATATGTAATGTATTAGGTGACATGGTTACATTTGAATATTTGGCTTTGGGGGTAGGTGAAAGCCTCAGAGAACTACAGTGCTTTGGCAATATAAAAGGTGTTAATTTGTATTTTATGGTGCTTTGGAACTAGGTTTTTATTTCCATTATTTCTTTTATAAAATATTAGGAAAGACAGGGACGTAGTTTTGACGCACAATAAACTGAAAAACCTCAGTTGAATTTGATGTTGTGTCTTAGACTACCAATCTACCAGAATGTGTAAAATGTGTAATTTATAAATGCACGAGCCTGAGAACATATGGCCTTCTGCATCTATGCATTGCCGTACACATTCAAAACGCCTTCGACATGCTTGCATCGATTATAGCAAAGCAGTCATGCAGCTAAAAGAGCGTTATTTATCTCTCATTTAGCCATCCAGTCTTCCATCCATTCACTCTCTTTGCATATAAAGCATGTGTGGGTACTGGCGCCGCTCCAGCTCCAGTCATCCCAGTTCATGGTCCTCATCTGGCCGTCCTCTCCGAGTGGTCTCATCCTAATGAGCACACTCCACTAGGATCTGTGTATTAGTATACAGCAGGCGTATTAGTATACAGCAGGCGTAGCACAAAGCTGCTCTGTTACAAACAGCCGGGTGACACACGCACCAACCCATTCACACATGCAGTCCACACGAGCCGAACACAATCCTCTATCATGTGATTTGTGTCACATTGTGATGCCTGCTCTTCAGGGTATTGGTATGGGGAAAAATGCATGAAGATTAAATGCTTGTGCTGGATTTACCATATTATCTACATATAATGATGATCAGAGAACACAATATAAATAGAGTGTTCCACTGCTGCTGGGAATTTATGAGTGTGCTCGAGTTAAACTGTTGCACTTTACAGTACTCACTCATCCGCATGGATGTTGCAACCAATCTGGTGGAGACACCGAATGGGGGGTTGGGACAAATACATTTCAGATCTGCAGTAAATGTGAAATCACTGTATAACCTTTGAGAGGTTTGATCCGTTTATTTTAAATAGTTAATATTTTCCAGCGATAAGGATTCCTCATGTAATCAGGTATGTGAAAAATAGGTCAGAGAGACTCAGTAAAATAATTGTTAAATATCACAGTTGGTAGTGCTTGCTGACAATTAGCATGAATATCACTGTTTCCAGACAAAGCCAGCACATTTCGACAACTTCTGTCACAGGCTTTATTTGAGAGCTCCATTAAGGACTATTCTCACTAACATATTGCCATAGTATCTTTTCAAGAATTGAGTGATACGAATAGCACAATCATCACTGATGCAACGTTCACAAGGAACATAAAAGAGGAGTATGGGATACATTGAAGTTCTGGAACCGACACTGGCCTCCTCTGTAATTTCTTACACACATCAGACCCACAGCTGTGGAAGAGCCCTGCCCCTCGCACAGTTCATCCCCCGCAGCGCAGAGACCGACTCTCTCAAACCCGCTGGAATAATCCGATAATCTGAGCCCGAAACGATCGAAATGAATCTCAGGGTTCAGGTTGTAAATTATAAACTTGAGTGTCGAGACATTTCTAAACGTAAAATGAGGCTCCAGTGACCAATAATTTCTCTTTTTGTTAGCTGCTTGTTACTTTAACTCTTCAGTCCTCATGATGCATGTGGAAGACTATTCATTTGCCACTATGGTTAACTTTTGCAGGGAGAAAGTACTTTCAGCCCTCCTTGTTCCACAAATGGCTGACATGACACGAGTAGGTCACCTTGCTCTGCTTGGATAAGGTGTTGAGAGGCTCTCAAACTTGTTTCTGACACTGTGCCAGGGGGCTCATCGTACCCAGTCTGGGAACAGAACGTTATGTAGCTGAAGGCAGGCTTAATTTGGATTGCTTAACACCCTGTGTTCTCCAGAGCTGTCAAAGCAGCATGGAGAACATCCCTTTCTACGACATGTGGTGAGGTATTTGCCATGCATACAAAGAAAGATTTAACAGAGCAAGACAGAGGGAGTGTTGTTTTAATAAGAAATACCATCTTATTCTTGATAGGAAAGTTTTTAATAAATGAAAGATGTTGGTCATAAACTGACTAATTACTTTTCAGGGGTAAGCAGGAGCTCATTGTAGGCCTGCAAACTGGGATTAAAGTACGTCAAACTATAGATAATGTGTTGCTTTCATTGTACCATCCCTGCTGCTGGGACAAACAAAACTGAAGTTGAGCACATTGGAAATGGTTATACTACCAAAGCCTGGTTAACAAACATATTGTCAAGTTACAGTGACTGAAAACTATTTAATTACAAGGTCAAGCTTGGTGAAAAGCAAAAAACTAGGACGAACGCTAGCTACCTGTGGCAGCAGTTTCTACCTCTCACACATAAGCTGCTGGTAACACATTAGTATTACCATGCCTGATATGCGCCAGTAGAAAAGTGACGCTGTGCATCAACAATATTTATTCCTGTTAAAACACAACACAGTCACCAAAAATAGTGGTTATTTTCAAAGCTAAAAATATATTTATGGCTGACAAACAGCCAAAAATGTCCCCTCAGGGATTAATAAAGTAACTACCTAACCTAACAGGGATGTTAAACTTGCCAAACAGCAGGGTTACAGCTAGCTATGCACTGCTGACGCTCTCCCACAGGTAACTGCTCTCTCCACGCCACACTGAGCAGTGGTCAGTCAGTCTCCAGGTCTCTCTTGACCTATGCTGTGTCACACACTACAAGGCTGGGCACACCTGGAATTTACTGGTGATTGTCCTGGTGATCTGATCACAAGTCAGCTAAAGTACAGGTATGAAAGGATCCAGAAAGCTGAGATCTAACCTGTTCACACTACATTCTGACTGTGCAGAAAGTAGGAGAGATTTACTGAATACAGGCAGCTGTTTGGTGAATAAAAACACAAGCTGCTACACTTGATTAAAAAAAAAAAAAAAAAAAGCTGCCTATTGGTAAAGTATTTTTAGTTTACCTCGTCTGTAATTTCTGACACACAACAGAACCACAGCCTGGGAGAAAGCCCAGCCCCCCTTGCGCAGTTCATTTATCCACAGCAGCACAGAGCCAGACCCTGTCAAGTCCACCCCTGAAGCGACATGATTCGGTCCAGTTCAGGTTGTGAATTCCAGATTCTTGTGTTCAGATGTTTATAAACACAGATTTCTAACAGATGGCTCATTAAAATGAGGATCCCATGAGCAATTTTGTTACCTGCCTGATATTTGGACTTCCTCTCCTCATGTTTCTGTACACATTCGCATGTTTATTTGCTTGTAGGCCCTATATTTAGGGGATTCCTTTGCATATAGAGCGGAGAAGTGTTATACGATCACAGGTGGTGACTCCAGTTGCCTGTGGATACATGATAACACCAGGTGTGCACGGCCCTACACCATGAGGCCATGCCTCTTCCAGTCATCTGCCCGGGTGGAGCACCTGCGGGCAAACACAGGCAGGCGTTGTGCCAATGATAAGTTCAGGTGGTGTAACTCGCAATTAAATAAATGTCCTTTTTTTTTGTCCTAAATTCTCTTCATGCTGCTCTTGATGCTGCTGCCACGTGCACGAGAACCCATAATCACACGCATGCGCAAATGCACACGCACACCAATTGTAATACAATTCATGGTCATGTGTTTCCATAACTGAAGAGAGTGATAACACACTGCCTTATCTGTAACCATGACAACACACTGTAGGCCCTCTGACGCTTGTTCTGAATCTACAAAGTGTTGTGAATGGTGTTCAGATAGGAGCAGAAGCCTGCTGCTGTGGGAAAACTGAGATAGCCGGGGCTTTGATAATTCAGGAGATTATATGTTAAAATCCAGAGGGATTTTTGAGGGGCACTTTACGTTCTGATGACCTTGAACTGTATTGTTCATACAGACCTCAAAACCTTCTAAAATAATGGTTACTCCCCACAACTGATGTTGAGATGAGAGCTGCATGAAATGTGCAGATCATCCATGAAACACTTCTGTCTGTGCAAATGAAGAGGCTGACTGATGATAATTGCAGTCTTTGTATGACCGCCAATGTCTGGACCCAAAACATTGTGTTCTTTTTTTGAGGTAGACATAACAAGGGGGACAGCACCCAACCCCCTACAGTCTGCAGTACTCCACGAGACAGAAAGGTCAGCCTGAGGCACCATAAAGTGGAGAACGTGGTCATTGAGTTCCTCTAAAGTTCAATCAGATTCAGCAGAGGCCCACCTCTCTCTCTCCTTCCTCTCCACTGTGATTGCGGCTGTGTGTGTGTGTGTGTGTGTGTGTGTGTGTGTGTGTGTGTGTGTGTGTGTGTGTGTGTGTGTGTGTGTGTGTGTGTGTGTGTGTGTGTGTGTGTGTGTGTGTGTGTGTGTGTGTGTGTGTGTGTGTGTGCTTGAAAGAAAGCAAAAGAGACAGAGATTTTCAGATTGTTTTTAACAAGCAAAGGGGGGTGGTGTGTGTGTGTGTGTGTGTGTGTGTGTGTGTGTGTGTGTGTGTGTGTGTGTGTGTGTGTGTGTGTGTGTGTGTGTGTGTGTGTGTGTGTGTGTGTGTGTGTGTGTGTGTGTGTGTGTGTGTGTGTGTGTGTGTGTGTGTCTGACCCTGAGGCAGAGTAACCCCAGGGTCAAAACAACAGGAAGGAAGTCACATGACCCATTCAAACTCACAGGGAGGGAGAGGTGGGGGAGAGCAGCAGACAAACAGAGCGAAAGGGGTGGGATCTGTTCTTTTCACTCTTGTTTTTCTCCATCGGGCTGACGCAGGTGTCTGCAGACATGCTTGGCGCCTGTCCAGGTGTGGATTACAACATCAAGACCACTATGGTGAAAACAAGAAGCAGGGTGAGACAGAAGGGGCAGTGAGTGAAGGCCACTAACTCAGAGAGAGGCAGAAAACACAGGAAGGAATTTCTTCTTGTCTTGTGGTCTCCATTAAATATTTGTGACAAAGAGAAGATCATTATCAATAAAAAATAAAGAGATGGAGCTGCCTAGCGACATCTATCTTACTGTTAAAGGGGGAAATTGGTGGAGCTGATTTTTTTTTCCCCTCTTTTTTTATGAGATGTCCAGGTCAAGAGGCAGGATAAGCAGTGGTCATTAATGACATAAGTTATTGGTCCCTCAAGTCCTAACAGAGTGGTAGTGTGATATTGGGTCATATAAAAACAGGTTGTAAGAACTGCTGGTTTATTGGTGGGTTGTTAAACTTTAGCCTTTTGATGTTTCCTGTGTGGGACATCTCTCTGAGATCATTCAGAAAATCTGAGAAGTGGACACAGATAGTGGCCCTACTTTTGCTGTCACCACTGAGTGTGCACCGAAGGGGATTTTTGAAAGATAGAAGATATATAAAGATTATAAAGTTATATGCTTGAGTAAATGACATACTTTGGTGATTTTGTGAGAAATGTTGTTAGGCCTTAATTGACTCATTAGGGCTTGTAAGGTAGGTCAAGAACTGTCATTGTGAATTTTCAGCTGATGAAAAGACCTGGAAAACTTTCAGACAAAACTGGACATCTGCAGGTTATAAAGGTGAAACAGAAACACCACATGACTGCAAAACAACTGCCGCAGGGTTTACCTGCATTGATGCACAAATAGGTGCTACATTTTTAAGAACAATTAAAAACATTAAGGAAACTTTAGTGTGTGCTGTGATATCTGCCAAAAGGGGGATTGATACTTTTAGTTCACTAGCAGGTTTTTTTTATGGCTGCAGGATAGTGAAAGTGGGATCAGCTCAAAATAAATCAAATCCCAGCCGACTACCACACAGGTAAAAATGTCTTCACCAGCTGAGTCCCCGTTATAAGTCAGGGCTTTTGCTGCTCTCCTTCCCCATATTTCATGTCTGTTTCTACTGTAGTTGTCAAACAAAGGCAAAACACCAGAATAAAATCTTTCAAAATCAGTATCAGTGTTCATCATAATGGAAGAACATGACAGCCAGTGCACCTCAGCGTTTTTCATGGTGTTTGGACAGCAATGGAGGCGTACATCACAGACAATTGAGCTTTGTCAGGCTTTACTACATGGCAAATATTAGTTGGATCAGTTCATTCCTGATTAAGGAATTGTCATAAGATTTATTGACAATAAGAAAAGGATGCAGCCAGCCTTTACCTTTACAAGCAGAACTTCATGCACTTCGAATTTAGCGCTCATTTAAATAGATTTAAAGTGATGCTGAGCTTGATTTTTCAGAAACATTTTCTTTGTCCTCACCTCACCTTTCCTCTGCACTCTCCTCCTCTCCCATGTTGCTGATCCTCAGTATGTTGTGGGTGTCTCTATCATGTACCATGCTGTACACTACTTTTCAGATGCTGGCATAGTAGATTTATTTTTAAACCAGACAGCATTGCATAACATTGGATAATTCACTCACTACAGTATTAGAGCTTGTGCAGACTAGAAACTGGAGCATAACGAAGTCGAGCCCATGTAATGTGTCAAAATCTGTCATTCTCTATCTGCAAAAGAGATGTTAACTCACCTGTGACAATGCACACTGGGATATGTTAAAAAACCCAACATCAAAGCAAGTGTCAGTGATATTGTCACGTAGCCAGCCAGCAAGTGTAAATCATGTTTTTACATTAGCATTGCGTAACCGCTGTTCTTGACTGACACCAACTGACATTTAGTGACATTTAGAAATAATGTGAGTGGTATGTGGACACTCCGAGCCTCTCAGGCTGCAGCTTTGTTTCGGTGTCAGTAGAGCTCTGTCTAGTTTTGCGTATATACCCTGTGGCTGTATTATCTCTCCACTCCCTCTGTCTACACTGATAGTGATCAGCGGAAGTCTTTATGACTTCCGTTATGGCTGAATAATCATTGTGCTTGGGCTTGCACATACACGTACGCTCATGGATGGACGTTCGCGCGCGCGTGTGTACACACACACACACACACACACACACACACACACACACACACATGCACCACCGTTCGTTCACACGTGGGCTCTGCTGCTGGCCACTACGTCCTGTCAGATACAGGAAGGAGATTATTAGCTTCCTTAAGAGCCGATGGGGGCAGCAGATGGAGAGGAGGACAGGATGAGGTCAACGCTGCTATGGATTGGCCAGTCATAAGATTTCAGTATCAGTTACTTCTGCACGCCTCATAATATTTAGAAATTCAGATTTTAGGCTTATTATGGCAAATGTAACAACTGGATGGATTAAAAGACAAGCATAAGGATGAATTTCAGGACATGTCAACACAGAAGCTTTTGCACAAGAATTGGTTACAGTCAGAGTGATTGCCAGCTTAGAGGATGGGGAGTGAAACTGATATTGTTTCAGGCAGGATGTAGAGGTCAAGAGGTTCTCTGACAAAGGATACATTACAGCCAAAACACAAAAACATTAAAACCGCCCTGACCTTCAACCTGCACTGTCAGAGCCTGTTGTTTGCTTGGATAATTATCAGGGATTTAGTGTGTGCACACCCACATGAAAGGCCGTCTCCACGACAAACAACGGCGGCCAGCTTGGACAGCGCCACGATGTCCAGCCTCCTGTTATCAGCTGTCCAATGGTAATTATTGTGTGTACAGACAAATATGTGCATGTGACTACCTGTCTTTGTGTGCTGGTGTCCATTGTGTATGACTGTGTAAAATGCAGGTAATCCAGAAAAGTTCAGAGTGTACCAGGAGATTTTCGACGTGACCTGGGGTGCCAATAATGATAAACAGAGGAGAGGAGTGGTACAAATGACAACACATAAAGTGCTGACAGGCTTTACAGCTGGAGATATGAGCCTCCAAAATGTTTGTATTTCAGGTGGTGTGGCTGGGCGGAGGCTGTGTGGTATACTGTTGGTGGAAGGGTCAGGTCATCATAGTCTCACTACCAAAGAGAAAAACACATGCACACTGACTCTTGTAAACACAAACACGTCCCTTTCAATGTCTCTTTCGCACAAACACGTTTGCCCAATCCTGCCCTCAGCGCAGCTTTGTTCCAGCCGGCAAGTGGGTTTGAAAACAAATGACGTGCTTGGCCTATTATTATGTTCCGGACACTGTTTTTCCTGAGGATGGAATGCGGACAGGAATGTGTTGTTGCTGCTCTGGTAGTGCTCAAAGGGAGAAAAACCTATCATGCTATCATGCTCAAGGAAAAAAGAAAGAGAGAACAAGAGAGACATGCAGAGAGAAACAGAGTGAAGCATGGACTTAAGGAGAAGCAGGGGGGAAAACAACCCATTACTGTTCGGAGTGAACCTGGGGGGTAGAGAAATCTCCTCTGTGTGGTTGGAGTTATGATGGAGGCTTCGCTGCTTCTCATTGGCCTACAGGCTCTCTCTTGCTCTCTGTCTGTCTCTGGGTTTCATTACAGATGTTGTGATGCTCCGAGCTCAGGCCATGCCAATACTTGAATAACTGCTTGCCTGATATTGGGCTGCTGGTCCTTACCTTGCTTCTGCCAGTTTCCCTCTATTTTTAGTGTGTGCTTGATTTTACATGCACAGGTTCATCCAAGTGTCCTCCATTGTGCTTCATAAAGTAAACAGCAAACATGGTTTTGGTTGAACTAATGTCAGCTTTGAGTGCAGTGTGGGAAATGTGTTCCATGAGTGGGCACCTTTTCTGAATCAGATGGAGTGTGTAGCACATACATACATGTATGAATGTAACAGGTATGGACTCTGACAAATCACTTAGTAAAGCATTCGGTTGAAGCGTTTGTATGAAAATTGTGGGGGCTGAGTCTTATGTATTTGAATGTGAAATTGCATGCATGAGAGTGCAGGACAAAGGACAAAGGAATTTGTAAAAAAAAATAATAAATAATGAAAATGATGGTTGTATGTGTAACAGGCGCATTCTTCAACAAGGAGGCTCTGGGATCTATTTGTCCCAGCAGGGAGAGCTCTAGGTGACAGATGATGTCTAGGCCCCTCAGCCTGTCTGGAGCTCCGAGAAGGGCAGAAACACCCAAGATGGATGAGAGAGAGGCGAAACAAAAACAGGTGGATCAAAGAGTGGGAGAGACCAGGAGCGGAGGAGAAGATAGCCAGGAGAGGGGGTGGGTGGGCGGGGGGCGGGGGTGGGAGATAGGATGAGGGATGAGTGGATGGTCTGTCTTTTGATCCGTCACTGAGTGATACTCCATTCAATGTGTTGACTGAGACCACCTGGGGGACTCCGGGGAGGCTGTGTGTTTGTTTATTAGTGCTCAGGGGGAGGGGTACCGTTCTGCTGTAGATGGCTGTCAGCTTCTCAGCCTTACACACCGGGGTGATTGAAGGAAACTGATGGCCCACTTCCAGACAGTGTCAGTGTCTCTGTAGCACTCAGCAGACCTGCTGTGTGATTTCACTGATGAAAAACAGCTTTCATTACACTGATACAGGAGAAGCCAAACACGGAAATCTTTTGTTTCTCAAGTCCCACTTTGTTATTGTTGTCAGTGAAATGAATAGTGAAGTGGGAAATTAATCCATCCGTCCGTTTTATGAATGCTTTTGCTCTTTTCTTATTTGGCCCTCAAAACAGGAAGCCTTGTTTTGCTCATTTGTATGTTACGCTAATTATTTATTTATCCTCCCTTCACCATCCATCATTCATATAATAATGTGGTAATTCCCAAATGATACTCCCATCCCCCCTCACATCTCCTCCGACTCTTCACCTCTCCTGTTTATTACCGGCTTGTATACTTTTGTAGAAGACTCTCTCACATACACACAGTGACTTCATGTGAGGGTCAGCACAGACTGAACATCTCTTTAATGTCCACAGGTGTTATACATAAAAAAAAAAAGATTGTTAATGATGTCTCCAATGTCCTTCAGTTCTCACTGTTTTCTTATCTACCTATTCATTGCTCTCAAATATAGTAACATACGTAAATGGCATGGAGTTATTCTGAGATTGACTATTTGAGGACATTGTCTGAGTGCAGCATAGAAACTGCATGACCTTGCTCAGCTTCGTGCGTCAAACAGCGAGCGGGCGAGATAAGACATGAGTCCTGACAATTCTGAATATTATCAGAGAAAAAGAAAAATGTAGATGGAGGCGACGCTGAGATTGGAGGAAGTGTAACATTTGTGGTCGTCAGTTAGGATGACAAATGCTTTTCATTAACAGGTTCGGAGGAGAGTGGAGAGAGGAGTGCTTGGGATTATTTAGAGGAACAGCAAGAGAAGCATATGTTAACGTCCAACTCTAAAGACCTGCTGTTTCTTGTTTGTTTCTCTGGAATACATTGAACATTTTTTTAGCCCCCTTGATTTGAATTGGTAGCTAGAGGCTCCATTGCACGGTGTCTACTTGTTCATGCAGCTATGAATTAAACGGCAATAGCTACAATTTCCTTCTGTATGTGTCCCCAAAGTCAGGCCTGGTAAAAGATTGGGACACTTTTCATACCCGATACAAAGTGTCTTTGTGTTTTAGTGTTTTCCTCAAGATGAACTAAATTCATCTTAGGCCGAACACAACAAAGACAAGACTGTGAAGAGCTGTAAAACCTCACAACAATGGCAAGGCTTTCTCTGCTGTTTAACAATGTGATCATCGCCTAAATCCAAACTGCAGTCTGAAGCATAGTAAACATTTGTATGCAGAGGCAACAAGCCCATTTGTGGTTACTTGAAGGATATGTCACGTAAATGGGTTTCTTTTGTCTCTTTATGGCTTGATGTGGAGTTATTCTAATTAAATTTACAAGGGTTTGTTGACACTTTAAGAAAGAAAATGTAACTTTTGAAATGAGTCATAACACATTCTTCTCGATCAAGATGAATTTCTATTAATTAAAATGCACACCTGCTCAGTTTAATACACATGATCCTGCATTACTGGGAGCTTTTGAGGCTATAATGTCAGCTATCTGCATCAATATTATTAATATTACTGAGGTTGGTCCTCTGACTTAATGACGTACATGTACTCTGCTACTGTCATGCTACAGTATAGCATATCAAGAGTGACAACTTGTTGTTTCCGGATTGTGTTTTCGTTCAAGCAGTTGACGTGAGGGAATTTCCGGGAAAACAAATGTGCCAATATCCTGTTTAATGGTTTCCCTTAGTAGGACTTCTGGATGGCAGAAAACAGTGGACTACTGTGTGCATGTTTTTAAATAGGAACTGTCACTCAAATCATCACAGCCTCTGCTGCTGTGAAATGCCGACAGATAGCTTAATGATTACCCAATGAAGGCCCTTCAAATCCCAGTTTAACCTTAGTTTTAATAGGAAACTGAGACTCTTGGCCAATCCCGATGTCTTCAAATTATTATTCCATAAGAGTTTGACAATGAACCCGAGTTTATCTTTTTCAGTACAACTTTTTTGATGAAATGCTCCAGATACATACACAACATTACATTGTACATTGTGTTTTTGAGTCACCCCCAAGCGGCAACCAACAGTTACGTCACCCATTGGTTTGTGAACTGGCGTTATGAAGCCTGGAGTTCGGATCTTGGTCGCCGCCATCTTGCTAGTTTGGAGCCAGAACTGACCATATTTGGACAAGCTGGGAGGAGCGAGCGATGGATCTGACTCAATCTGATTGGAAACCTGACAATACTACTTCCCGCCCACCGATAGCCATATCTTGACTGCACCGCAGGCCTGTCAATCAAACAGACACGCCCCTAAAAAAACCAGTCCATTTTCAAATGGACCACCAGAAAACTAATAAGAATGAGCAACAACTTAAGCTAACAACAACAAAATAACGTAGAAAAAAATGTACTGACTTTGTATTTCATGAGGGAAGTTGAATGAGAGTCTATGGAGCCAACCTCCAGCGGCTGACGTTGGTATCACAGCTGAAGGCACTTGAGGCATCGGCCTCATTTTAAAGACTTGGGAACTTTCCTATGGTCAAACCTTGTCATTGTGTGTCTACGCTAACTTCTTTGGTCCCATTTTAATACAGTACAAAACATCAAACATGTACATTTGAAGAACTGCACAGGCTTCTTAGCGGTAGAAATACCTCACCGTCAGTCAACAGGAGTTTCACCAATGTTGGCCTTGTGCTGAGAGAGTGAATTATTGGCAGGTAATTAGGTTATGACGTCTATGACAGTGTTGTTACTTTCTATTTACATGACTTGCATTGTTAAACACTCAGAGATTTCTTTTTTTAAAACAGCAAACCTTCCCATGACCTATTAGTTGAAGTGTCATGCGTTTACATATTGGCCATATACACACCCGTGAACACAAGATGAAACACACACATGCAGCTCCTTGACACTCAGCAGCCAAAGAAGCAGATGGTGTTTCCTTCTAAGGAGCTGGTGGCCGTGAGTCTGCAGGTCGTACGCTGTCTCCGCCAACCACATCCATCACTCTGAGGCAAAAGCAGGGAGGGGAAGAGAGGACTTGTAGCAGGGGCCCACTCCTAAAAAAAAAAAAAAAGCCTCAGTGCTCTCAGGGAGGAAGTGGTTACTTTCAAGGGACTCCAGAGTTTCCAAATTTGTAATGCTTACATCATGCCATTTGCGGGGCTACTGTTTTCTAAATTTATGCTCCTCAAAATAGTTTTTAAGAGCCTCTCTTTTTTTTTGTTCCATCACGCTCAGTCATTACGCAGGCAGTGTGGTGGTAAAGTAGTAAACCTGCTAAAACATCAGTGTAATGAATAGCTTCACCTGTGCTTGAGAAAACTTGTTCTCCAGCATGGTAATGAGGACACACCCTGAACTGACCTGCAGCTGTAAACACATATGCAGACACACTTGCCAAGTGTGAGTCATGCACGGTGGGCGGGGCCACAACAGAGCATGAGCTCAATCCTGTTGGTTCCTGCATGTCCCCCCTTTCTCTCAGTGTCTTTGTCCTTTTACCCCTCTCACCTGCCTCTTCCTGCTTCTCCCTCTTCACCTCTCACTTGCCCGATTCCCTCGCCCATTGTGTGTGTGTGTGTGTGTGTGTGTGTGTGTGTGTGTGTGTGTGTGTGTGTGTGTGTGTGTGTGTGTGTGTGTGTGTGTGTGTGTGTGTGTGTGTGTGTTTTTGTTGATGAGTGTGCTTATTTTCCACTGTCTTGTCTTTGTTGAGGCTACTTCTCTATCATCAGGGACAGGAAGGTGTGTGTGGTGGGTTTTTGTTTACCTGGTGGCCATATAAGTAGGCTGGGCAGTGTGTGTGTGTGTGTGTGTGTGTGTGTGTGTGTGTGTGTGTGTGTGTGTGTGTGTGTGTGTGTGTGTGTGTGTGTGTGTGTGTGTGTGTGTGTGTGTGTGTGTGTGTGTGTGTGTGTGTGTGTGTTGGTAGGGATTACAGTCAAAGCAGCCAGCGTGAGAAACAAGAGATGCACAAGAAGCGTGAGAACACTACCTGGAAAACAGCTGGGAATGTCTACGGAGCGAGCTGACCAAGCACACATGCATATACTTACAAACACACACATGCACACTGATGCATGCAAGGGAGCAACAGGCACTCCCACACACACACATTCCTGTAAAATACATGCTGGGTCAGACCCAACCGGGACTTCCACACTGACTTATTTGTCAGGAATCGTAGTTTCAGGATCTGTAAAACTTCAGAGAAATCAGAGGGTTTTGTTCTTTTAAATGTCTGGAAGATCTTCACTTATTGCTTTTAACTTTGAATCAAACATTCTCCTGAATTAACACGACTTTGCAGAACACCCACCATTCCTACCGGCACCACCCTTCTCTTCTACCCTCCGGCTTTTTCTTTGTCTTCAAAATGATCAGATTGGCTTCCCTTCCTTTAACACAGGCTTTGATTGTTTAGTGTGTCTGACAGAGTCCTCTCATACATGTATATTTATTTAAACTCTGACAGTGGCTCACCACAGTATGCATGTGTGTTTGTTTGTGCGATGGTACACGTGTGCATGTAAAAGCAGATGGGAGGAAACTGTCTGGCATTCTCAGATTTCACTGGAAAGAGGAAGTTGTCCTTTTGTTTACGGCATTTTTACTGGCAGATTATGTAATGCTGAAAAACTGACAAGTGTCTAAATAATTCAATTCTCTCTGTGTGTGTGTGTGTGTGTGTGTGTGTGTGTGTGTGTGTGTGTGTGTGTGTGTGTGTGTGTGTGTGTGTGTGTGTGTGTGTGTGTGTGTGTGTGTGTGTGTGTGTGTGTGTGTGTGTGAGAGGGAGGGTGGGAGGGAGGGAGTGTGTCGGAGAGAGATAAGCGTTGACCACTGACCATGGCTCATGCAGTTGGGAAGTGTTATTTGCATAGGTGTCCAAGGTCAGAGAAGAATCAGTTAACCACACAGTGGAGTGGGCGTGCCTCAGCTCAAAGTTTGTGCTCTCTCTCTCTCTCATAAGCCTGTCATCTATTTTCTCCCATGCAGTTTATAGTTCAACCATATTTGAATATATATATATATATATATATATATAGGAACTATTCCTGTTAATGTCTGGGAACCTGATTGTAGATGAATCCATGCAGCACCAGATCACATCTGCAGGCAGACTTCCCCAAGTTTGACGAAAGCCAAATACTTGACCTGTGATCATGACAGAAGACTGACTCTTCTTTAACAGGCTGGGTAAAGAAAAGACTGAAAATGTTAAGTACTTTACCGCGCACAGCAGTGTTTGGAAAAGGTTGATTTGAAATATGATTTTACATCGTATCACTATGATTCACTAAGCGTTCTGTTCTCTGAACCTGATAGACTGCAGTCATTTCAAAGAGACCTGAAGACTCACCTCAAGACGAATTACAGAGGTATTATAATTTTGTTATCATTACTCATGAGCCAAAAGAAAAGTACAAGGATATTTCTCTGCGTTTATAATATTTTATGTGCTTGTGTTCAAGATAACTGCAGACAAGAACACAGAAAATATGAGGTCCGTTGGCCAAATATGGTCACACAAACCAGATAAAGACTGACTGTTGCGGGGGGGGACATCCACAAATGGCCACAACGCGTGCTATGGCTTTTAAAATCTCACACACACACACACACACACACACACACACAGCCGCTAATGTAGTGGCGGTGTCCCAGACAGCTTTCCGGAAGCATGCCATTTCCTGTAGAGCTACCGCAGGTCCCTGTCCATAAGCCTGATGACTCCCTGGGGCCACTGGCTACGTTATGGTCCTCATATGTACCCATCTATCGTTGCACAACCAGCCCCGCTGACTCAAGTACTCACTCACATGCACGAAATCACAGAGACACGTACAGGGTCACAGATAAGTGAGTTCATTGAGTTTGCATTAGCTTACTGTAATTTTGATTTGAAGACGTGTCAGTTTCCCAACATAGAGTCAAGTACTATTTTCTGTTTGACACTTTCAACATACAGTAATGAAAGTGTCACACGTTTTCTCCTCCTCCTGAGTAAGCAGTAAAGAATAGAGACAATAGACAGAGAGAAAAAACGGCCCGCAGCTTATTCTCTATCCCTTCTTTACAATTTAATGAGTCTTTAATTAAACGTTGGTAGCGAGTCAAGCAAGAGGGAGAACGGGAGCAGTGAACGAAGCGGTGATGGATGGGATTTGGTTTACAGAGAATATGTCACACTTTGTTCTGCAGGACTTTGCTCTGCAGGACTTTGCTCTCTCATTAGCCTTCCAACCTCTGTGTTGTGCTGCCGGGACAAATCTGCCTAATGTATTGGCTCTACCTTCAGGCTATCATTCTGCCTTTACCTCTGAGTCAACTTGCACATTTCTCTGCAACCTGACTCTTCTGTTCTGGACAGACTAATCTTTACTGCTCACATACTTAAAAGTACAAACATGTAAAATCCCTCACTCAGCGCATGTACACAAACCAACAATAGACTACTCCACCCAATCCAAACACATAACACTAGCTATAGTAGACAATATTAATTTTCTCTGCATTAATTACCTTTTTAATTAGCATGGCTGTGTGAATGAATACTCTGATAGCATATGGCCGAGGGGGTAAAATCATTATCCTATCACTGTGTTATTTATTCCCTCCCAGGTCTGAGGGCTGCTTCCACATGCGGGTGTAATTACTATTGCTGGGGGTGGGGACTCAAAGGCAAACGCAGGAAAACAATAACAATGCTAATACTGGAGACAACACTGGGTTTAGCCTCCCACCAATTTTTTTTTTATGCACCCTTTCTCAACAGGGAGCAGGGCTTTACACACAGTCAGAGAAAAGAAGGAGGGACATGAGAGTAAGATACAGTATATCTACTCTCGCTAATGAGACTCTCTTAATGAAAAAGGCAGGAAACTGAATTAAAACGTCTGCTCTGGCGATTGATGAGAGATTAAAAAGCCTGTTCTGGTTTGTGATGTGCTGTGGAGGAGGGGTTTGGAAAAGAACAAAAAAAAAAAAAACAGAAGCAAATAGCTTTCTTAAATATCGTTATTTATTGCATGTGTCTATAAAGAATCAATACAATCTAAAGCAATGAGCTAAGTTTAAATTATCATTTCTTAGTAGCACCCCAATGTGCATGATATGAAATATTTACAATGGAAAGACACAGCAAGGTAAGCCATAGCCCATATCGTAACCTTTAGATGCTGAATAAAAACTTGAAACATTATCCAAATGCAAAACACTGCTCAAAACACCAAGAGGCTCCATTAGCAAAAAACAAGCAGAATAAAGTTTCCATTTCAAAAATTTAAGAAAAAAATTTACAACCAGCAAAAATTTAAGGTTTAACAAAAATTATTAACAGTATTTATACATTTGGTACGTCTTTGTAAACTAATTTTCAAAAGTGTAAATATTGCATATATGCCATTTGTGTTGTACCTAAGTATCAAGAATTAATTTTGTCAAGTATTAATGATTTCTCTTTAAAATCTTTTTTTCAGAATTACAGCATTAGAAAATGTCCTCATAGTGGCATCCATTTTACAAGACTATCCCATGACAGTTAAAAAAAAAAAAATCAAAGCCAAACCATACTGGTTAGCGTATAACTTAATTAGTGCTTTTGTTGTATCAGAAAAGTTCACTCAAACACATTCTATGTACAGTACAAACAACATAAGTTTTTTAACTTACTCTCAATGTTTCTCAGCATTTGCTTAGATGTAATTTTCTGTAACACCGCACTATTTACAGTATATAGGCAAAGGTTAAGTACCTGTGAGTTGAGATAAATAATAAGATACTTCCCCTGGTTTGTTTCTTTTTATTCGGCTTGTGTCTGTGTCGTAGTTCCTGTTGTTTACCTCTGCATGTCTCACTGTTGTTGTCGCAGTTGTTGTGTCTGTTGGTTTGTGTGTTCCCAAGCTCTGAACACAGCGAGTACTACATTCAACGTGTCTTGTGTTACAATCTAGACAGTTTGTAAATGCAAGACCATGCAGTTGGAGGCCGGTCAGACTGAGTCCTGCAGTCCTGCACGCATGCGCCACACTGCTCAGTGTTGCCTGGCGTGGTGTGACGGAGCACTGCAGTGAGGCATCGGGTGAGAAAATGTAAGATACTGGGGCTGCGCCAGTCACTTTGAATAAATAACTTCAAACATTCATGTTTCTGTCCCTTGTCCTGACAGGTCATAACTTCCTGCAGGCGGCGAGGGTGTGCAGGATATCAGTGGGCGAGTTGGTAAAGTGTATGAAGGTGCCGAGACTTGGGCTCAGACAGGCCACAGATCTGGTGGTCAGGTCCAGTTGGACCCAGCTCATGCTGCAGTGTTCGGGTTTGTGACAGCTGCGTGCATGTGTGAAGTAATGTAATGTCAAGTATTCCTCAAAGGTCCTCTAGGTATTATTTTAGTGTGTATGAATCCTCCATCTCAGGCATACTCATAAATATATTACTCTAGACTGTTAATACATAATCTTGTCATAAATGTGAAGAGAGAGAAGGAACTTAATCTCAGAGAGGCTGCCTCTCGTTCGGCTCTGATGAACATTCAGTCTCTAAGATGATTGGTTAAATCTTTGATATACTGCGTTCTTTTAGGTCCAAACTAAAAAAGTCCATCAGAAGGGGGCTGATGGCTAGAAGTAAGGCTTTGGATCGGTGATTTTTAAAAAACATTCACCTCTGAAAATAAATATTTCATATATATTTCTACTGTGTGACTTGGTGCTGAGGTAGGGTTATCTTTTTTTAAGCAAATGTTACCTTTGATTTTTAAATATGTCCATAAATGCCGTCTCTTTTTGCAGTACAATCTGTATACAAATTCTCACAAACGCTTCATTTAATGCATACATACACGATAAATAAATAAATACATGTCATCTGTATGCATCTGTATGGTTTTTGCGTATGGGTACGGATGCTCTCCAGGTTTGGTTCACAGGTTTTCAGGTGAGAATATCTGGCGACTATTGGATGAAGCCATAAGAAAACAAGTTGAAAGTTGAATTGGTAATAATAACAATAACAGTAATTAACATAATAATATACTGCAGGAGAATTTGCAGGCCTGCGTACAGAGATACATAGTTACCTACTGTATCTATTGTTGGAGTTAATAGTCTGTTTAAGTTATTGTTATTTTTTTTTTTTCTCTAGCACTACAGCAGCAGTGGCGCCCACATTTTTAGGTGCCACGAAGTAGGAGGGAAGATTTGGGGCAAGGGTCAAGTGTCCGTGTTTCCATGGTGATGGCCATCCCCGTGACCCCCAGAGGCGGCAACGAGGTCAAAGGACATTGGCTGCAGCGTAAGGTCCAGCTGTCGCTGTGGAGACCTCATCATCCGGCTGCAGTGAAATCCTACATTCACAGGAGGAGGAAGGATGGGGAGGGGCCGGGGAGACCCTTCAGCCTTTATTCTGAAAGAAGAAAAGAAAAAACAATTTATAGACATGAAAGTGAATGCAACCAAATTAGATTTCTTGGTCAGTAATATTCTATGAAACTGTATGGTAGATGTTATTATGTAGGACGGCAAGATGGAGGGAGGTAAAGGTCAAACAGAGACCCCCACTCTGTTACCAAGTAAGGAATAAGTGCTTTTCAAAGGGGCTGCAAGTGTGTGTGTGTGTGTGTGTGTGTGTGTGTGTGTGTGTGTGTGTGTGTGTGTGTGCCTCAGCTGGTAGACACTGAAGTGGCAGGTGCTTTCATGGCAGGGGAAAAACAGAGTGGCATTTAGCACCGTGCAGCTGAAACAGGGCTGTCTCCAATGATGACAAAAGTGACAGCAACAACGCCCTGCACACGCTGACACACACACACACACACACACACACACACACACACACACACACACACACACACACACACACACACACACACACACACACACACACACACACACACACACACACACACACACACACACAGGTATTCTCCATTTCTCCAACACACGCCACCGCTGTGTATCTTCGAACACCATGAACCCAGAGTCCTTCAAGTGTTCCTTTTCTCCCAGTGGAAAGCTGTGCTGACCTTTGCCCCGGTGTACATGTTTGTGAGGTTTCATTTGCATGCAGAGCTATCGAATGGGAGCGGAAGTCTTGGCTGGCTGACACACTCATCTATACACACACACACACACACACACACACACACACACACACACACACACACACACACACACACACACACACACACACACACACACACACACACACACACACACACACACACACACACACACACAGCGGCTGCATTTCTTCCCTCATTCGCTGTCTCCTCTCCCTTTTCCCCGGTCGTGAACAAGAGCTGTTTTCACAAAGCTGGATGTGATCGTCATTCTCTAAAACAAACCTTTCATTCAGAGTCCTCTGTGACGCCCCCCTCCTTCCTCAACTATTCCCACCAACACACACACACACACACACACACACACACACACACACACACACACACACACACACACACACACACACACACACACACACACACACACACACACACACGTCTGTTCTTTATCTTTGCCCAATAAATGCATGCTGAAAACTAAAATCTGATGCTAATTTCAAAGCTGAAGCTTTATAGGCACAAACATTATTGATGACCAAAACATCAGCGAGGCCAAAACCACACTGAAGAAGCTGAGGCACTTCCACAGCTGCTCAGGGATGTCAGAGATGAAAAAATATGGAGGCATAGAGTTCATTTAAATAATGGAATAATTGATTTCACTCCTGAGGCCACCTGGGCTGGCTGAGCGCTGTGTCTTCATCACCATGGGTGTCAGAGGCAGAAGAGAAATAGAAACAGTGGGGTGGGAAGTGGTGGAAAAACCACAGTAACAGAATCAACCTGACAGAGAGGAACGGGAATGCAGTGAGGTCATGGGACCGACAGACCATAACAATCTGAATGTGTGTGTGTGTGTTTCTGGAGGGGCTGGGCCAGTTGGTGGCCTGTAGAGACAGGCACTTGGGTGAGAATGACTGAGATCTGCCGGGAAGGAACGTTGAATCACTAACAGCTCAGATTAGCAACCAGGTGTAGCTACTAACATAAACACACTGAAACATTAGTATTTTTTTTTTCTCTTAACAAACGATGGTGCAAAACACACACACACACACACACACACACACACACACACACACACACACACACACACACACACACACACACACACACACACACACACACACACACACACACACACACACTGCTATTCAAACACAAGCTGATGGGAGAAAAGTGTGGGTGGGCAGGGAGATTTGGGGAGGGGGTATGTTACTGAGAGCAGGGGACAGAGATCCGGTGGGGGAATGAACCCAATGGCTCCTACCCCTCCTCTCCTACCCCCTCATATACATCCCTCCACCCCTCCCAACGAGCCATGTCTGTGTCCCTAACCCCCCCTCCCCGCACATGCACACGCACATGCACGCGCGCGCACACACACACACACACACACACACACACACACACACACACACACACACACACACACACACACACACACACACACACACACACACAGGCTCTGATCATTATTTATTTAGTTCTCACTGGCTAAATTTAGCCCGGCTCCATTCAGGGCTAGGACACACAAACACACAGGCATGTATCATCAGCCTCCTCTCCAGCTCTTCAGAGGCCATGTAAACAAGTCTGTAGGGGCATTACCTGGTTGAGTGTGTTGTCACGGAGTTAAATGACAGGTTTTTAGGGGAAGTGCTCCAACTGCAACTCTGAGCAGCAGCAGCAGCAGCAGCAGCAGAGAACTGTTTTCTTGTTGTTGTTATGGGTGGACTGAGAATGGATGGGAAGAGATCAGCAGGCTCAGATCTGCTCTGTTTACATTCCTGTCCTCCAGACTCCTCCCTGATCTACAGAGGCGCTCCAACCACACAAACAGTGACTGACTCCTCACCTCTGACCTCCCACACCTTTGTCTGACCAACAAAACAAAAACAACAATTACTGTACTGAAAACTCATTATTACATAACGTAATCCTTTTTATATATATATATATATATGTCACGTTGCAACAGCTGAGTCATATTACAGATCATTTCCTCGATTAATCATCTATAAAATGCCAATCTCAGTATCCCAAACATTAACTGAAAATGCATCATAAGTAGCAAAGAAATATGGGCCAAATGCAGTCTACAAGACAATAATACAGATTAAATCAAGAAGCCACTGCTACATATTACAATGTACATTCTATATATCACCGGCCTATACACATCTATAGGAGCGTTACCACAGCAATGTAGTCCAGAAAGTTCAAGGAGAGTTTATGACTGAATAATGTGTAATGAGCCAGCAGCCACTGGACTACACTGAGCTCACTTTTTGGTATTTTTGTTGTGTTTATATCACTAAGAAGCTCCGTGTCTTCGTCTACCTTCAGGAAAACAGGAACAATGTCTAATCCTGAAGTGAACGTAATCCTTCTTACCTCGAAGCTAAATTGAGGATATGGGAGGTTAACTTTGTTTTTATCTAGTGCTGGAACATCCCGTCCTACTTTGCTCAAAGAGTTATGTATCAGACAGCCAGAAGCCCTGCTGAGTGTGTGTGTGTGTCTGGTGGGGGAGGGGGGGTGCAGGACAGGTGAGGACAGGGACTGTATGTTCCTCACAATAATGTGTGTAATCAAAGAACTTAGTAGGGCCATTGTTTGTGCTCTTTCTATTAAAAAAATGTGTGATGCTGATATGTCGAAGAACTCCCCACATTCATGAGCTTGTATCTGAAAAGACAATCTGGTTGCTTCTTGTATTAAAAAAGATCACAGTTTAGCAGCGAGCTGCTCATTCTCAGATGTCATACTTTCCCACATGCTCTTAAACATACCACAAAGCTTGGGTTGCAACAATTTCTTGTGCTTATGACTGATTGTTTTGTCAGCTAAATGTAAAAAAAAAAAAAAGGCCATTGTTATTTATCATTGCCCAAGTTACATTTTCAAATGTATTACTTTGCAATTACAAAAGACATTTAATTTAAAATGATTAAGACCATCAAGAAGCAGCGAATCAGTGAAATGAGTTAATCAGTTCAGGAATGATTAGCTGATTGTTAAACGCAATGTTAGACAATCCTCTGGTGTGAAAAGCCAATCAGAGACAGTCCACTGAGGTCAGATAACAGGAAAAACACATGGGCTGAATGCACTGATGTGGAGAAGGTGTGTGTGTGTGTGTGTGTGTGTGTGTGTGTGTGTGTGTGTGTGTGTGTGTGTGTGTGTGTGTGTGTGTGTGTGTGTGTGTGTGTGTGTGTGTGTGTGTGCGTGCATGCGTGCGTGCGTGCGTGTAGAGGGAGGAGGGGCGGTGGGGGGTTAATCACATGATTTCCGCAAAACAGAAACTAGTGCCTGGAGAGAAGACGAAAAGCATAAGAGGAGTGGGGGGTGGGGTTGGGTGTGGGGGGGGGGGGGGGGCTGGCTCTTTGAAACTGCTTGGCCACACCCCCACCTTCTCCCCGTTGTTGGCGTGGCAGATGGCGGCCAGTCATTAGCGTATTGTCACTCTCCTCTGAAGGGCCAGATAACCAGCGAGCCCTGCTTGGCGGGGCAGGTGCAAAAACCCCTGACCCCACCCCACCCCACCCCCCACCCTCCTCAACCATCTGCTGATGGGGCTGCGTATATGTACACACATGGCAGAGCCACACAAACTCAAAAAGTGTGTTTGGGAGTGAGGGTGTGTGTGTGTGTGTGTGTGTGGGGAGGGGGGGTGTAGTCTGGGTCCACAAAGGGGGAGTCAGTTGTCTCTCCTGTCTGTCACCCACACAAGAGAGAGCTTTTATAGCAAAAAGAGAAGTGGCAGTGCAGAAGGAGTGATAGGATGAGGACAGTCAAACAGAGGAGGAGTAAAAATTTTTTTAAAAAACAGCACACACCTCCCTTTTTCTTTCCCAACAGAGACAGAGGTGTGTGGATTTCTATTTCTCTCTCACACACACACACACACACACACACACACACACACACACACACACACACACACACACACACACACACACACAAAGCGAGTACAAAGGTCAAGGAACTGACATTGTCGGCACGGCCCGATCCTGCCTCCCCTCCCCTCCTGCAGGTCACATCAGGACCAAAACGCAAAAAAACGGAAGTTGTAACTTATCGACTCGCCGAGCCACGTGGAAACCCTCCGTGCGCAGACATGTCAGGATACATCTGCAGCATCTTCCTCCCTCTCCATCGGAGATGCCAAAGGAGGGCAGGTGATTTTCTCATCTACCTGTGTCAAGATTGATGTACTGGTGGGGATTCGAACTCCGGTTCAATCAGGCAAAACCAGAGAATGTGGTAAAGCCTGTCACGTTGTAGTAAACAGGCGTGCCCTCGTTTACTCTCACAAACACAGTAAACAGAAATGTTCGGCACTTCGGTGAGGGTGTCCATAACTGGTCTTGCTGGTCACATACCAGGTTCTAGTTGGGAGGTGCACTACACGCGTAATTGTAAAAGAGGGCTAATGTAAACAACACAGTGAAGCAAAGGCCACCCACCGCTCACTGAGAAGACACCGCTCTCTACCTCTGTCCTTCCTCAATTCCTCCTCTTCAATCTTTCTCTTTCCCTTCGGCCAAACTGTGCATTGTGTTGCACATGAAAAACAAAACAAGTCATTCATACATCACTATTGTTCTTTCACCTTCCTCTCTCCTCCTCCTCATGCTCTTTATAGTCTTGTACAAACGTCTCCAGTGAGGGTCAAAATTCAATGTTTTGTGTCCTGAAACAAAAAAATATCAAGACAGGAAAGCGATGTGACAATGAGAGGGAGGGTCTCGACTGGTTTGAGGGTGCAGATTTAGTTATCAGTGCCGGCTCGTGTGTAAAAACAAGTCATTGGGGAGTTTGCGTAGCTGCTCACAGCGAAAAGAAAAAAGAAAAAGAAAGAATCCTCCCATCCCCCCTGACTCCATCCCACCAGGTCAGAAAAACAAGTGAGCATTCACTTCTCCCAGCAACCTTTGCACACTGCCTGCATTCCAGTCCTGAAACCCAGTACCTGACAATTGATAAACAACAGACTCACTTGTTTTTTTGGGGAACCCGATGACTTGCACCAAGCCCCTCGCTGGCTGCACTCACAGCATGAGAGCCAGCTGAGGCACAGACAACTTGGTTGTGAAAACACAAACAGCAATTAAACTCTTGTATTTCACCACCAGGAAGGCTGATTCCTGACTCACGATGATCCTCACATTATGTACTTCCTTTACAAACAACAACTTCTGACAGTCATCCATCCCTGTGAATAATCCCTGCCATTTACAAACGCATTCAAAGCCATTGATGCAACACCGAACAAAATGAGGTGAAAGGTAATACTTCTACTGGCTGCTGTTCTTTCCCACAAGTCACAAGGAGCTCACAACTTATTCATGAACACACATTGTCTTTGAACATGCTAAATTACACTGTTATATAATTAACAATAAATTTTAAAAAAACCGTCCTCATTGCTCGTTCTAGCTACTTCTATCGAGGCATCATGTGTAGCGCTGCATGCGTCACTGAATCAGATTAGATGTTGTTTTTTTTTTAAATACTGACGTGGTACAAAACTGCGTCACTGAGGGGAAACCAGAGCAGACCATCCACACAAACACACAACAGCAGCATCAAGCCACACAGAATGAGATGCAGCAAGTCCGGACATCATTTTCAAAATAAGAGGGTTGAGTGTCTTTATAAAGTGAGTGCTTAATTTAAATGGAATTGTAAAAAAGGAAGATATGCAACCAAAGAGGCAGCATACGTACATATTTGCCGTTTTGCCCATTTTACTGCTTTTATTCAACTGTCTAATTCAAGGCTTTTATTTGGAAGGAAATGTTTTTGCAGTGTTACTGGTCTGCAGTTTCAAATGGATAAAAGACTTCCTCCGCATCAGGCAGTGTGTCATGGGTGTGACAAGTAGATGACTAATCCTATCTAAACATCACAGCCTACACCCAACAGCAATCTTCATAACTAGTTCACTTCTCTCAGCTCCTGTAGCCCGTGTTTACAACACACTACATGTATCAGTATATAACCGCTATAAATGTGAAACATACTCAGCAGATGAATGTGTTTATTACATTGGATTACATATTGAGGTGACAGTTAGTCACGACTAAAAGGTCATAAAAGAGCTGTCGAGAAATATAAAAAACAAACTGTATGTCAGCTTTTTACAAGCAGTCAGCGGGATAAATCGACAGTTTCCATCGACACGGGCTCTGGCACAGAAAGCAAGATAAAGTTGGTTTAGGTATATTCCCTGAAAGAAAATTACTGTTGATTTTGGAGCACAAATGAGCCCAGAAGTGCTGCCAACAGCACAATGAGTGGCCTATCTCTGCAGAGTATGCAGTCGCCCTGAGGCGGATCTCTGTCCTACTCTAGGCTTGACACCACTCCCTTCATGAATGAAAACCAACTGAATGAATGAGTGTGTGTGAAATGTATGACAACACTCACCTTTCACAGCCGCAGCAGTCGTCTCCTTGAATCCAAGGCTGGCATAGGGGCTCGTGTTGAAACCATTCAGGCCCCCCTTGCAGCCGCAGGCTGTCTTGAACCTCAGTAGTCCATCACAGCCTCCCAACCTGCAACCCCCAAGGTTTCCCTCCATCAAGTTTAAGGCAATGTAGTTCAGTCCATTTTGATAACCAGCTGATGTTTCCCTGCACATGGGACTGCCATAGTCCTCACTCGGTCCCTCGGAGCTGTGAACAGTGCGGGATACATTCTCCACCGAGGCAGAGCTGTGCCGTTTAGTGTCATGAGCAAAAGAGGGGCACACGGGTGTGACAGTGGTGGTGGAGGAGAAAGTCTCAGAGCTGTGACGCCGACGCCCTTGAGGGTCAGCCCGGATAACTTTAGCCCCCCTGTGTGGATCTACGACTGTGACAGACAGCGAAGGAGCCCCCAGGAGGAAAGAGTCCACTGGCACAGGGGTTACCACGTCCACAATGCTGCTCTCAAGGCTGAGTCTCTGGATGCATGCAGTGGGGCTCGTAGGGAGGGGAGCAGCATCATTGGTGCAGAGAGCAGGAGGACTGAAGGTCATCTCAGTGTAGTCATCTTTGACTGAAGCCGGCTGACACACCACGTTCCCCTGCTGTTGCAGAGGATTTTCCTCGACCAGCCCCCTCTCCTTTGCCTGTCCCTCTAGGCTCTTCCCCTCCTCACCTCCCTGCGTGTTCTGCTGAGTCTTCACTTGACCAGGACAAGGCAAGACTTCAGGTGTGTGGTTTAGGCACCCTGCTGGAGGGGACCGCCCAGCCTGGTGTGACTCGAGGTGAACCGGGAAGCTGACATCAATATTAGCATAGTCTGAGAGCAACAGGGATCCCCCCTTTGTGCATGTTAAACTCACTGAGGACTCAGAGTTTTCTGTCGCTGTAGATGCAAGCGGGTTGAGGGTAGCACTACTAAAGTCTATGTTGATGTACTCTCCAGGGCTGCGTGGCTCTGAGGGAAGGGGGTGTTCGCTCATACATGGTAGCGTTCTAAGGGACTCCAGAGCCAGACGGGTGGGGCGACACGCCCTACTCCGGTGTACCAGCCCTCCATCTATCCGAGCCACTCTGGGCGGAGATGAAGCAGAGGATGGAGTGCCTGGCGTGCCTGGAGAGCTGCTGGCCACCGAGTCTCCTGGAGAGACAGGACAGTAGTTGGACTCCTCTTCTATCCGCTGTCTCTGTAAACTCATCACCACATATTGGGCTGAGTCCGTGGACCCATTGCGCTGCATCTGTCCTTTAAGTAATCGTGGTAGAGAGCTGCAAGAATAAGGCTGTCTGTGATTTAGCAAGGGGTGGAGATCTCCTGGAGGACTGAGGATGTAGTCTGGAGGTGTGAGAGACACCAGCGTGTCAATGGGAGACATGTTCAGGTACTCTCCATTGGCGAGCTTTCCATCGGTGCTCTCTACCGACATCTTGGTTCCGCTCCACATGCGCATATACCCGCTGTCCTCCAGAGAAACACTCCCGGGGGAGTCTGTGCGCGGGGCTAGCCCCACTGAAGAGGGGTGTGACCGAGGGTTGATGATCTGCTTCGGAGCAGAAACACACATGGGGCTCATGGGCATGTAGGGGTCATCTTTGAACCCTGGTCTCTGAGGTGCCACACCAGGCATCATGGGCATATACCCACTGTCACTTTGAAGACCGTTAGAGCTGATTTTGACATCCCTGTAATCCTCATGACAAGTCCATTTGGGAGAGGCAGTGTGACACCTCCGAGAAGACTGGCTTCCACTGGTGTATGTGGCTCTCATCAGAGTGTACTCATCCAGGGAGGCTGAAGATACCTGGGGGGGGCCCCTCTGCTGGCGCGGGGTTGTTAGGGAATAAGTGCGCTTTCGATACACCTTGTCCAGCTCCGGTAACAGCCGGTAACCATTCTGATTCTGCCGCTCCATAACCATGTAGCCATCGAGCTGACTGCCATCCCCAGAGGGAGGGGTATCTGTTTTGAGAGACTCTGGAGTGTTGCTGCGGAGAGTGAGCGGTAACCTGAGGTCCCGAGCATCCGCAGGGCTGGAGCCGTACTCCTCACATGAAATAAAACCAGCATCACTGGGGGAGCCTGAGAAGGATGCAGTGCAGCTGGAGGGGCGAGGGGCACTGCTGTCTTGGCAGCAGGATCTATTCCCAGGGCAAGTGGTGGCCACGGGCGGAGAATGAGACAGGGGCATCGACATGGACTTACTGTGCTGGAGGGTAGAAGATTCAAATGTGAGAGACGGGCGTGCCGTAATGGTGTGAGATCTGCTTAGGAGGGTCCTGTGGAACCCCGGGCTAAGGGGGCTCCCAGTGACAGACATGGGGCGTATCATGGTGCCATCGCCCTCGCTCGCCGTGCGTATTCGGCACGATGAACATTTGCTCACGGGAGAGGTCGCAGCCATACTGTCAGTGCGCGACCGCCGGGGAAGCCCGGTCTGGCTTGGAGGGAGATTGTTCAGGTGCCTCCGTGTGGGAACAGAGATGGGGTTTGTACCAGATGATTGGCTTTTGCTGCGCGGACGGAATTCCGACAGCTCCTTCATTGCTTTCATCGCCTCCAAGATGGTTTCGTGGATGTTTTGCGCCACCACGGAGTCATCAGCTTGCATCCATAATTCCCCGGGACCCGTGGCTGCAGATCGACCAACCTCGATGAAGAAAAAGCTGTCAGAGTGGCCGCACCTCCGAATGTTCATCAGCTGTAAAATGACTGATGCGACCTCTGAGTTCAGCTTGACAAAGCTGATATTCCGGCTGGAGAGACAAAGCCTGTACACCCCGGTCAAATTTCTGCTCTGTCCCAAGCCTTTGGATTTCAGATTTACTTGCCATACTTCCTTGTAGGCGGCGGCGACCGGCGTTATTACACCGTAGCTCGCCTCGTCGAAGCCAACCAGCGAGGACGCAGAGTTGGAAACGGAGCCGTCGTACACTTTCCCCTCTGCCATTAAATCCGTCAGCGCGCGGTACCAGCTCTCCTGTTCCTGCTCGTTCTCTGCCGCCACGGCAAAATACTCGTCCTTGGTATAAAGAGCAATAAGATATTTGTGTTTTGCGTCCGCTCTCTTGTTGATATTGAGGCAGCAGTCCAGAGGAATAACTCTCTTCGCGGCCGATTTGTTTTTCCATTTCTTCTCGCTCTCGTAGTACTCCAGCCGGGCAGGGAAACCTTCGCTCGTCTCCTTCAAAACAAAAAAGCGCTTGTGTCCGTGTTTCTGCTTCTTTAGATATCCGCATTTCTTGATATTGTTGTTCACGCTGGCATTACTGGCCAATAACGACTGATCTCCCGTGTTTGGCGGACTCGCCATTCTCGCGTCCTCAGACACAATGCTTCCTTTCCCTCGAGTTGCAAAAAGAAACGACGCGCTTTTATTTTAATCCTCTATTTCCAGCGCCGGTTGAACGCTCGCTCGTCTTCTTCCACAGCCGAGCAATAAATAACACATGTCTGCTGGTGTCCGGACTGAAGAGGGAAACAACGTGTGACGATCTACACTAGCTCTGGTTTAAAAAAAAAAAAAAAAAAAAAGGGAAGGACACGAAAAAAATACACACACGGACAGTGGGCGGTGCGCGCTCAGCTCATTGGGCTTATTGGTGGAAACGGGATGAATGCTGGAGTGAGATTGCCCCGTTCAAAGGAGAGAGAGAGAGAAAGAGGGAGAGAGAGCCTCCTACTATCACTGCCCTCTTCCGACTCATTTGAGCGTAGTCAGTCAGGAGGACTGTATTTTTTATTTATAGCTATGATCCATCATTTGGCCTAGTGGATATTTTTATATTAGGATATAATCCCAAAACAGCCTTCCAAACGAGATGTTCCTGACCTATAAAGCCTTTATTTGCGTCATTTAAGGCGTTGAGGTGGATTCTAAAACATATAACCTGAATATGCACAGAGTGGAGAAAACAAAACCGAGCCAAAGTGATTTCAACTCTGCAATTCATATATTTTGTTCTATTTTCACAGTTTATCCTTATCACAGTGATGTCTTTCACAATCCCTTGGCCACATTTTTAACGTGACTGTGGAGGGAGTTACTCCAGTCCCCCTCTCCCAACTGGTAAACAAGCATCACCCAGTCGAGTCTGCAGCTCTGGCACATGAACTTAATATTCCCACTGCGCCGTTCAGCCAGAATACATTCAGGGTTTAAACGAGATATTCTACCCCCTCTTCCCATTTTTAGTCTTCAGTGAAAGCGTCAAAGTGCTCCTGGTAAACAACTAGTAAAAGAAACGTGGACGAGCAGATATAGTGCAGTGTGCTTTATTGCGTAACGCCGTCGCCTGCTGTTTTATTCATAGGCTCCGTTATCTCTGTATTTGTCTTCCCGTTCAGAAACAGAGTGTGGCGGCATGAAAGATAAAATCCAGGACGAGGACATACGCCTACAATTTTTAGGGCGACAGAAGGTTGAAGCTTAAAAAAAAAGAAAAGACCCAACCCTGTAAACGAAACAGATAACACCCATATATGGTCATATAAAACAGTGATCATGATGACGCAAAAAAATTCTCCTGATCTCAATGCGTCAATGGCTGGTTGTGCGTAATGATGAAATGCTGGAGGCAGCTAGATACCGCGGTGTGATAGTGATGAGAGTGGGTTGCTGGGAGCCAGGAGTCTGTGTTTTGACTTTCGGAGGGGGGTGAGATTCATTTCTCCCTGCCCCACAGAAGTATATGGTGCTGTTTCACTGACGAAAACAGGCTGCAGCCACAGTGTGTCCTCACAGTTATGATTATACAACTCCACCACAGTAAACAGAAGCTGCCATAGAAATTAAACTTAGCCCTAAACTCTAATTAAGTGGAGATTAATTCACAATACTGCCACTCTGAGCACATTATCAGTCAATAGCAAGTCAGTGTAGTGTTACTTTTTAATAATCACGTTCCATGATAATGATGTAGGCCTATAGTGAAAACTACCCCTATCTCATTTCCCCATTTCCTTCAGATCCCACAGTGCTGGTTCAGCACTTCGCCACCCTGTCCTCAGCACAAGGTCAATTACCATGCCCTGTGCAGGTCAATTATGCCAGCAGGAGCAATGACTTGACTACTGGCCCCATAAAGAATCAAATCAGCTAGCAGCCTTGTGTGATCTGCTCCTCAAATTACCCACACGGGCAGTGAGGATTTTGGGTTAAGTGCAGTTGTTTTCATTATCTGAGCTGCTGTTTTTACCTCAGCCTTATCTGAAGTGCTGTGGAGGCATATTGATATAAATAGATGGAGCAGAATCCAGCTCCTAAATGTCCGGGGCTGGGATATCTCCCTGTAGGATAACAGGGTTCCCTGAATGTTGATATTATGTTTCCTGCAGAGACACACTCTGATCTGAACTTTCACACTTTCCCATAACAAACAAACAAACACTTTTTCCAATTGTCTGTATTGTGAATGTGCTGCTTTAAGTAACATTTAAAGTATCTGTATCTTTTCCAAAATCTCTGATAAATCAGGCTTCAAATGTGCCTGTTAGAAGTATTTTAAGTGCATGACAGCTCGCCTTGTATAATACGATGACCTGACACTGGCAAGATAAACAGAAACTGAGTGGGGTGGTGCAAGTGAAAGCAGGGGCACAGAGAGTGACTCTTTCTTTTTGCATAACCTGTGAAGCATAAGAAATGCAAATGAGCTGTCTATAAAATACCAATAAGGTGTTTACTGGGTGTGCTGCTTGCAAACCCAATCTGGTTGAGTATGTGATACGTCCTTGCTCTTTTCTTAGGTAACTGCATGAATATTTATCACCCACCAATTTACACAGCATGGTGCATTAATTTACAAGTTAATTAAACGGCCAGCGGAACCTGATTTACAAGGCTTTAAATGGGCCCTCTCATCGTCTCCTGCAATGAGCACATTAGGTCTTTATGCGTTTATCTATTTAGGGAAGGATCGGCTTGTGACTTTAACGGTTCATCCTCTCAAAACAGAGTGGTCCTTCTTACTCTCTGGATTTATTTCCTTTTCTAGTGCAGCTAATGCCATCAACAATGACAAAGGGCGACCTAAACAGTTGCAGCCCGTAATGCAATCTAGTATAGAGAGTAAGTAAAATAGATTGTCTAACTTCACTTAGAAGTCTGCAGTTTTGAGGACTTAATCTCATTTAGGCTCTTTAGACGGGCCTTCAAATATAAACAGCCCCGCTTGGCCCATTTCTTGAGTCACAAGCACATTATGTCTCCCGCTGCACTGTCACTGTGTGCAATGATTAGTTTGATAAGCTTGCATAAAGTAGATTAGAATAGCCAAACTGATGAGATCAGATTAAGGACTAGCAGAATGGGGAGGCGGGGTGGGGTAAAGATTAAGATCAGTCATACTCAGATCACTGCCACATGAGGCCCCATCACATGAACGGTACAAACATGTAATTGTTGGAGTCCAAACATCACATTCACTCCTCACACAGCTTCTGCCTCATCTCATTAGTCCAAGGCAAAACAGATTACGGCCAAAGCCCAGGGGGTCTGATTGATGTTGTTGTGACGGTGTCTTGATGTATTTGATCTCAATGTAATCCTGATGTTACTTATTGTCCATAATGAGAGAGCTTTTCTTTGACTTTTTTCTTTTGTTTTGGTTTTTTGGGGCTGTTGTGTCAGTGACAGACTTGGATATATTAATTTTTACTCCAATGATGGACACTACACCTTCAAGCTCATAAATAACTCTATTTGACTTAGTATTATTGTAGTTTTATGTCAATAAAGAAATAATAACATTAGAATACATTACTTTGTCTGCACGTGAATTTTAGGAAAGAGCATGAAAGCTGCATTAATATGCACAGATATCAAAATTATATACTATTTTCCTATTTGAAAAAAAGTAATGAAAATGCCTCATGGTCATTTCCATATTTTGTTCTAAATAAAATGTGCATGCGGAGTTTGTGGCACAGAAAATGTCAATACTTTTCCAGGTAATCTATTTTAATAAGGTCAGAAAAAAAAAGAAAAAGAAATGATGCAAAAAAAAGGGAACATTTTTTGGGTAATTTGGGTTTTATGGGGCCCAAAACAACAAGGAAGTACAGCCAAAAAACAAGTCTAAAACTGTGATACAACAGTCAGTGATGTCATTGTGTTATGTCGAATAAGCTTCCCGTATTAACATTTAAACATCATTCCCTGCCAACCTTGTAATTTGTTAAAGCCAGTCCTGTAACCAGGTAATGATAATGGAAACGGTCTGCTGTGCTCTTGAGAACACACAATATAGATTGCTCTGTTTGGTCTCATGTTGTCACCAGTAATTTACTTGATTCTTGAATCAATACAGCAACGCAAGTCTGAAATTTCTCTTCTGCCTAATTTTTGAGCTGATTGATCACAAAGGCTGACCAGGAGGACGGACAGCGTCTGCCGGTGGACATCTTTGTGTTATTGGACATCACTGCACGCACACATTCTTATTGAGCCGCAGCACAAGTGATTACAGTTTTGATTACTTCGGTTAACCATTTCATTGGTATGAGCTAAGTCTGTTCTTTTTTTTATTAATCTGTTGGACACATGGATGTGTAGAGTGGTGCTAGATACTCAGACATAGATTGCTGTATTACGCTTGTGAACTGCATTGCTGTGAAAATGTCCCTCGTCACTGTGACCCTTGCCTTATGCCTTCATAATGTCGTCACCTCTTCTTAACAATGTGTTTTGCCGATGCTCAGAATGACTCAAGTTTTCTCATTTCACAGGTCAGTCAGACAGATATTTATTCAATATGCTCATTAAAAGGCGACATGAGACATATCTGGCACATGCAGCCGGAGCATCCTTATGTGGCTAGAGGAGAAACCAATGATAATATGTTTATGAAGGCTGGAGACATATATTGACAACATATTTATTCATGAACACGTCTTCCCCCAAAAAAATGACTCTTGCGGCCACACAGAGATATAACAGCAGCCTGCCATCTAAGATCTTAGCTCTGTGGAGCTATGATTAAACAGATATGAATGCATATGATATTCAGGCGCCATAACGCCATCATCAGTCATTTGACATAATTATGCATCATCAGGAGTCACGTGGTTTGACATAAATGACAGTGATCCATGAGCCCCCTGCTTCATTCAAATCAGGGGAAACAGATGATTGTGACAGGAGGAGTGCATTAAATATTTAGATCAGGACTCTACATGTTCATATGGAATGATTTTACAGTCCACTTTTTGAAAACAACCCTTTACATTTGGGCGTCTGAGGCAACACTTTAACAGATCTAACACAACAATTTATTGATCATTGGGGGGAACTGTAAAAAGTGCTCATAACGGGGATATTTATATTGTCGTCCACTGCAGCATAATGACAAATCACTGTGCAGGTGTTGTTTAATTGGAGACAGTCACAGAGTGTGCACATGCTGTAGATTAGTGGAGGAAGATTAAAGGAATGTAGGTGTGTGTTATTTAAAAAAGAACAGTACAGTATTTATAAAAGGAACTGTGTAGGAGTGCGTAGGAGGTTACCCATTCCTGCTGTTTGTTTGTGTGTGTGTGTGTGTGTGTGTGTGTGTGTGTGTGTGTGTGTGTGTGTGTGTGTGTGTGTGTGTGTGTGTGTGTGAGTACCGTGCATTGATTGTTGCTGCGACTTAGCCTTAACTGACCTGCTGATCTAATATTCATTCCTTTCCCTTCTTACACACTGTGTTGTTAAGTCTTCTTTGGTTCACAGATTCCTACTTTACTGTACTTCACTGTGCTCTCTAGTAAATATATATGCCTACAGTATATACAGTATATTATGGTATGTATATTGTTTATACAGTATGCAGTATAGTAATCATCACTGCTTCTTTTTTTTTTTAGCATCTGCTCGTGAGAAGATTGTTTTCGAATAAAAACCTCAGCTGAGTGGAAATATCCACCACGACCAATATGTTCTGGTAACACAGAAGGCACCAGAATGTAGCCTTTATATAAAATGGTACCTCGAGTTTCGGTTTAACGGGACACCTGAAAACATGAATATTTGTAACATAAGAAAGTACAGAATACCAAAGAACATAATAATATCAAGTAAAACAGACATTTTATAGTAAAACAAGGGCTTGGAAATGCTACAAAGGCCTCTACAATCTACACTGAAACATGTCTTCACTGATCAGGTCACAAGAGGCCACAGTTGATATACGACAACTTGTTTAAGGGTGTGTCTAAAAATGTCCTGCGGTGGCTCCAGCCCCGATGAGTTTGTGTTCCTGTTTGTACTTTTCAGATTTTACTCTGCGCTGATCGCTTTGATTAAAGCTGTGTTAAGTTAATGGTGATGAGAACCAATCTTTTCTGCTGCTTTGGCTGTGCTGTTGCTGCTTTCCTCTGGAGATTCAGTAGGATGCTTTTATTGAAAAGAGGAAATGCAATGTGTTTATCATAGAGCTTAATTACAGCTGCTATTCTCCAAAACATGTAGGCCAAATTTACTACAGTGTTGGACATCTTTGGTTTGGAATAATGCAATCAAAAACACAGTAAGCTGAAAAGGTCTGCAGGTGAGAGGCACTCTGTGGTTTGTGACTACTACACCTCCAACATGTGGTCACAGTAAACATCTTTACCTCGCGGTGCGGTGCAGTGGAAAAATACTCAGACCATGCCAGTGCAGCTCCACTGCTGGCTGCAATTCACCGCTATGGAAAAACAAAATTAGATATCAGTGGTGGAACTGGCAGCGTCTCAGACAATGAATGGCAACGTTCAACTGCCCTATTCATTATACTGCGAAGAACATCTCCTACTTGAATAAACAATATGTAATATATATATTTTTAAAAAAATCATTATTTTCACTTTGTGCCTCATTTTCTTATCTCGGTCAAAGGAGTGTAGATGCAAGCTGCCTGCCATATTACAGCAGCTGATGTTCACAAAATAACGCAACAAAACAGGAATAAATATGCTTTAACTCCCCCACTGCCACCAATGACCTCAGACGTTTGAATGTGCCGTAACTTGGTCTAGTCACATCACATTCAGCAGTTACTGAGGATGTGTGTGACCTTATAACCTTAAAGGGAAAGTAGATGAATCCCGACCTCTCACTCACTCATGTAGTTTTAAACGTGCGTCCTGACAAACCTCTCGATCAGGTTAATGTTACAGATTTATATCAGTCCAAAGGTGTTGTCTTTAAAATCCATACCCAAGACCAAATAACAACGGCTCTCTTCTCTCGCTAAATGGCTCAGAGCAAACGTGTTTTTTTTTCTTCAGCAGCACTGGTCCCAGCTCAAATCAAATGGGAGCATGGAGGCAAAATTCAATTACCGATGGTCACTTGAGACTCATTTGATATGCATTCCTATTCTGGAAGATAACTATAATCCATCTGGCTTGCTGCAGAAACAATCTGAAAATGTACATGCTTATAGGTCTGAAGGATTCAAAGAGGAAACTATAATTGAGGTTTCACTACTGAAAGCAACACGTAACAGGCTATATTTCAAGCCTTGCCAGTAATTGTTAGTCATATGCCAATTTCCATAAACTATAGACACAGACGGACATAAAAACATAGTAAAATGAGAAATACTGCAATGTTGTTTCATTGTTGCACGTGGATGACAGTTTCTTTTTGCGAGGCAGCCACAAGTTAAGTATAGTCTGAATGAAAATGTGTTTGTGTTTGTCACCGCCAAAGGATGTTTTAAAAATACACAAGAAGCACATTTCCGACCCCGTACGACCGGGCAGCTTGCTTAAAAAAAGACATAACGGCAATCTGGTGTGATAAACACAACACTGGTTGAGGATGAGCTCAGCTGTTTGGCCCACATGATCTTAAAGGTCAGCGGTTGTAATCTCACTACCAAATGCCTCACAAGGCTTAAGGGGCCTGCGTTCTCCGTCAGAAGTGCCTGTTAGATCATCAGATATCATTGGAACTGACGTCAGATTAAAGGGCATCAGTTTCCAACCATTTCTGTAACTTTCTCAAACCAGTATTTACTCCACAGTTTGATCAACCGTTTGCAGATGTAAAATAAGCTTAAACATCTCTTTTGAACCTTTTTTCATTCTGGATACATCTACTTCACTAAATGTTTAATGTGAGTAACCATGTGTAACAGTACGAATACCTTCCTGGAGAGACTGGAGATGTTGTGAAAATCAGGTACACTTGATTTAATTTGTGGTCGGACAACACTTTGCATGAACTGCTTCCTTTCCTGCACAACCCAGCCTTTAGTAGAGCCTCATACTATTTCCTCTTGATATCACAACTACATCTCATCAAAGATTGGATAATAAGGCATAATAATGAAGGTGAAGAAATAGCATACACAAAAAGCATAAAGAAGCTGTAGTCAACACTCCTTAAACTTTACTATTCTTCCCATTCTGCCTCATCTAGGGACTTTTATAAACTGGATTTAGTCAAGGTAATTACCCCAAATATTACACATCTTAAACATTCAACATCATTAAAATGACTAACACTGATTGTAGCACATTCCCATCTCTCATAGTTTTAGTGATATTATTTCCAATTACAGAAAAGGCTTCAGTAGGTACGGATCAATTTATCTATACTGTGACCCCCAGCCCTGTGAGTGACCATGAGGACCAAAAGGTACTCATTTATGACAGGACAGAATATCTAAATTCATCTGCCAGGTCATATCAGAGCTGCCACTGTGGGACATCAGTCTCAATTGAGACAACAGGGCCCCCAACACCTCCCTATCCTTGTCTGTTTTGGGACCCTAACTTTGGGGGCTTGGTACACAGGATGTATAATGTGGGCTACCACTTGCCCTGTTTTTTTTCTTTTAGCCTACATTTATTCACACTGTGGCAAATTGGCACAGCATATTACACTCTGACACAACTGTAACAGATAATTACATCACACAAGGGATTTCTCATGTTTTCAATGATGTAAGAAGACAATTTTGGAATATACTATCTGTCTCCAATTTGGTCTAAATTTTTGTTTTTGGCCTGTTTTACACAATATTACACGCACACACATAATGATAATGATCACGTGTATATGCACAGGCATGCACTCATACACACTCACTTGCTCCTACCAGATTAGGTTAGAGCTCAGAAGAAGTAGCTCATAATAAAAGCAGTGGCTGACCATAACGCAGGTATTAGGAGCAATTTTATTACCTGGGGTGTGGTCTTTAAACAAGCACTCTGTATATACAGCATGTGTTTTTATGTGTGCATTAATTACTCTGTAGTGTTACTACTTTATTAGCATGTGCAGTCACTTTGTTACAGTGCAGTAAAGCCCAGCATATGTGCGTGTGTGATACTAATTTTAATGAAGACCAAAAAGAGAGCGAGAGACATCATAAAGTTAAATTAAGCATGGAGTGTAATTAGCCAATTAAGTGTTTAATTAGATGTTGATGAGGCTTTGCCACAAACGAGGAAATAGCACTCCCTCAGGTCAAAGAGGCCTTACCCCAACAAAAAGAAAATCACTCTGACAAAGGACACAATTACATTTGCGCATACATGTTAATTCACGCTCGCAAAAACTCACAGCCTGTTGTAATTATGAAGTACAGTATGGTTGTTTATGTGTTCATCTAAAATTAGCCATGGAATTAGTTTTTTTTAATGATGCCATTACCAGATTATTAGTATATCTGATATACGGCTTTAATTACATCCTCATCACATCTTGTAGTTTAATTGGGCTGTTTATATCCACCAATTGTAAACTCATTCAGTAACGTTCCCATTATGTTTGTGTAACCCACGACAATTAACTGAAGACAGTCAAATTAAACTGTGGGGTTGATAGTGCAGTGTTCAATATGACCAGTAGGGGGCGGTGAGCGCCTGCACACCCGCCGAGGTCAACGCCAAAAAAATAACGTGGTTTTAGCAATTAAAAAGTTTACTTCATTCAGGACAAAAGTACCGTGTGTCAGCATTTTGTTGTTCACAGGAAGGTCACGGAGGACCGGTGAGAATGTTTTATTTTTCTGTGCTAGCTTGAGTTCATTTCCATGACCATGAAATAAAAAATAACTGAAACTACTAACTTCTTCTAAACAACTTGCAGGACAGCAGTACACAATTGTTTGCCTTGTATGGCGACGGTTGTATGGTTTTATGTACGATGTAGCTTGAACTACTGTGAGCCAGTGAGATGCAGTGAAAACAAAGTGAAGGAGTACAGTGCATTAGTAGTTAGTATACAGTGCTGGTAAATAACCCAGTTTTTCAGTGTGGATGTGCACGTCTGTGTAGCCAGGAACGTCGTACCTGAGGGGGACAAACAGGTGAGGACTCGGGTGTGTGGGGTCACTGATGATGCTCTACTTCAGCATCTTTTGTTAGACATATTCTTTATGGGCGACAGACCAGCTCCAGTGACTCTTTGGGGTTTGTCTTGACCACCTGCTCAGTCTGGTGCTGTTGTGTAATCATACCAAACCGGGATACAGTTGGTCAGCATGCTCTCCGAGAAAGTAGTGAGAATCCTGGTTGACCGTCCTTAAAGAGGAGGCTCGGGCACTCTGGTGTGCATTTGAGGAGAGAAGGATGTGTGGAGGATCCATGAGGTCTTTAATGATGTGGACTCCCACATAGTTGTAGACGCTCTCCACAGCAGTGCCAATGGTGGCCGGGTGTCCGCTGTGTTTCCTTCGCTGACTCCTAAAATCGACAATCAGCTCCTTCGTCCTTCTGATGTTGTGGCGCAAGTTGTTGTTTGCAAAGCAGTTTCATCTCCACCCTGTGGTTGTCGTCATCGTCGAACTGAATAACAGAATTTGCGCTGTGCTCGGCAACACAGTCATCAGGGAATAGGAGGTAGAGCATCGGTACACTGCCCCGGTGGTCAGCGGTGTTCAGGATGCATACGGTGGAGGTGTGCTTACCCGTTCTAACAGACGGATGTCTGCCAGTAAGAAAGTCCAAAACCCATCTGCAGGAGGTGTTATTAAGTCCCAAGTTTTCCAAATAGCTTTGTGGGGATGATTGCTTGCTTAACACCACAAGACACATGATATTTGTCCGAATATTCTACCAGTTACGTAGGAGTGAATTTACAGTATTTTTTTTTTCAGCTCTGTATACATGAGTGCAACACTCTCGATGAAGGTAGAAACTTCCTGGTTGGTAATGCAATTATTTTCATTGTTAAATTAATCATTCTTGTTTTGCAGTGGTAAAATGTTATTAGTCAGGGAACATAAACTTCAAATATGATGAATAATTTGTTGAATGCCCCTCACATACACACAGGCAACGGCTACATAATCGCATTTATTTGAAGCGCAACATGCTATGAGTTGAGCATGATATCTAATAAATTGGATGTTGATTGGGGTTGTAATAAAAATCTATATGGAGACAGAGACGCACATGAACATGCTGCATATACCCAGTCACACACACACACACACATACATACAAGTCCATGCATGCACAAACGCTGTGCTAATGAAAGAATCAGTCATAATAACATATCCTGGACACGCAGTCATAAATATATTCATCCAACACTCAAGAGAGAGCGTTCAAGCAGAGAATTTGAAAAACGAGAATATTTGCTTTTATGTAGCGTTAGAATTATTGATATGAGCCCACCCTCTCTTGGCCGTGCACAATTAAGGTGGAAGTGATAGATTATATGTATGATCATTGGCTGATCTGCACATGCACACACACATAATATAACGACTGCACCGCCACATGAATATGTAATGAAGTCTACACTGAAATTAGAGGGACAGAGTTTTACATCATTCTACCTACTCCTTCTTCATCTTTCTCACTTTCACTCCTCCTCCCCCCATCTCCTCTCTTCCCTCCCCTCTCTATTGCTCGGAGGCCTGCAGCTTTTAAATATTTAACACTTCAGAATGATCTGCGTCCATCTTCCTTTTCTTTACATCAGAGTGCTACGCTTGAACCGAGGCTAAGCATACAGAGAAATAAGCCATTTTCGCAGTTTATCGTCATACACTCCGGAAATGTCAGAGGCATATTTCTCTGGGTATGCGGTGGGTGGAGATCACAGAAGACCACATGTGTATTGTATAGTAGGGTAAAACATTCTGTCTGCCAGCCTCATCATCAGTCTGTGTGGGTAGTGGCTAGAGGAGTAATGGAGTGGTTCTGGCAACCATGGGGGTGGAGGATGTGAGGAGGTGGACTGATTGCCAGAGAACACGGGAAATGTCGTCCTCAGGCACTGGACACCCCCTGCGGGACAGACAACTTTGACTGCCTGCAATCTGAAACGTCAATAGTGGTTTAAAAAAAGGGTCCACACATAGCAAGAATTTGTGAACTGTGGGACAATTTAAGAATTAAAGAGAGGTCTGAGAATCTTTTATTCCTTAGAATCATAGAGAAGTCAGAGGTGAGAAGTCTTCAGCCCGACAAAAGATAACTTTTTTTTTTTAAGCTTCAGTTTGACCCAACAAATTCTGAAAGAACCCACCCACAAACCCTCAAAACATTGAAACATTAAAGACCAAAACCAAAGATGTATTCAGCCGAACAGGTATTGTCTGTGTGGCGTAAAGACTATTTTTCACGGCATCCAGCAAAACAAAGTAGGAAATAACAATAAACTAAAAAAAATAAACCATTTATCAACTAATATCTGCTAGAAGCACAAAAATCAGGAAAAAAAAAAAAAAAAAAGACCAAATCAGGAAGTTAACAAAACAGGCAAACAAAAAATCTTCTGATCCCGGTGGGATGCGAGGCCGAGCAGAAGATGAAACAAAACAGTGTGGCACACACGATGTGACGGACTCGTACAAAAACGGCAAATAAGATTAGGCCTATATAACTTTAACAAGACCAAGTAACTGTAACACTGCTTTTGTCTCTGTGAGGCTGTATCCAAGTACAGCAATGCTTTGTGCTAAATGTGAAGAGGAGGATGAGCATGTCAGTTTTGAAGGTCTGGAAAACTGGTTTGGATTTTTTTTCTATTTTGACGTGATAGCGGCACTAGATGAAAAGTCAAAGGGTCAGCAAAGTCAGTAGGATTCATCCTCGTGTCACCACTGACATCTGTACCCAATGTCATGGTAATGCATCCAATTGTTGCGATAATTCAGTCAGGCCTGTCAATCAAACAGACACGCCCCAAAAAACACAGCTCTTTAAAGTTTATTTTATAATTAATAACAGGAGTATTTTCATATGGATGTCCAGAACACTAATCTGTAAGAGTGAATTTAGCGAATGACATACAGACATTTTTTTTCATTGACTGATAATTTCATGAGTGAAGTTGAATATTAGTCTTTGGAAACCATCACTTTTTGGAGCCAAACTCTAGCAGCACTTGGTGGTATTCCAGTTTTAGGCCCTTTCGCATTGGCATCATTTTTAGAAGCCAGAAGCTTCGTCCACTTTATTATACAGTCTATGAGTTGGGCAGTATTTAACACATCGTTGGTTTTGGTTTTTTTTTTTTATTGGATTTTGTTAAAAATAAATAAATAAATAAAAATACAGACACTCTTTTTAACACACCACAGTCTTCCAAGTCTAGATAGAAATTTATCTTATTTTCTCCCTTTTTAAAGACATTCATCCAACAGTCTGGTGAATGAGAGACAAGTTATAGAGAAGCATTTATATCTACTCATTTACTCATTAATGGCTTTGTTTAGGTGACCGTAACTGATTAAGATGAGACAGCGCCTCATTGGGCATACATTAAAAACACAATTCCAGAATGAAACCCCATCGGAAGGCTTGACATGAGGGGGCAGGGAGTCTGAGTGCCACAGCACTGAGGTTTTCTCATCACAACAGTGAAAATGTCTGTCACCATTCGGTGTGACTGAGGCTGCAGCAGAATTCCTCATTTACATACATTTACATATCAACGTTTCACTTGTTCTGTTTCCTGTTTAATGGGGTTTCAACAAGATGGTAAGAGTGAGGACCAGTTAACGAATACCTTATAGATGCAAACATTGTGGTATTGTGCATGAATGCATGGCTATACGTCTATGTATGTCCATGTGTGTGTGGGGGATGAAATGTATATTTGCCCATACAGTTTACAGTGTGTGAGTGTCATAGGTAGACCGAGAAAAATATTAAACTGAGGTCAATTCATATGAATCTGCAAGGGTTGAGCTGGCAAGACATACATACTTTATATGACATTAAATTTGAACTGAGAATAATCAAAAGCAGAGGAAACACCTGGCATAGAGAACAGACATTTGGCCAATGCATGGCTGCCCTTGTGTACAAAATAAATTATATATCAAAAGGATGTAAAGGAAAGTCATTAAATATACATTTGCATTTGGAGGCCTTTGGGGTCTGAGAAATGGCGGTTTTGCAATTTGCAGCCTCACAAGATGAGTCGTGACGGTGATAGTGTGTGGAAGGAGCTCTGATATGCAAAACATTGAGTGGCTGATGATCTGAGCTTTCATGTGTGACGGTACTGGAATAGAAAGATTTGTCACCGCCTTCCACGGTTTCACTTGTCTTCATCAGCAGCAATGTCTTTTCTTCAGTTACAAGCTGTCAACCTTTAATAAATACAGACTAGACACAGCATGGCAATGTCAGCACCAATTTAGATCGTTTACAAAGTTTCAGTCTGGAAAGCCTTGCAGTTAATCACCAGGCCGCAAACGCACCAGCGACAACAAAGCACAGAATTGCTTCATAAAGTAATTTGATGATCTAATTAAGAATAACGATTAGACATCTCTTCCACACTTCCTTCTTATACAAATAAATTAAGAGATGGTTATGATAATAAGCCTGAACTCTTAATTTGTCTACAAAGTAAAGGATTCGATGACAGAGAGTATGACAAAGGGCAGGAGCCGACACGGGGGAGGACAAACAGATGGATGGAAATTAACGAATAAATGAACATCATGCTTTTTTAAATTTATGCTAGATAGCTACAAAATCTACTTTTTGAAAATATGAACAACACATCTAACTTTTGTGTTGCATGACTAAGTACATTATTTTGTGGTTAGCATTTAAACAGGTCCATGAAAGAATTCATAAACATTTATATGATATTTTTCTTTATAATATTGAGATATACTAGCTGGTTCTACCTACTAATAAGAAAAGGCTTCTCTATATATAGACATTTTCTACATTAGTTACCTGCTAAAGATGCTTCTGACCTGGGACATCCAGGTTTAACCTGTATATATAACTTTTAGCAATATATCAGGTGTCTACTCACGACCCTGTGTGTTTTCATTTTAAAGTGAATCAGGCAGAACGATTAAATAGTCAGCTTTATGCCAGCGCTGAGAGTTAATAAAGATTAATTAGCGTACTAGATACAAACATTTCGTTGTGGAAGTCATCAGGGGGTCAGTAACCAGAAATGAGAAGACTGCTTTTGGTTACGTCTGAGTAAAACAAGATCAAATAGTTTTAAATATGCCACAGATTTTGAGGGTAAACATGGCTCTAGACACTTTTTTTTTTTTTTACATTAGTTGCACAGATGCACAACATTTTTCATTGAGCATTTTGGTGACGCAATCCCACATTGGCGATGGCGGTTCGGTTTAATGAATGTTGAAGCAGCTTTTCAGTGAATTTAAAAAGTGAAATAGTAATTGTACTTTACAGTACACCTGCAGGACACAGTGTGTGTGTGTGTGTGTGTGTGTGTGTGTGTGTGTGTGTGTGTGTGTGTGTGTGTGTGTGTGTGTGTGTGTGTGTGTGTGTGTGTGTGTGTGTGTGTAAGTAAAACAACGAGGGTGATTGGGTCACCCAGTGAATCAAGAGCTGACAGGCCGTGTTGTTGCCACTATGTTCCTTTATGTAACAGTTTGTCAGCTGATAGCAGCTCAGGAATCGCTGGTGGAGACTATAAACATGGAAGTTTCCAGACTGAAAGGCCGAAGGCGTCTCTTTATTTCTCTGGAGGGGATTGCCGTTGCCCGCCTCTTTATAGCTTTCCCCTCATTTCCCGTGTTGATGGAAAATACTCATGGCACACAAATATAAAAGGTCAGAAACACATGCATGCACAAACAGAAGGTAATCGGGGAAAGCCTTTGCATCCCTCAAGCATGCAGTCGCCACAGGGCTCCTGTATGCGATTGTGTGTTTAATCTGAAGTCCCCTGAGATGGTGAAGGACGGCCACGCTCTGTAATACTGTTGAGCCAGCATGTGTCGCCATGGTGTAAGCACATTTTCTGACATACTCAGACCACTGTTGAAAAACAACTAACTCCCATGAGGGTAGCACCCCCCCCCCCCAACCCCTCCCTCACCCCACACAACGGTGTGACAGCATTTGTGTCTGCGAGCGTGTGTTGATGCAGGTGCTGCTGTGGCCGTCACAAAGGCTAATGGAAGGACCCATCAGCAGCACAACAACCCTAATAGTACTGTAAATACTTGCTCTGCTGGTGTAATGATAGCTTTGTTCAATAATTCAACAGCTGCTGGGAAAATCACCAATCCAGTTTTCTGAAAGACCAAACAACATTGGAGACAATGTCATCAGACAACCAGCGGCACAACGCAGCGCTTATTGGACAAAATCGATTATGAGCCCCATGCATAGCTCCACTCAACAGTTCAGTGCAGCCTCTGACGCAGTGTACAATATATGAAAGTGAAATCAAAGAACTAATGTTTTTGTATGATTCCAGTCTTTTGACTGTCAGATTTGCAGTGTTCGTAGATGTAGCTGGTTTTCTTCAGCCTTTTCGTTTGTTGTAATTGGGTTTCTTTTAGCGGTAGCACATTTGTTAATGAGGCTTGAGGTAAGTGAAGACTTCACTTGGCATGTAAATGAAGAATCCAAGTCAATGAGAGATTCCCGCAGGCAGTTTGTAATATTAACTGAGTTCATTTAGCATGAAACATGGTAAAAGGTTATTTACTAAGTATCGTATGCTGTCGTAGATTTGTCTGCTGGATAAATTGGAACATAAGGTGCAGCGGGGTTTTTTTTAAACAGCCAATGCACCCTGTTCAGCGAGCTTAGAGGCCCCCCCCCCTCCCCTCCCCTCCCCTCCCCGACCTTTTACACAGGAAAGTGACATTAAGACAGATGCCGGTGTTACGCATAATCAGCCGTGCATTCCTTCTCACCAGATAGTTTACGAATCATTTGTGGATAATTTACATCGTGATGTGACAAGACCATAAAAGCTGAAGAAACTGTTTCCATCAGGTTGGTGCACCATGACTGAGATAAAGGTCAGTAATGGATGAGAGTGTAAAATGTATTTCTTTTTTTGTTAATATATCTGGTTAACGACAAAAAAAAAAAAAAAAAAGTTGTGTTCCACCAAAGCTGTAATATTTAACTGAGTGTTCACACCCTTAGCTGCTAATGTTCACACATCACCCACAATCCTCTCCTCGCACACGGAAAGAACAGTACCTAATCACTATTCCTCATTGGTGTGAAGACTGGACCTTACAGAGTGTATCTTTTTTCTCCTTGTTTAACACCGCAAACGTGAACTACATGTCTAACCGAAGGAGGACGCATACATCTACACTACTGTGCGGTTGAAAAGGCCCCCCGTCAAAGAACAGATGCTCTGTGCAGATAAATGAATTAATGAAACACTAGACATCCACACAAAAAAAACATTCCTCCACTGCTTTCTCCACATATTAAACAGCCGTTGGATTTCTTCACGTGCAATTACGACAGACAAGACGTGGAACCCAGAGTGTGATGGGATGTAATGTTCCAATTACCTATTCATTCTTATCTGTTCCATCTCGCTTCCGCTCGTGTGAATAAGTCCGTAGTTCCCTTTTTGTCTGATTTCCAACTGCACCATGTCCCATCCTTTGCTCCCGGTACTAGACATTACCAGCTCATGAATGCCGACCATCTGATCATACTGATGGTACAGAAGGGCCAGACAGACTGTCCTGTGCTAACTGCCAGTCATTTTACATCACAAGTTGTCCCAAATGTTTCACTTCTTCCTGTTAGAGTTTGAATGACTCCTCACCGTTCCCTTACAAGAAAATCTACAACAGCCATGAAAAACCAAAAGGCCCTTTGTGGAGCCCGTGTTTGGTTTGTCCATTCTGAGATACCGTATAAACATGGCAGCTTAACAGGATGGGCTACCTTATTTTTTTCCCACTCACATTCTCCAGAGAGAGTTGATTTCTTTGGTTAGTTTATACAAGAGGAGTAAGATGGTTTGGCCCATAATATCTACATGGCGAGCGGGTCCTCTTCCGTAGAGCCCTTCTGTGTTATTTTGTTCTGCGAAGACCAGCCTTTACTGTCTTTGATTGGCTTGGGATGTGGCTTAGAGCCAATCAAAGACAGTAGAGGCTGGTCTTCGCAGAACAAAATAACACAGAAGGGCTCTACGGAAGAGGACCCGTCGCTCGCCATGTAGATATTATGGGCTCATTTTAATGAAAATAAACATTTCTCAATTTCATGTGAAACATTTTTGTTATATTTCATTTCTGAAAATAGAGCCCCTAAATCTACACACTGGTCCCTTAAAAACTGAGCAACTTGTGTCAATAACATTGTTCACCATTGTAACCAAGCATAGACTGCATGGACATGTAAGGGAGGTGTGATGTCAGCCATATTTTTTTTGCACTGGAGCCAGTTTAAAGCTTTAAATTGCAGCTCATGCTTGGCACCATCTTTTCCATTTGGAGCCAAGATCTTCCAACTAAGGAGGCAGGCAGTGACTTTCACGCTCTGGAAATATGCCCTTTCACCTCAAGCGGAAGCCAACACTAATTTACATGTTGCATAACTACATTGTGGTTAAAGGCCAGGTGTCAAACATAATCAATTACAAACCTTAAACTTACTGAAATAATGGATGACAGAGTCTTGTTGTGACTTGGTCGTGTAACACTTTACGCTACTTTCGCATTGGCTCCAGGTTCAAGCTAGGGGTTTACTTAAAACTACAATTTTAACAAACAAGATCAAACGTGATCATTAGTGAGTTTTGGAGTTGTAAATAGGCAGATTTTGTTACCTTTGTTTGCAGGCTTTAGGCTAACATCAAGCTAAGCTAACCATCTGCTGGCTGTAGCCTTATATTAAATGGACGGATATTGAGAGTAGTATTGATCTCAACGTTTAACTCTTCATGGAAAAAGTGAGTGAGTCAAACAACAAACTGCTGTTTAAAGATTGACAGTTTGATCAAGGACAAGTGTTTTTTATTGGTATTTTCTGTCCCTTCCAGAGATAAGCCTTTGTCTTCTTTTTTTTTTTTTTTGCGGCATCTGCTTTGCTGTTAAGTTCTCATCAGCAGATGGAGAAGTTGTTGCAAATCAAGTGGCTGTGTGAAAGACAATATTGGCATGCGGAGAGGGTGATAAACGCAAAGCGTCTTGTAAGACAACAGAAGAGAGGTACAGGATGGTACTGATTTATCAATGAATCAAAAGGGTTGATTGTGAGAGAACATTGAGTTATTTGAGAGTGTAAGAGTGATTTAACTGAGATGAATAAAGATAAAAGACAGATTGAGAGTTTTACTGGAATGTCTCCCACAAATTTACTCCCACTCTTCCTCTCCTGCCCACGCACTCTCTGTTACCGTGACGTCCACTCTTCTTTTTTACTCCTCCGCTCAGCTGTGGAGGCGTTCTGTTCTCCTCTCATTCATACAGTGCCACGCTATTTCCATATTTCAGAGTGGACCCTGTTGCATTGAATTAAAATGCCTGTGGAGGAAGAGGAGGCAGAGGAAGAGGAAGCACCATTTTTGGCTCCATCCGAGATCATCTGATTTCCGATCATGCTGATCAGACCTCACATGAGTGCCAAACTCTGCAGATGGAATCATATTTCCAATATTCATGTTGAAAAACAAGTGTGTATGCTGTACCATGCAAGTGTGCTGATCTCATTACTTGTGAGATCCGTACATTATCAATACTGGCACTTCCGATGCAGATGGACGGCAGCTGTGAGTCTGATCTCTCCGTGCTTTAAGTTTCGCAGTTATACAGTGACATTGCAACTGATCTTGTTATTTTTGTCTCAAGTTCGGGAAAGACAATCACCGATATCTGCTCAAGCTACAACAATTATAGTCTTTATCAGGAAGAGCAGAGCGTTCCTAATGGTATAATATGTTAGTTATGTGTGCAATACACTGCATGTACTATGTAACCCTTTTATTTGACATCATGACCTGGTCAGTGAATGGAGTGTCCTGTTAGGTCCGGTACAGACTAATAGTTGCAGTGCTCATCAGTTTAAGGAAAAAACAAAACTAGGAAAACAAGTCATTTTGTCACAGATGACTGATGTCTTTGATTTAAATGCTAATGATTCTTCTTCGTGAACTTCATATTTTATTGATGTGCTTAATACTCCAAACAAACAGTTCTGTATAGTGTGTAGTTAGTAACTTATGACACTTTGTCAAAGTTGAGATATTCTCCTCTTCAGTTGAATCATCTGCAGAGTCATCGTTCAGTCCATTCCCCCGTAGATCTTTGACAACAACTAATTACTATAGTTTATATCAACCAGTGTTTTTTAACCAGATATATTTCAACTTGAATAAATACTCTGTTGAAATGGCAAAGTGATAGAAGAAAAGGCACAAAACCTGAGTTATTACTCAACTAAGAGTTATCTAGTCATTGGGATGGGGGAGCACCTTAAACCCCAAAAACTCCTCACCAGAAATGAAGCCTTGGCCACATGGTCAAGCTCCAAGTTCAGATAGTAACTTTGATCAATTACGTTTTTGTATTCATTTACCTTCACTGCACATGATACCACTTTTTTGTAATGAGGCTAAAATGAATAAATAGTTTAAATGTTAACTTGATAAAGTTAAGTAAGGGCGTCAAGTGTTGTGGGAAATATATCAAAGTCTACCTCTCACACTATTAAATGACATGTACAGCCACAGAGAGGAAGACTTAGACGCATAAAGGGTCCATGAAGGACATAAGGTTGCTCCATGTCCTGTAAAGGAACGTCAGACCTCTCAGCACCTGATCCTCTTCCCATAAACCAGCTGGTGTGGAAAAAGGGAGGAACCTGGCATTTCAAAACAACCGCTAACGGCCCGTGTGTCGGAGCTAATAATGGAGCAACAGACCGAGAAAGACATCAGCGTTTTGGTTTTACTGTGCTTCTTCAGTCAAAGTAAAAACGCACATTTACCAAAGAAGGAAAACATTATACACAATAATTAACAATATAATAAAAACATAATTAGTGGCATAATTAACTGCAATTAGGTCGAACAGTATGTAAAAGAAGCGGTAGTGTCTCACATGCTGAGAAAATAATTTTTTTCTAAAGACAATTAAAGCATCATTTTCAAGGCATGCTAACAGACAGCAGGCGTTATTGGGTTTTTAGAGGAGCTTGTCGGCTCAGTCTATCATTTTCAGGCACCAAAACATCAGTTATTACGCTCAATCTTTTATAACCTTTTTCTTAATGTCATGACTTTGTCACAATTTGTAAACTCTGAGTCTATAAAGTAAAAAGGGACCTAAACCACAGCAAATAGCATTAAGTAAAAATGCCATGTAACAGAGGTCATATGTGGCACATCTACAACTTCCACAAGTCAGTATAAGATTATTTTTTATTGCATAGTTGAGATGTTCTTGTGAGATTTTTAGTACCTCAGCTGTCTTGTCTTTCACCATTTATCATCCATTCAACTTGTACTGACTGTTGAGAACACTTTTGGTCAAAATTGGCAGAGAAATAGAAAATGTCAAATGACTGCAAGACTTACAACACTTTATGTCACTTTAAACACCAGGACAATCTTTCAGTTCTTCATATCCTCATTTTCTAACAATATGAGCACACGGTGGTCCCTTGCTGAAGTCACACAAACTTGCGACGACTCAACTGCATTTTATCTGCAGGGCAGAAATATTTTGTTTCTGGGGCAGAAACTAAAGGGAAACACGGAGCGCGCAAACCTCCACCAAGGCCACTAGTCCAAGCAAACCAGCTACTGCAACCACTACAGATGTTTTGGACATCTTTGTGGAGGTGTTACAATTGTACCGATTCTGGTTCTCCTTTATGAAATCACTGTTTCCATGTGCTCCCTAATGACTGCCTGCTATATTAAGTTTTAAGTACATGTGTATGTATCCGAGAGGATAACTGGCATAACTTTACTACTGTCGACTGGATTGGATCATGTGTGGCATTAACAGCCCGAATGCCCTGTCTTACAATGTTAATCAAAGTGAAAAGTAATTCATGGATGCACCGCATTATTCTCGATCCAGTCCAGTCTTCTTTGACCTACTTTACACCCCTTCACCAAGTTTTATGAAACTCAGGCCAGCAGTTTTTCTGTAATCCTGCTGACAAACAGACAAACCACACCAAAAACAAACCTCCCAGGCAGAGGTCGTGATTATTGGGCCAAAATAAAAACAGAATTTCACTGGGGTTTTTTTTGGAAAAGGACAAACAGTGTTAACAAGTTGTTGAAAGTGAATGCATTTCATCTTTCTCTCTCTCTCTCTCACTGTGTTTACCTCCAATTTTAGCTACTCATGTAATCCCAGGCTATTGCAAAAATCACTGGTATGCAAAGTCTTTCAATTGTGAGTGTTTCCCCTGCATGACTTCTTAGGTTTTCTGTTGCGTGCTGTGAACTGAGCTAATCTGTATTTGGCCCAGATCAAATCAAGGGGGAGTGGTATAGGTGGTGGCCTGTGGACTTGATCCACTCAGCAGAAAGGTCAGAGTAACACAAACCTCCCCAGACATTCCCAAACTGTCAGTAAACACATGCTGGACAGCGTGACATATTAAGTACAGGAAGTTAGTCAAGGTCTTAATCTCAGTTTGACACATGTCATGTAGGTTTTTCCACACTTCAGCTCTGGTCAACACGTGTTTAAAATGCTTTTTTTTTTTTTTTTTTTTTTTTAAATTGTAACCTCACATTAAATATATAAATTTGAATTCTAAATGTTATTACATGATCCATTTGACCTCAGTCAGTCTGTTTGCTGCTTCTATAATAAACATCACAGACAGGTTAATGCACCAACATAAACCCCCAGCAGTCTGAAGGGCATTGTAATTTTTAAGTCCAGTCTCAAATTAGCAGTGTTAGCAAACATCCAATAGGATTAAGACACTTAAAGAGGTTAAATTTGTGAACTTCAAAGGCCCACAGCAAGGCTGACCACTGATCGTTACCACATGGCACTAATGCTGTGTATCTTTTTACCACTGAAGTTCAGTGATGTGGAAGCTTCATCTCAATCGATTCACATACGCTGCAACGGATTGAAGCGAAATTAACATGAAGTATTAACACAAGATATAGGTAACTAGGCAAAACAAATAATTTTGTATTTATATAATCTGTGATCCATTTCTAAAAGAAATAATTCAGTTGTGTCCTTTACCCAGGGAATGCAGGAGAACTTGTTTTCACCGTTTACTTTATGCTCTGAAAATTCTCATACGTTATATAGAATAACCTTTTTTCATATAAATTGAATGTGATTTGAAAACTTTGACTTTTTAACTGTTAATTGTCACATTTAGACATGTCCAATGGATGTTTTACTCAGCTTGTTAAAACAGCTAATTTTGGAACATTGTTCCCATAATGCATCGCATCAAAGTAAAAGTTTTTCAGAAATCCTTTTTGTCTCAATTGAGAAAAGTTATATGATGGAACCTTTTTATACATGTCTCTGAGGAGTCCGACGGTCTTCTCTCTGATCAAAATTAAAAAGCTGCAAACCGCGATTTTTAAGTGGACATAGCACACAGATTTACTTTAATGAAAAATTCTGACTTGAACTAAAGTAACTTACTGAACTTCTTTACACAGTGTTAGCAGATGAGCTGTTTTCAGTCACATCTCTTGCGCCTTTGACCAAACTGCAGACATGTTAACCTTGTCGCAAATGATTGTGGTCATTGGGCCACGGCTCTCAGTTGTGCCTGTCATTAGACCTTTTGGCTTTTTTAGCCTGTTCTGGCCATCCAGTATGACTCCCACCTGAGTGACCTTGCACTCCCCAGTCAGAGGTCAAAGCCTTGTCAAACATGTTTATGAAGATAGCAAGAGGGTCAAGGGCTCTGTTTGTCTGTCTGATGACAAGAGAGGAAACAAGGGATAGGATTCCGGTAATAAATGAAAGACGAGAGCGGAGCTGAAGAGGAGGGTGGTGGGGGGGGGGGAGGAGGAGAAGGAGGGGGGGGGGGGTTATTTGGTTCTCTGCAGAACGTATCGATCCACTTGTGTTTTCGTGGGGTGAACGGGTTTGCTGGCCACGGTCCCGGAAGAAGTGCTGAGGTAGTGGCTGAATCACGCTGTCAAAGTGTTGTTGCAGAGGTTGCACTTAAATTATTGTTCAAGATACATTTGCTGCACGTTTTTGTCTCGTGGCAAGTAGGAGAGCTTCGTGATAATGAATCATGTGCGGCTTACTTTCAAAGTGTGCCAGTGCTGCCCTCTTGTGGCATTTACAAAATACTGTAATAGAAATCTTGATATTCACAGGGAGACACACACACACAAAAAACACCTGTGATAAATTAATACGAATATTCTACAAATCATTTTATTGCATTACACAGTATGGGATGTGAAAAATATAAAATGTAGATGAAGTATCTTCTGTTCTGTCGAACTGTTAGCAAGTTTGCTTTATGCAGGCAAATTCCACTAATACTGTATTTACTTCATGGGTTTCATCACAACCAGGAACAACACGCAAACAAAAACAGGTTGCAGTCCGTGTGGAGTTATTGCTATTGCTAACTTTAACAGTGGAAAACGTTGTATCTGTCACTCTCTCTGAAAGGGACACAGGAACTATGTTTGGGGTCCAAAAAGCTTTGGAGGGTCAACTCATGACTGAAATAATCTCTAAATGCTGTATATTAGGCAATAAAGAAAAAAACAGATATGTCTTAAGACCTTTTAAAGCTTCTCAGACCACATAGACGCTGTATATTTGATATGAATGTGCAACCATGACACATTGACCCTTGACTCTTATTGGAGAATACATTTTCGCACTAGATCAACAGGGATAGCAAAAGTAATTCACATATGGGAACAGTCAAGTACATGTTATGTTTAAGTATATATACATGTGCATTTCTTTGGGATCAAAGATGAGAAAGATTTGGTTCACTGAATAAGAATAAATCCTTTGACACACACTGTTAAACAAATTGTTCTGACAGAGTAAAGAAACAGAAAAAATGATTTTCTTTTTTGCCTATTTCTGTTTGTGCATTTGGTTCAGATAATGTTAACAACAGGGTTGTGCAACAATATACACACATGCCATTTCAAGCCACTCAAAGCATTCATATATGTACACACACACACACACACACACATACACACCTGTCAATGCTATTTCAGTGCTGTTTTGTTTGTTAACAAGGCGCTGGTTGTTACACGTTGAAACATTGATTTTGGATTTATATGGAATCTCAGATAAACTCGCGTCCAACATATTCTCATAAATCTTATAAATAAGAATGGGCTTAATAACACACAACGTAATTCAGTAATAACCTGAGGAGAGTATGTTGAACTATGTTAAAAAGGAACGCTTCATATTTACAATAGAGTGATTGGTATGTCTGTGGCAACAACATTGTGGTGGCTTAGCGAATGACGAGCGTTTGTAGCCAGTGGTAAGTCCCATCCTTTACATTAGTAGCTTAAACGAGTTATAAGGTGTGAAAAATCTATAATATTGTGTAGCTATATCTTTGAGTCACGTGGCAATGGTTGGGAAGGGAAATACAAAGAAGAGCAGAAAGGAAAAGGCAGACGAGAAAGATTCAATAGCACCTGACTTACACAAACAGCCCTTTCAAAATGAACACCAGTTTACCAGTTTAGGGGGGATGTACTCAGTGCAGTGGTAAACCGGGTGCCTTTCCTTACAAACATGTTGTGATTGTGTGTTTCTGTATGGAGCAAAAGGGCACGTGGTCTCTGTTCTGGTTTGTAAAGTTTATTCTCTGGCTGTTCTGCGACCCACATCTCTGTCCCTCCCTCGTCACACACGCCACGCAGGGAAATAGCACCATCCTTTGAAAACTGCAAGTAAAGCCATTTTAAACCGGAGGATTCTGGTTGTGGGTTTATGTCCTCTTCATGCACACCTGACAGCGGCTTATGTGTGTTCGGAGATTGCCTGCTTTTAGCGTTGTCGGGACGGGTTTCCTGGAAGGAGGTAAAATTATAAAAAACATCACAAATCCGTCCGATATTATCATACTCCTAAAGCACATATGAAGGGAAAGACACAAGCTGAAAGGATAATATAACTAAACAGCAGGCTGAAAAGCTGTTTCACTGCCCTCTCTGGTGAGCAGAGAAACACAATGTCTGAGTGTGAGTGCTCTGTCTTACGTAAACATCTCTTCATCTTCGATGGTAGCGAGCCAGAAGCTGTAGGAGTTGGCGTAATAGTTGCAGGTTCCTCGACCGTGACACTCAATGAATGGAGCACTGCGGAACTCCTCCAGGCAGGAACCAGGAGAGGCCAAAGCCTGACCCGAACCCTCAGCACCGGCACTGGTGTGCTACACAAACACACACAACACAATGCAAACAAATGAAGGACATTTTTTGGCTTTCAGGATTCCTCCTAGTCGGTGTGAAATTAGTTTTGGCAGCGTGATAACGTGAAACAAAGTCTGAAACGGGTTTCTTAAAAGTGGGAGAGTTGGCAGCCCTGCCAGTATTTGAAGAAAACAAATCCCTGAAGTGATAGTTCTGTCAGAAAACTGTATCGGTACATATCCTTGAGCATTTAAATGGGGTAAATCCTGGAACTTTTTGGTCTGTTAATGGTGTATACCTGCATATAATGTAAAATATAGGATGGGCATTTCGATAATTCCTCAGAACTAGTTGACTTAACTTTTAACTGGCAAAGCTCTGGTGATGGGTAGCAACGTGCTTTTTTTTTTTCTTCTTAAGTTGTTTAATGGCAGCTGGAAGACACCTTTTTGGTGCATTATCATGGAAATAAGGAAGGACAATAGTTGCATATACTGTTTGATTTAAAAAAATAATAATAATTTAATGACTATTAGAACATCTGAAAATCATGCCTGGCAGTGAATCCATAACTGTAGTAGACGCAACACTAAGGGTACGCATACCACAGTTTGGATCACTGTGATAAGACAGTCTTTAGCTATTGTTAGATTTTCTAATTGACAAAAAGGTGCAAATTTACAGTTTAAAACAAAACGCATGGAGCCCATGCCCAACGCTTGATCTCATTCATCTGTAGTCAGAAAATGTAGCACAAAATTGGAAAAACTGAAGCGCTTCCCCGGACTTATCGGCATCATCTGCTTCACCGTCATTGGCAGATGTACCAATAGGTACAAGCCTGCTAGTAATGTCATGGCATGTCTTTACGAGCTATTCTCTGTCCTTATTAATTAAACTAAGCCCTTATGTGTATTTATCTTAAAGCGGGAATTAGTCGTCCCAGCCAAAAATACTTGCTGTTCCTCAGGTTCTTTGAGAACCTTTCAGAGAGCAGACCATTTCCTGCCAAATCTAACTTAATAACTATCTTCTACTTCCTTGTAGTATACGTGGCTCACACTGTACGTACAATAATGTGTAATGAGGAACAGAATGTATTGTTGAGAGGGCCGACTCTGTTCACGTGCACTGATTTGTCTCACCATGACAAAGGAGTAGCCAATCCACAGAGAGTCCCAGCCTTTAGGGCAAGATGGAATCATGATGGTCTGACTGTGAACTGCTATCACCATGGCTGGGGCTTCACATACAGCACACCTGTGCACACACACACACACACACACACACACACACACACACACACACACACACACACACACACACACACACACACACACACACACACACACACACACACACACACACACACACACACACACACACACACACACATATATATGTATGAGAACAGCACAGTATGTAAGTGTCCCACAAGTATCATCCTCATCTGAAATAGAACAGAATGGATTGAACCGCTGACATACCGGCTGATGAAGGGTTTAATGCTTTGACCAGTGATGGGCGCCATGCTCATTGGCATGGGCTCAGGTGAGGTGAGCCAGTAGGAGTAATCATTACGAGAGGCGAAGTTGCACACGTTGTTGATGTTGCAGAACAGGAAGGGCATGGGGCTGAACTTTCTTAGACAGCTGCCTGCCGTACCTGAAACACAGAGCCACGAGACATGTAATTCAAACCACTAAACCTTCGTCCTTCGGTGCAGTCCCGCTCTACTTCTCCACGTCTCGTCTCGCATCGCGTTTCTCACCTAAGTCTTGGCCATGAGAGCGTTCATTGCCTTGTACATAGAGCAAGGAGTAGCCGTCATATATGAGCGTAGTTCCGTCTGGACAATTTGGAACCTCCACTGTTTGGCTATGACGTGTTACCAGGAACCCGTGATCCATGGATGAGGGGCCTGGATGACCCACTTGACCTGGAACACCATCAGGTCCCGGGGGCCCGGGGTATCCTCTGGGTCCTAAACATAAAAAGTAATCAGTAAGTTAAGAAAGCAGCATTATAACAGCTCTTCCTTACGCCGTTGAACCTCTCACCTTGTGGCCCCGGCAGGCCGCCGTCTCCTTTGGCTCCAGGCTGACCGTGATATCCAGGGAGACCTTCATCACCTTTTGGCCCTGAAGTACCTGTCACACCTGAGAGGAAATGATGAGATAGTTATTAAAATGGAAGTGGATGCCAAGTGAGCAGGGGAACAGTTTTGTATCGCAGGAGATTTAATGGCGCTCATTTATACTTCACCTTGCTGTCCTTTCTGTCCAGGGAACCCAGACGGCCCCTGAGGTCCCGGCAGGCCCTGAAGTCCTGGAAAACCAATGTCTCCTTTGATGAAGATTTTGGGTCCGGGGGGACCAGGAGAGCCATCATTACCTGAAATACACAACATCATTAGATGTTTTATGTTACCAATGTTGTTTTTTAATGGCCATCAAATATTACAAATATTATTATTACTAATGGTCGTTGTCAATACCAACACACTGAAAGTTTTTCAAAACGTTTTTTTTTTTTTTACCTTTCTCTCCTGGGAATCCTCTGTCTCCAACTTCTCCTTGGAACCCACCGTCCCCGACAATTCCCTTTGTACCTACAGTCAGTATTAGTTTAGTTTATCTTTTATTTATTTGAATAGATATAAACATATAAACACTAATACACACTTACACACAGGCATACTGCCTGTTACACACAAACATAGCATGCTGTATTCACCTGGGAAGCCAGGGACACCCTGTAATCCTCTCTCTCCCTTCTGACCATCGATACCTGGAAGGCCAGATTGTCCCTATAGCCGACACACAAACAGGAAAATATATCAATTTTTGCTAAATTAAAACGGCTTTTACCGACATCTCTCATCTGAATGTAAACTAATGTGTGCAGTAAAAAAAGCTGAAATGGAAAACGGCTTCATGACTTACAGGAAGTCCGTTAACTCCAGGGTCACCCTTGTGTCCCGACTCTCCCTGGAAACCAGGAAGACCCTGATCTCCCTTCACTCCCTTTTGACCATCTCGTCCTGGCACGCCAGAAGGTCCTGGTGCTCCTTGTGATCCTGTTACACAAAGAAAAAGGAATCTTTCTGAATACTCTTTATTCAGTATTAACAATATAAACACTTTTCACGTCACATCTATATGAAGTACTGGCAGAAGGTTGTCATATTATGCATTTCACAATACCTGTTTCTCCGGGTTGTCCTGATTCTCCCCTGTCTCCTTTAGGGCCTTCTTGAGAGTTACCTGGAAGACCCCTCTCTCCTCCCTCACCCTGGTGTCCCTGTGGGCCAGGAAGTCCCTTGTCACCTTTGATACCAGGGACACCTGGATTACCTGGAGTCCCAGGGAAGCCAAAACTACCTTTGTCACCTGGAGAGGAAAAGACAAGGCCATGAAACGTTGTTGGCCTCCAGTAAATGAGGGATTATGATCAACAATGGAGAGGCTCTAACCTTTGATACCAAGCGCTCCAGGCAGCCCTGGCATCCCGTGGCCAGGTAGACCTGCAGACAAGCAGATACAGTGTTCACGCTCAATAATAATAGTGGTCTAAATAACAATGGTTACTAAAGCGTTTAGAATAGCGAGAGCAAAGTAATAATGTTGAATAGTATTTAGTGATTCCCACAAATCAAGCTTTAACCAGCAGCAAAACTTTTTTTTACAGTGATAAAAATATACTACTATGATGCGTATATATCTGTTGTTAAAATGTGTCCGATGCATCTAACTCTGACATCCACGTGGCATTAATGTCATCAAATTTAATTGGCTGCTCCAACCTCCTGTTTTGTTTTCTGGTTAATGAATGTGATCTTTTTCAAATAAATCGTTTAAATGGCATCAGGATTTTTTTCCCCCTGTTTTAATAAGGATATGAAAATATATAATTATACTTACCTGTATTAAAAAAAATGAAATAAATTGAATTTAAATTAATTGAGGTTTCAAGTCAAAGTAAGAAATCTGTATATTCTGTGTGTAAATCACATTCTGTTCCTCTTGTACACTTAGTTGGAGAAGTCCCTGTTACCTGAACACATGATTAAAACAGATTTTTTTTTTTTTGCTTTTGTTTGATTCATCTGTTTGTATTTGTCAGTTTATGTTTCTCCTAAATAATAAAAAATTTGCTTTTGTTGGTTGTAGTTGAGAGGAACTGAGTGAAAGTTTGGTTGGAAGTCCCAAGACAGAGTGACAAAGGAGGATGTATGCATCGGGTTATAAAACTAATCCTGTCCTCAGTCTCCTCTTTACTCCTCTGACATTTACCTGGGTCTCCTCTCTCCCCTGAGGATCCCGGGATGCCATCCACTCCAGGCTCTCCCTTCTCTCCATGAGGACCAAGAGGTCCCTGCATGCCACCCTCGCCTTGAAGGTAAGAAGTTTACTCATTATGGGTTGCTGATAAAGGCAGGATTTTCATTTAATTCACTGTTCACCAGAAAGAATAAAACTAATGATTTTAGTGTCAAACCTTGAATAGATGAATGAAATTTTAGCAGTAATTAAAATGTGGCCATCGATCTGATTACCTCATTAAATAAACCTGTTACTTACCAGGCCGACCGTCATGACCAGGTTCTCCTGCAGACCCGGGAAGCCCCGAGACACCCTTCTCCCCTGGTCTACCTCCCTGACCTGTACAACACACACAAACCACAATAAGACCCCACCTGAATCAACAACATGTATGATTACTATACCTTCAGTTGTCCTGGGAGACAGAATGACATCAGACTGAAATCTGACCTGTATACCCAGTCCCTCCTTTGTCTCCCTTGGGTCCTTCAACTCCTGGCTTGCCGGGCATACCCTCATGACCCCTCTGACCCTTCTCTCCAGGTGATCCCGGGAATCCTGGCTGGCCGGTCTGACCCTGTACAAGTAGAGGGATTGAGAGGAATGCTAATTAAAGGCAGGTAGGTGTTTATTATCATTGACAGGAAGAAATCAGAAAACATAATGAAAGTTCAAAGATAATATTTATCACACTCGTACTGCCAAAAAAAAAACTTGGCCCATTCCATCTCTGGGTTTCAGTTTACATTCTTAGTGTTTCCTGCAGGCAGACAGCATATACCAGACAATGGTAAGGGCACCAGCGATTCTTGTAATTGTTACACTTTAAGTGTACTTCAGATGAGTAGTGGCAGTCGAGACTCTTGACACTTTGACAAATACTGAAATGAAACTGGAGCTAACTAATTCAAAATCACAATGACATTATGATGCAAATTACAAAAAAATATAATTTTGTAAGTGTTTTTGAATTCTTCCTAAAAGCTTACTGAAAATAAAAGTTTAAATAAACACACTTTTCTAAATTTGTAAAAAAAAAAAAAAAAAAAATTCAAAGTATTGTCCTCGCATCAGTTCTGCTGATTATGCCCATTTAAACCATCGTTGCCTATGTTCAAATTGATACGGCACAGCCATTCCTAATTTTATAGAGTGGATTACCCTTTCTCCTGGATGTCCGGGGATGCCAATACCTGGCTCACCAGGTGATCCGCTATCTCCTTTTTCTCCATCTGTGCCTCTGAATCCAGGATGTCCTGGTGTACCAAAATCTCCTTTACTACCCTTTGGACCAGCCCCACCTGTCCAAAACACACACACACACACACACACACACACACACACACACACACACACACACACACACACACACACACACACACACACACACACACACACACACACACACACACACACAAGTTTAGGAAACGCTATTAACAAGAAACACGCTTAACTTAAATATAGTGTTTCTCACTGTAATTTAGGTTTTCCCTTGCTTGAAATATTCTCAATAAAGCATCTTACACTTCTTACCGGACTAAATACCATGTCTGTAATACATATCATATTTTTTTTACATTTACACACTGGTTTGCATTTCCATGTCATACAATTAGTGTGTTTTATTTGTGTGTATGTACCTGGTATTCCCATCTCTCCCACACTGCCTTTCTGTCCGGTTGTTCCTATAGTGCCAGGCTCTCCAGGAAAACCAAGATCTCCCTTTTCACCTGAGAAATGTCAGTGACATTGAAGTTGACAATGACATAATACAACACTGCATACAGAAAAATATGTAACACAATTGAAAGTAAATTTCCCGTGTCCGGGTGAGTCACCTGGTTGTCCAGGTAATCCAGGCTCTCCATCTTTGCCCGGCATTCCAGGGTCTCCTTGAAGTCCACGGTGGCCCTTCTCTCCAGTGACCCCAGTGTTACCTGATGGGAGAACGGAGTTAAAAACAAAAATCACACACAGGCACTGAGGTATGTCCTAAACTAAAGAATATACAGTACATAATCACCCATGTGCTTGTTTATAGCAAATCTCTACATAAAGACCAAACTCTGATAAGGGTGGGTGATATATCAAATATAATCAATGTTTCGCGGCTTATTCTACGTGGGATGTATTAAATGATAATATCGCGAACACCGAGTAGGTGCAGTTACTCTTCACTACAGCTGACGTTAACAATCGTTTGCATGTATGAGCTGAAACACGACCAGTTTGTTGAGACATCCAGAAGGTTTGTCGCATAGAGATGAAAGTTACAGACGAGCTCGAAGTTCATGTGTCACTGCTCCAGTACAAAAGCAGCCTGCAGCCACACGCACAGTCAACTAAATCAAAATATGGGTTAACAAGTAAAACTAAGCATTAAGCAGCTGATAGTTATGGGTGAGTTCATAAATTCAATCTGAAATGGTCATCTGAGATGTTGTTTAGACACAGTTTCAGTTTCATAGATGATCTCTATGATCAGATGAGGGGGCCGTAGTTAAACTACTGCACAGTAAAAACACTGTCAAAGAAAAAGTCCTGTTTAAAATAATGCTGCTGCAGTTTTCTACTCAAGAATGTTCATTTATATACAGTACATGTTGTGTTTTTTTCAAAAGAAAATCCAATAGAACCAATTGGATTGTCATTGAATAAAAACTGTTTTGTTAAATTTAACTTGTGATTTTCCCCTTTTTTACCTGCAATTTTAAAACTGTTCCAATAGAAACCACTAATGAATATAAACAAGCATTCGTCATACTGGTGTTATTTAATGCATCAAAGACTTAAATGAATCACTTCTGAAGTGCTTTAGAGAATATTTCAAAATATTGTGATATATATAGCGTATCGCGATAAGGCCTAAAAATATTGCAATATCATTTTTAGGCCATATCGCCCGACCCTAAACTCTTACTGAACCACTGGCCATTGTGTATGTTTTATACCTATGTGTCCGATGTCTCCTTTCTCCCCCTTCATGTGCTCCATGTCAACTTCACTCATGTTCCCAGGAGGTCCCTGAAGACCTGGCTCTCCTCTTTCACCTTTAGATCCAATGTCTCCAATATCACCTCTTGCTCCAGTAATACCAGGATCACCTGAGATGCAAGGTGGTAACGAGAATCTTTTATTGCTGCTGATGAAGCTGAAGAAATCCTAAAAAGCTTGAACTGTGAGAACAGTTACAGAAGAAGTACATTTTAGAGTTTTATCATTCAAAGTTCCTCACCTCTCAGACCAGGAGGTCCAAATTTACCAGGTGATCCAGGAAATCCTGGTACTCCCGGTGTTCCCATGACCCCCATTTCACCTTTAAAACCTACACACACAAACACATTAAGATTACTGTTACTAGTAAAGGTGAAAAAGACAAAATATTAAAAACGTGGGTAAATCAGGACAATATTCATTTTCACCAGATCTTTAAACAACAAAAAACGTCATGTTATACTGATCACTCTGCTGCCCTGGTTTTTTCTTAGAAATACTATTCTATGTTGGCCTTGCTGTTCTTTTTTTTTGGCTTTCCTTTGAAGAAATTGTCAGTAAAACTCAACATTTCTGTACAGATATTTGACATTAAACATCCTCCAGCTTTTGAAAGGGCATAATCCATTCCTTACTTTGAAGCTTTTATTGTGAAGGATATACAGGTAGAGTTAAGTGTTGTTGACCAGAGTTTTACCCCGAACAAAAGCACTGCAAAATAGATGCATTCCATTAACCTCAATGTGTCTAATGGACTTAAATGTGATGGCAGCAAAGATGGCATGATCAGTGACTGAATAATGTAAATGCAAATGCTGATTTATTTTTTTTTTTTACTATGAACTGACCTTTGTTCATTTATATAAGTGCAACATTAACAAAAGAAGAAAAACAAAAAGTAGAAAGACCCCTACATACCCAAAGACACTGGTTTGTTTGTCTCACCTTGGTTTGTTTGTCTCACCTTGGTTTCCAATTTGTCCATCCCTGCCTGGTAAGCCTGGAGTCCCATGCTGTCCTTTTGAACCTGGGGCTCCGGGGAACCCAAGGGTCCCCTTCTCTCCCTGAGGCCCCGGCATGTCTAGACCAGGAGGACCTGGGTAGCCCTTTTCTCCTTTTACACCTTCCCTTCCTGTACAACAAACACACACAAAATATTTTGTTTCTGATTTCCACAACACCAACTGAAAGTCTGAAAAAAAGAAAGTAAGCATCAAAAAATAAATTCCTCTTTTCCCAGCAGACATTTGGACTTCCCAGATGTTAGAAAGTTACTTAGGATGAACTGTTCTGTCCAAATGCCTCTGTTTGCCATAACGGTGTCAAAATAAATCAGTGTGCACAGAACCATAAAACTGATGCAGCTATGTGGAATTCAGCCATGATTTAACTGTGCCACTTACACTTGTGCTTTCTGTACTGTGACATGTCAAAATAACTCCTGTGAAAAAGGCTTTCGTGTTTCTATGCTGAGTTTGTGCTCACCGTATGGTCCAGGCTCTCCAGGTGGTCCTTGTGGTCCGGGAGCTCCAGACGAGCCTTTTCCTGGAACACCTGGTATGCCAGTATACCCAGGAGGCCCTGGAGGCCCCGACTCACCTATTTAAAAAAAACAAAAACAGAAAATATCAATCTTGGTACAGAAGACGGGCCTTTTTTTTTTACTCTTCAGCATGGACTAAATCCATTGAACCGTTAGAGCAGAGTTGTTCTATGTTTCCTGCAGTACCTTGGATGCCCTGAGATCCGGGTGGTCCTGTCTGCCCTTCTCGTCCAGGAACACCAGGCAGTCCAATGTTACCCTTCTCTCCCTGGTAACCAGTGATTCCTGGGTGACCCTGTGAACCTTTTGGACCTGGAAGACCCCGTCCAGCTTCACCCTGCAAGGTTTAGAAAGAAGCACTGAACTGCAATGCAATTCTGACACAAATTTTACATTATCTCCAAGGTTATTGTGTCTATATATCAGATAATATTGTAGTTGTGGTTGCTAGATTTATTGTATTAAAGCCGAACAGTAGGACTAATGCATTTGTTTGTTGAACTGTCTAAATGGTCAAAATACGATGCGTTGAGGTTTTTGTTGATTCCATTGCACATTTTTGGCACATGCAATATATCTAGTTTACAGCATGTGTCACTTTATAATTAAAATATTAACTGAAGTATATATGTTGACAAATACACACTTTTTGTCCAGGTGGACCAGGTTTTCCTGTCAAGCCATCCTGTCCTGTTTTTCCTGGCTCTCCTGTTAATCCTGTAGCTCCTGGAATTCCACTGATTCCTACAAACACGGACCAAACATTTGCGTTTCATTTCATTTGCTGTATTGCTTTCCTCTTGTGCATGCTCTGCATAAATTCATTATTCACATTTTACTTCCCCATGCTTGGGCAGGAAGATTGGGATCAACGTTTTGGAGTAACTAACCTTTAGGACCAGTTGGGCCTGGAAATCCGATTCCAGGAGGTCCACTTTCACCTTTGTCTCCAGGAAAACCTGGCAACCCTGGATCTCCTACATGGCCTCTGTCACCTGCAATCAATGACACATTTACATTTAAAATCAATATTTTTGCACTGGAGTCTAAATGAAGACATGCTGACTATGGTGTTGCTCACCTTGCAGTCCAGTTATGCCGGATTCTCCTCGTGGTCCAGGGACCCCCTGAGGTCCAGGAGTGCTCACACCTTGACCGGGCTCACCCTTTAAACCTGGTTGACACAATGTTATCAGTGAATTAATGTACTCAATAGGTGTGTGTGTGTTCAGCATCAGTGTATCGGGTATCAGATGAGGCATTAAGATAGTTTGACTTTACATCTTTTAGTCCTTCACTTTACAGTGTAGCTCTCATGCCTACCTGGTATTCCAGGAGTTCCAGGAAGTCCCTGTCTCCCCTCACTGCCCTTCTCTCCGGGCTCCCCTGATCGGCCAAAACCTGGCACACCAGGTGGACCCCTCTCTCCTGGGACCCCAATAAGACCAGGGTCTCCATCTAGTCCACGTTCACCCTTGATGCCCTCACTGGCCTAAACACAAGATTAGACAAAAGGAATGTCAAATTGTATTTGCTTGTAAAAAAGCTGACAATAAATCATAGACTGAATGCAAGAATGACTTAAATTTAAACTTGATTTAAAATTAATTTAAAAAGGATGATTGCGTAAGTGTAGAATATGTGCAGCATTAATGTTTGGTGTCTGAGCTCTAACTTCATCGCTCATCCCATGGAAACATCAAACTCAACTCAGAAAGGGAATGCCAGACTCAGAGCCGACGGGTGGATGCTGGATTGGAGCTTTTGAAATGCTGTCAGCGATGGCAGCCAGCAGCGGCGTAGCCTCGGGTTGTGTACATGTAACATGTAAATTTAGCAGCAGACTCAAGTTGGGCTGCTTGAAGTAGCTTGCAGGTTTTACTTCATAAAAACTTTTTTTTGTCAAAAGAGGAATCATTTATTTTTAGGGTGCTTGTGTTTCACAAGAGTTAAAACAACTTCTACTTATTATCCCCTCATAAAGCTGATAGTGCGATATGTTTGCAACTTATTTACATGCCAAATAACTTAAATTTGGAGTATTGTTGCAATGATGAATGTAAGTCTAATAAGTAAAAGTGAAGTGCGGTTTCACCTGCACCAGAGTAACATAAAAGTTAAGTTTTTTTTTTTTTCACAGGCCATTTCTTTCCTGTCAAAGCTATTGATTACTTGACAGACAGTTCACTACTAGCGGAGCTCCCACTGTTCTGATAAAATGAGCCTTCGTATAAAAACACACAGGTGAACTTACAGGTTCTCCTTTGTGTCCATGTTGACCCGGGAAACCATCTCTCCCTGGTAGTCCATCCAGCCCTGGCTGTCCCGGTGAACCAGCAACACCAGGAAGACCTTTGTCCCCCTTCAGACCAGGAGCTAAGAAAATATCTCCTGGCTCGCCAACAGCACCAGGGGTCCCCATCAACCCAGGTGTTCCTTGATTACCCTGCACACAGGTGAGAAAAAAAATTATGTGCAATGAATGTCATTGACATACTGTATTCTGATGGTTGTCTTCCTGCTCAAATTTTCCTTAACCGAACAATGAAAACTTTCCTCTCCGATTTTGTTGTTTATGTCTGGACATTATTCTACTCACAGGTCTTCCAGATTGTCCGGGAAGTCCAGAAAGACCCTTTTCTCCTTTGCCACCCACTGGACCAGGAGGTCCTGCCAGGTGAGAATGGACATTGCACATCCGTAACTTATCAAATACTCATTAGTGTGTCAATACACACAAAAAAAATTGTTATAATATGATAAGAGACACATGGTTGTTTGAACAATATAAACTGTAAAAAGTTGAGGTCAGAAGCACTCAGAAGACCAAATAAATATACAAAAACATGTTCGGACGTGAATCACACACTCCATCAAAAAAAAAAGATACCTGTAGAAGGTTTGGGGGCTATAACACTGTACATTTGGTGGCTGGACATCACCTTTTTATTTTAATGTTGCCTCACCTCGCTCTCCTTTCGGGCCCTCGGGGCCAGGTATTCCAGCGGGGCCAACGCCATCACATTGAGCACAGGTATCTCCTTTGTCACCTAAAGTTGGGCACAGAAACGTCAGTAAAAAAAATATGGTCTTAAATATGTGGTCCAGCAGCAGTAGTGATACATGTGGTAAATATCCTTACGGGGATGTTACTACAGATGAGATGGACACATTTTTAATATAATTTTATTTGATTAATTCATCAATTTATCGTTACCTTTCTGTCCCAGTTCCCCTTGTAATCCTGGAGGTCCAGCAGGGCCAGGAGCTCCCCTCTCAATGTTACATTCATTGGGGTCAACTGGGCGGACCACACACACACACACACACACACACACACACACACACACACACACACACACACACACACACACACACACACACACACACACAGTAGATAATTAAAACATAGATACACGCTGTATTGAGGTGTCCCTTGTTGTCATCTTTTGAAATGACTGTAACATTCAAAGATCAGACATACTTGGTTGTCCAGGTGATCCAGGTGGTCCACTGAGCCCTTGTTGTCCTGGAGGACCAACAAGAGACTCTCCCTCTACACCCCTGTCTCCCTTTCCACCCACATCTCCCTTCGGGCCCCTCTCTCCCTGAGGTCCTTCAATGTGCCGGCCTGAAGTAAAAGACAAGAAAGCCAGTAGGTATTATTTAGGTTAGCATGTATCTGACATGTGCAAGCTTCATGTCTTGTTGTTAGTGTTATTTTACCTGGAGGACCTGCCTCTCCCTGAGGACCAGGAAAGCCTGCAGATTAAGAGAAAAACAAAACATGGGAAAGGAAAAACATGGATATCATTGGAACTGAGTGTTTTTGTGTGTGGGATTTACCATACATGTGGGTATTTTATAGCATCCTTTTACCTTTTTCTCCTTCCAACCCTGGGAGACCAAAGGGGCCTGGAGGGCCAGGTGCACCACTACCCTAAAATTACATATTTACAAAAAATTAAGGATGCAGCTACAACATCTGACAGTTAAAGGGTAAATTCAACAGAAGTTGGATGTCTTGCAAGAGACAGATTAACAAAATAGTCCTGTCTTTAGACACTATATGAACAGCTAAAGGTAAAAAAATATATATAATCTGGAGGTGTTCATTTGCTCTTGAAGTCCCTTGTAGGTGAAGTTCCTTTGATTGTGAATCCCACATTTCCCATTACTCAACTCAGTAGCATCTTTTGCTAGATCCTCCCTGTCTGATAAATGCTCAGATCTTCCCAAATTTTTTTCTTTTTTGCTAAGCTTTTTATCTCCAAACTCAAACTGAGACTAGTCAAGTAAAAGTCATAGCCAGGGCTTTAAAAACACTAAGGAATCAAATTTCCCCCCACTGTATTTCAATTTATTTATTTGTTCCATTATAGTTTCTTCAAATTATATATCCCTATGTGACAAATACTTTTCCTGATACAGATTAATTTCATGCAGAGACAATCACGAGACTGTAATAGAAGCTACAGGCCACATCCCACTGAGTCATTTTAAAACCAGTGTATTGTTCCTTTAACAGTCTCTCACTTTATAACAAAATTAATATGTGGTGACATCTGCTGGTAGCTTTCAGAAGTTCTGTTTGTAGCTGATGAAAAAGAGAGCAAGCTAGAGATTCACACAAGTTACTGTAAAACCAAAGGAGAGAGATCACTCACATAACCAGGTGGTCCTTTTTCTCCTTTTTCACCCTGAAACAAGACAAAGAATTTAGTCAGTCTGATCAGGAATTCCTTTGATATACATTCATTTTGAAGTTAAAGCCTTAAATTTACATGATCCCACATTAATTAGTGAATTAGTTACCTGGGAAGCGGGGTATCCAGGAGCGCCAGGAAAACCTTTTTCACCCTGTATGAGAATATATTGTACTTTAGTGATACATATATTATACAATGAAAGAAAACAGCACTGCACAGTAGAGCAGGGGGATAATACAGTAAGTACTACTTACCGTTAGCCCATTGTCTCCATCTTTACCAGGTTTACCCTAAATTACAGGAACACACAGTCTGATTAATTGTAAAAGTGACTGACACATTGAGCTGATTCTCTATAAAATCAGCACAGATACACACAGAAAAGGACACGGTAACTGAACTTCCTGCGTCAGTTATTATAAAATTATACCATCCCAATTAGACACATAAGTTGAGCTACGTACTCTTTGTCCATGTGGGCCGGGATCACCTTTGACACCATCAAGATAAGGGGTGCAAAAGCCCTGCAAAAAAACCCAACAGGTGTCTAAAAACAAAGTAATAGATAACAAATAGTCTGTGTACACGCTAAGTTTCACACCTCAACATTGGAAAGAAAAATACTTACTTTTTCTCCTTTATCTCCCTGAGGTCCTTTGTACCCCTACAGGAAGAAAAGCAAAAACACATGTAGGAAACAACACATATACAAAAGTAATCTTTTTCATATACACAGATATTAAGTAATAAAACATGAAAATAGTGCCATTTCTTTTGAGCTTGTAAAGAACTGAGTGAGTACCGGTGGTCCAGGTATGTGCACTGTGATATGTCCTCCTTCCACTCCCATCGGGAGTCCAGGGGGGCCCGGTGGGCCCTGATATCCTCGGTCACCCTGCAGGCAGACGGCAACGTTCACAACAACAGCGGCCACAGCCAAATACATTTTCAAAAAACAATGGAAAAAATGTTTTATTTAAAAATCAAATCAACCACTGAAAATCAAGGCTCTCCAAAACTAGCAATACAGTCTACAAATATTCCTTAATGCATTGAGAAAATTATTTTACTTTTCATCTGATTAAAGCATAACAAAACAACAACAACAACAACAACAACACTAGATTAGACCAATAAAAAGACAAAATTCCAATTTTCCTTCCTCAAACTATTGAAAAAGAAAAAAGATGGATAAAATGCTGCTGCAACAGGTGTAGATGGTAATTTACATTATAGCTCAGTAGTAACATTGTAATAACTCAAGTCATACTCTCATTGGCAAGAAAGTGAGTTAATGGAAAAAAAAAAAGAAAAAAAAAGCAATACATGTGTATAACTGAGGAAAATTAACCCAATAATAACATGTAATGAGTGGGGTAACAATAGGCTTAAAGAAAAAAGGTCATTAGTAAAAAGACATAAAGGTAAGGCAATAACTTGGTAAGATGCTAATAATTAGTGGTCTGTATTGGGATAATGTTTTTGCAATAAAGATTTCTTGGATTTTGGGTTGTAATAACGTCCACAACATGATGAATATGGTGTTGACCTTAACAATCACATGAAAACTACAGGTTTTAATTTCCCCCTTGTTTTGTTTCTCTTTAGTTAAAAAAATGAAAAAATAAATCTCACCTTATCTCCTTTCTCACTCACAAAGGCCAGCTTGTCACCCTGCACAGAGGATGAAAAGAAAGTTCGAATGACATCTCAGCCAAGTCACCATGTCAGAAAATGTTGGCGTTTTTATTATTGTTAAATCTCTACTGTATGCATAATTAATCTTACCTTCTCTCCAGGAGGGCCAGGGGGGCCAGCGTCACCCTGTCAAACAGTGACTCAATTATTCAAACAATTACTAGTAATCATGTAAAAGTCTACAGATATTACATTTTCTAATATGAGCTCTGAATTGTTGGTGTATCTTCAAGCATTTATGCACCTTTGAAATTCCTCAGCAAATTAAGTTTTTCCACTGAATTCGTAAAATGAACAGTTCATCACCGATGGAGTAACTCACCTTCGGTCCCTGGTAACCACGGATTCCTGGAGGTCCGGTAGGTCCAGGAGGGCCAGGTAATCCCTGGGAGAGGAAATGTGGGAAAAATACTTTACATCGTCTCAGGTTGTTTCTCAGTCTTTGCACATACATTCAAGAACACACACACACACATACACACACACACACACACACACACACACACACACACACACACACACACACACACACACACACACACACACACACACACACACACACACACACACACACACACTACGTACAGGTGTTCCAGGTACACCAGAGAATCCTCTCTCTCCCTTCATGGGGGTAATCCCAAACACACCACCAGGGTCACCCTGAGGGAGACAAAACAGAGATAAATGCTCTGATAGATCACATGTCCCTTGGCAGAGAAAGATGGGGAGGGGGGGGGGGAGAGGCGATAATTCACACATATATTCTTAAATAAGATGTAAAGTTTCATGAACTTCAGCTCACCTTCATTCCAGGAATTCCTGGGATGCCCTGAGAAGCGAGAATAGAAATAAATCTATACATTAGATGTTCTCACAGGAAAAATATTTACATTTTAAAATACCGCTTAGTTGATGTATTATGATTTGATGTATAAATCTTCCAGTGTTTTGGTTTTAATTTTAGTTGCATAATACAGCGCTACAAACTGGACAAATCCCCAAAATGTTTGGCAGCTACAAGACAGCTTTTCTTAAGAATGTTTGATGGTTTTCACAATGTTTTCACAGGTCTCTACGGATAAGTGAGCAGTGAGCTGTCAGTGGTGTGCTGCCTGATTTTTCACGCAAACTGTGGTTGCTTACAGGAGGCCCTTGAAGACCAGGAAAACCAGAAGTGCCATCCCTTCCTCTGTCTCCCTGAAACACACAAGCAACACAGTGAGAAGGTATGAAAAGTGTTTAGTTTGGAGTGTACAGAGAGTCTGGGCGAACAAATCTGCTTCGAAACACACAATAAATAGAAGTGTCTTACTTTAGTTCCATTGCATCCTGGGATACCATGCATACCAGGTGGACCATCGTTTCCATTGATACCCTATGAACGAGAGTACAGAAATTCAAAGAGACAATTATTAGTTATATGGTGACAACGTCTCCCCAGCTTCCTGACCATTCTGCCCTGCTGCAAGCAGGAAACTTCCCACAGACATCATCCAAGTTAAAATGGAGACTAATAATTATCAACATTATCTAAAACCGAGTTACATGCTTGACAACATTGTTACTGTTACGAGGTGAATTTACTGGATTGTTGCAGGATGTGAGACGTGAAGGCAGCTCAAAGGAAACTTACTGGTAGTCCTGGGTTTCCTGGGAAACCTGGCAGACCAGGAGGACCCTGTGAAATCACAAGCACGTCAAATTTTCTCTCTCACGACAACACAACAACTTGAAGACGAGCAATAATTTGGGAACTGTAAGTTTGTATCATATCATCTTCTTATATTATAATTTAGATGGTTAGTTACTTACTCGTACACCTTTCAGTCCAGTAGCTCCAGGCTCACCCAGATCTCCCTGATAGACAAATGACATCATAATTAGCATAACACAGAAAAATAGTTCTGATGACCTTGAAAAATGTTCTCAAAAAATATGAAATGCTTCTGTTATACTGAGTAAAGATCTGACAACGTGTAGACATAGGATGGATAATATTAGCTCACCTTGAGCTTATTGATTTTAATGTGTGTAAAGCTGCAACTATTAGTAAAGAAAGCGAAAACTAATCAGCAATTAACATGAGAGTTGAATAATCGTTTTGATTATTTTTAAAGCAAACATTTCTAAAATGTGCTGGTGCTTCTCTCATATGAGGATTTGATATTTTTCTTTGTCCTAGATGATACTAAACTGAATATAATTGGCTTTTAGATGTTAATTCTGGCTGTGAAACATTACAACCATTTTAACACCTAACCGATTAATCAGGGAAATACTGTGCACTAATAATGAATCAGTTCTAACCCTGAGTGAAACGTAGTACGAACCTTGGGGCCCATTGGCCCTGGAGGCCCCTCTGGTCCATGCATCCCTGGGAATCCCATATTACCTTGAAGACCAGGAAATCCACGTTCACCCTGTGAGGCACAGGAAGACATTTTAATGACATAAGGACCAAAACGCAAACTCCAAAATAACAGTTCTTTCTATTCCTCTTCTTCAAGTTGGCATACGATACATGTATGTTCAGCCATCGGCAAAACAGCCAATTATTAAAACATATTTTTTTCTGTATATTTTTTACATTTTAACTAATTATGAAATCTCATAAAAGCATTGTATTATTTCAGTTTAATCAATAACAAATATTGCATCCTCCTCTTGTGTCTGTCGCAGTGTCCTAAAACTGACCCAGATAGACTCTACTATCTGCCACTAGATGGCAGCATTGCTATCAGGGAGAGTCATTCCTCAATAATCTTCACAAGGGAAGAGAGCATGGGTAAAACTTGCCAATAAATAAGAAACCATCCATATTGAAAGTATTATTTTAGGATTGATTTCCACTCCCTAACCCCAACACTGGACTCACATTAATGGGGAGAAGCATTGCATGTTGACCTATAGATTCATATTATATTTATAAATCTATTTTCATAGGGTTACCAGGGCAACTTCTGTTTTGCGACATCAGGAAGTGATATCATCGGAAAAAAGGCTCACATGAGACTTTGGGGAGGATCTTTAAGATCTTTCAACAACTTTGAAAACACAGAGGTGCTTTGATTCCAAAGCGATTGGCCGTACTCCACTGAACACAGTCAGTACATCTGTTGTTGTGAAGTGAGCTGAATGTTAGGCTACTGTTGCTGCTAGAATGAGCCATTAAAGGCTGGACTGTTGCACTGAGTGGTCAGATAACACCCTGCAGCCGGCTGATAAAGCTGAGCCAACACTAGTTCACCTAAACAGCAGGAGGTGCAGTGAACAATAAATGTACAGAGTTGCAGTTTCTTTGAAGCAGTGGTGACATCATACAACTATGTCTGTGACCATTATTTTATTCATCTTTATTTCATTTTAGAGAGGTAAAAGTGTATTCCATAATTTATTTGTGAAAAATGCAGAAATAAGAAACAAATTCAGAAAATGAACCTAAATTGGTGGAGAAACAATGTTTTGTTTTTTCATTCATGGTTCCTGTCCTAATAATCATCCCACATTACATCTTATCTTGATACCCATGTGGAAGGACTGACACCAAGGTTTGGAACCACTGTGTCATTGATTGTTCTAAAATTAAAGTATTTATTTTTAGACAACCAAAACATTATATCTCATATATCAGGCTCCAAAGGCAATACCTGGTATTAGGATAAGTGTCTTTTCAATAAATCATTATAAAAGTGAAAATATAGTGATAATAATATTAATAATATGTTCAGACTTATCTTTTAATGACTGTTTGTTTTTGAGGTTTTTTTAAACACAATTAACTGGATAAAATGCTGTTGGTGTGTAAGCAGCTGTCTGTATGTGTTACAGCAAAACTAACTTTGTCCAAGTCAGCTAATATCAACTTTTCATGTTTCTGCTCAGTGATTAACACTAATGCTGAAGTGCTGACAGCTCAGAGGCTCCCAGCCAGTTCGTGGCTGGTGCCCCCACCGCTCGTACATCTGTAGCTCAGAGCTTCCCTCCATCTGATGGGAATAAGACCTTCAGCCCAGCTGTGTGTCCGGACACGCTCTAATTCAAACTGATCTTTGTTCCCGTCCTGGGCTCTGCTCCGTGACTGAGCCCCATGCGCTACTTTTCCACCCAGACCCGGCTCCAGTCTGTCATGTAATACATACATATAAAAAAAATCTCACCTTTGCTCCTTTCACACCACTGCAGTCACATTTTCCACATGATGCTCCGCAACCCTGTGGATGAAGGAACACATCAAAATAAATGATCCATCACTTGATAGACAAAACACAACTGGGCTTAGCTGTAAACCTTTTGTGGCCACCTGGTGGCGGCAGAAACAATCTGTAAACATGTTATCATTTTTAAGTTGATATGACCATTGTGTTAGCAAACTTTATTTATTTTAAATATCCATGACACTATCATTCGTTTGGCATTGTGTTTCTTGCTTTCCAGGACATGTAATAACATTGAGAAGAAGATTCACTCTCCTTTTACTGAAGAAAATAACTGGTTCTTTAGGAGCTAAATGCTCACATGTTTTCACAAGGTAGTTCCCATCTCTTTGTGTTGTTTGGTACAGAGCAGGTTGTTTACAGTAGGTTTATTTTGCTAAATAAATACCTGCCAGCCATGTCTAAAAATGACATTAATGAGAACAATGACAGTAAACTGAAACAGGAAACATTCAGGTAAAACAAAAAAAAAGAAGAGGCAAATTTGCCGGAAGGTTCGAAAAAGCTTCACGGAGCCAAAGACAGCTGCAGATTATTATCTGTATGGGTTCAAACCACAAGCTACTCAAATGACATGCACTTTATCAACACATAGAAATATTAACTGCGATTTTACTGATGATATCGTTGACAGTGAAGAAACGTAATCAGGTTACTTTTGAGCTACATCAAGCGGCCGTCACCTATTAGCTTTGTAGAAATATTTGCAGGCTGCAGTACATCAATACAGCTGGCCTCAGCCCTTCACCCCCCCTCCAACCCTACCCACTCACCCACCCACCCCCGCTGCCCCTGCCCTGCTTCCTCTCCTCTGGGGTCTCCAGAGGCCAGGGCCTGGGAACTGGCCTGCACTGCCTTGGCTCTGTCTTCCATTGCTCCTCTCTTCCTTTGCTCTCCATCTTCCAGCTGTTGTTAGACTCACGTGTAAGGCACCCAGCCAAAAGCCTGTCAAGGCTCTGGAGCGCTCTGCAGGCTTGGGAAGAGAGCTACACTGCCCACACATATTTTTGTCTGTCTCTGACTCACATACACAACAAATAAACGGTTCCATTACCACTCATCTTGATCCCTCTCCCAACTTTCTAAACATGACATTAAATTCATAAGTCATTCATAATTCTGCATTTTACTTTAAATGAATATCCGATCCAACCATTGTCTGTCTTTTTATGTTCCAACAGACCTGATAACTGAACCGATATGTGGCCTTAAAACCATGGGAAACCACAGCAAACAGATTTAATTCTCAGGGCTTTGAGTCCCACTGCACTTGTTCTCCTCTGTTTTCAGTGTGTTACACATGTGTGGCCTACTGCACTTTGCCATTTCCCATTCCTGCTCTCTGAAACACCTCTCACTCACTCCGTCTCACTTTTCCACCTCTGGTTTCCTAATGTTTTGGTTTTTTCCCAATGAGGCCACAGTAAAACGTAAAGAACACCTGCTTCAGATCAGATTAGTGTCATAAGAGGAAACGACTATTGACTCTGAGAATGAATCACATGTGTGTTTGTGGTAAACCTGCCGGCTCGCAGCCTTAAGGACGCCTGGTGCTGGATTAACGTGATTTTTGTTGGCATTTCACCAGGGGAGCAAAGGCCTGCTAATATAATGGTAGAACACGTTACTTATCGTCAGCACTGCTGATCACACCTGTTCATGGAAAAGTATTGTTGCTCTCCGCCTGTCTCTGAAATGTTCTTTGTTTCACCGTCCACTTTAAGACACAACTTCAAACATTCCTGCATGTTGGAGGGCATGAGCAGGGAACCCGAACCTCAACCCGACACGCACAATGAAAAGCTTCACCCTCTGATGTCTACCGCTGGATCTCCAAACAGCACAGTAATCTGCAGGTAGATCAAAGAACCGTTTTATGTGATTTCTTCTGTTTGTTTTGCTCCTACATCCGCTATGCATCATCGTCATAAACCCAAACACCAGATGGGAGCGATGGCACAAAGACCCAACTGACATCTGCACAAAAAGAGTGTCTCGTTGATGACTCTTGCACCCACAGATTGGACGATTGTCTGATTTGGTATCTGGGTTTTGGAGGGAGAGGAGATCTTATGGGGACCTTATCATATATATCCTCATTTACGACTATATAGGATAGTGATGGCACTGATCATCTAAGAAGGAAACCATTTCTAACATGAATACCTGTTCTATACATCACAGAGATAACAGGCAGATGAAAGCCGTACAAGTATATTTCAGAGGAAGATTTTCCAGGTTTTACTTCACACTACATATATCTGACATTAGCGACACACCGGTTCAGTTGCTGGATGGGTATTGGCCCCAATATTGGCCTTAGAACAGATAGGGTATCACATAGACCTGACCAACCCACATATAAAGCTTTTACTTTATTCAAGAACCACAAAAACACAATCTTATAAAACGTTAGAATATTTCTAGTTATACTCACAGAGTTGTATGTAAACTTTAACGAAGTGATCCCCATTCACCGTCTAACTGGGTCGATAGGCTGCATAATGAACACATTTACTTTTGATTTTACTCAAGTAATATTTTAAACGTTGTATCTGTACTTGAGTATTTTCACATTCTGGTGTATTAATAGTACACGTGCACATGTGATTTTGCTGGAGCTAGAGACTGAGAAACTAAAGCGATGAAGATGAGGTCACTGCCCAAACATCCTGATCTTTCACAGAGCAAACAGACTGAGAGGCCTGAGGCTCTGCAGTGATGAGTGTTAATGTTCACTGTTAATATCCAGTGGCTGGCGAGTCACTGAGCTCTGGGGGAACTGAATCAGATCCAATAAACTTCTGTGGCAGACTGCCTCGTGTGTCTCTGGACTGTTTATGTCGTTCCAAAGTCTGGATGGCAGGTCTGGGTGTCTCCAAACTGTGAAAGATCAGTATGACGTGTGCTGGCCGATTGTTTACATTTACTGGGCACTGCGTAAAACAGTACCTTATCATAATTGTCTGTATTTTGACAGAGTGTTTATGAATGTTTACTGAGGCTGGAGCTGGCAGAGAAACACAGACCTGGAAGTTTGCTTTGACAAGATATGAGATAGACGCAAAAAAGGCCAACAAGAGAAGAGCGGGTGTAACTACCGTGATTTATTCAGTGGCACACAGAGGCACGTTCACAAGCCTTCATAATTCGGATTAAAGTGTCTCGGTGCTACGTGTCAGAGGTGGTCCAGATGACATCGGGTCACGCCTCTTCCCAAAGGCCTGAAGTTTCAGCAACACTTGCTCGAGATGTCTGACATCATTATATACATAAGTCTGGCTGTGAGATGAGCCCGCGAGAGAGAGGAAGTGATGAGTAATGTTTGCTCTCCAGATTGGAGGCCTCAGCCAGCAGGAGATGCCGGTCCGAAGATCCTGACATTAACACAAACAATCTTAAGGTAAACCAGGCGTGAGCGTATAGAGCTGTTACATAACTGGATGCTAATAAGAGCTTTAGTAGTGTCATGAACGACTCTTACGGGATCGCTTCCATAGATGAGCTTTATACATTCCTCCCAGCACTGCAATGTCCAGTTATTGTCTGCAGCTTTCAGTATTATCTTCTGTCTTCCTTAACAGGTGGAGCGTTCTTATTTATCTGAGCAATTTTGTAGCTTTTCTGAGGCTTTTCATTTGATCAAACAGTCCTTCTCAGCAGCTTGGGTAAATAGAGATTTACATGTGCAGAGGAAGATTGAGAGAGGCAGTCTAAATCTCCATGGTAAAAAATAAACTTCCATCTCTAACTGCTAAAACAGCTTGATTTGTAGCAGTTTTGCTGTATTAATATTAAAACCATAACTTTATTGCCGTGTCTTCAGTGAGGACAGTTTTTAAAAAAGGTTCCACAACCAATCAATGCAGTATGCGCTTGTAACCACACAGAATCAAACTGCATTCCTGACCTCACGATTCTCATGAAACATTTGTTACAGACTTGAGAGCTCTTGCCTAAATGTTGCACTCAGGATAGACAATGGATGGAGAAGGAAGTTATTTGCACAATATAGAGGTTTTGTCACGACAACTTTTTCCAAACCTACAAAGAGGGTCTCATTCTTTGCGGCTCACCGGCGACGAGTTTGTCCCTCGGTGCTCTGTGGCTTTATGATTCACGACCTTGGTTCTTCTTGCCAAAGTGGGCAAATCCTCCCCCTCACGCACTGCAGCCAACCTCCAAATATGGCAAGTGTACTGCAGTGGTTCCTAACGCTTTCTTGTAGGGAACAATTACAACATTTACACGAATCCAACCCTACTGAACCCTTTTGGTGTGTAGACTTCATCAAATGTATTACAGCAGTACGAATTATTACCACATGGGGGCTAAACCTGTCCATCCCTGCAGTGCTCCATATTAACTGTGCATTTATAACAGCTGTTTCACAGCATCTCTCCTTCCATGTTAAAGGAAACAGAAGATCACACAAGCATCTGGTCAGTGTCATCCGCAGACTTTTCTTTACAACGACATCACATTCCCTGCACATTCCTGCCTTAACCTCCCACTGCTGCTGAAGTATCCTTCAATTCTCCAGGGATTCCTGGTTAGTTGAACCCTGAAGTGTGGGAGGTTTTCTCATGTCAAACCCATTCTTCTCCTTCTCTTACACATCTATTCAGTGCACACACAAACAAATAAACCCCCAACGTTCAGATAATCTTCTCACATGATGACTATCCAACAGCATCATGAGACTCAGTCCAGGCATTGCAGTTATGGTACTTATTACTGTAAGAATTGGATTCAATTGAACTCCTGTCCCTGAAGATACACAGTTTCGAATCAAATATACAAAAACGCATCTGCACACTTTATAGTAAAGTCACATTTTTAACCAAAGTCATGCATCATCAGGAAGTGAGTGCTGTGGATGGCTCTTTGTTGCCTTTATCATTGTTTTCTGGGGGGAAAAAAACTCCCGTTTTCCTGGATCAGCAGTGTGAAAATGTAGAAAAAGGTTTGACTGTGGAGTTCCTCCTCAGTTATCTCCTCGGCTGTGAGTTAGCAGAGAGGAGTCTTCCTTCCACATTGATAAAGATTTCACTGAGGGGCAAAGCAGATAACTCAGTTGTACAGTTATACTTTTGTTGAGCATGCGTTCTATCCCTCTTACAATTTAACTGTAACACCTCGTACTTAAGTCTATAAACTCCTTTATATCATGCAGTTAGAAAGGACAGGTTCCAGTTTTTCATATCTAAGTACAATATTGACAGTGAGTTGAACATTTGGCCGGCATTTATCGCCAGTTACGGACAGAAATAATAACAACTGACAAAATCTCTGCCTCTATTCTCCTGACTCTGTTGTTTTGCTTTGGTGTGCAGCAGAAAACTGAAACTGCCCCAAGACTTCTCAAACTATTTGTGCTCAGACACCAGCTTCACCGTATGAGGTTAGCCATATTGTTGCATCACTTTGTTTTGTGTTTACATTTTGTGCTCTGATTTGGGCGTTTGGCTGTTTGGCTTCTCTAGTTGGCTCATCTAATTACTCTTGATGACATCCGATGAAATTTTGGCTTTGGGTGTCCCAACAGTAAATATTGTGCAACAAGTTGTTAAAATATAAATGTCTCACAAACATCTGGCTTCTTTTGTGGACTGACTAGGTCTTACTGAAATAACAAGTCAAATTATATTTTTTTCCTGAGTCTTACGAGCTCCTGTGTCCTTTTAAAGTCAACACAATCCTCACACGGAGCACACATGTTTTAAGGTAACCTATACAGAGTCCTCATTATGAGCCATTAAATAGGACAAATCTATATTACAGTCAGTTTACTTCAGTGGCGAAGATGTTTAACCTGTTTTAGTCACCCCATAAAGACATACTCATGGCATTAAACCACAGATCACGACTTCCATGTGGAGACAATCAGGATAGTCTTACTCCATAAACATCGGGAGGATCTCACTTGGCAGCAGGGCTCATTAAGCAGCATTAAATGAGACAGTTATGGAGCACAGTGCGAGACAGACATCACAGTGCCCAGTAATAAATGTATCAGCATCAGCTGATTTTGATGTCATGAAGTCGTTATGAGATCAGTGTCTCTGTGCTGCTGGCTTATTCCAGCTTTACAGTGGTTTTCTGTGTTTATTTGTGTTTTTTGCTCGTGGTATGTTAGATTAAAGGTGCTACTGACCACAAATATGCTGTTTTCACAGCGGTCCTCAGCCTCACAGTAGGGAGGAGGATAAACACAGGAAAAAACTAAAATAATAAAAAATGAGTGGAGGAGGATTGATAAGTTATTTCAGCGGGTGCTGCGTGGATCTGTGCTGCTCTAATATTCATGGCCTTCTCTGGTACTGTGGCCAGGATGAGAGAATAGAAGTGGAGGAGGGGGGTTTTCGGTCTGACTGCCATACTTGGAAGACGAGGCTCTTGGTGCAACGCGCTCTGTAAACAAGCACGAGTCTGCGTGAGGATGAGCTGCACGTGCACAAACTGGAAATGACGTGAAACAGCATTCCATTAATGACTTAGATAACAAGTTAAATTGCTGTTATATGTGACAGCTGATGTGAGCTCTCAACTCATGTTTTCAGTGCATAAAATGAAAGAAATGAATGAAATTCAACTTATGTAAGCTTTTCATCACGTAACATAAAGAGCAATATCCAATGACATGTACTACACTGCATTGACAATAACATTAAAATGGATATAAAATATAGATTGAATATATACTTGAAACTGAGTCTTAAAACTAGTTTGAAATGTTGGGGAGATAAATTGATCAGCTTCCTTGCTGAGAGTAAAATGAAAAGATGGACAGTACTCGTAAATCTATAATGCTAACTAATGAGACAGTCAACAGCAAGTTAGCGTAGCAGGGGAAAAGCGACTCTGGCTCCGCCCACAAAAATTGACCTCTTTGCACTTTTAAAGCTTTCAGATTTCATTTGTTTAAATCTCATAAAAACTGAAGCATAGTTTATGTCTGTCTTCGTGCTAAGCTAAGTTCGCAGCTCCTGGTGAGCTTCGTATTCGCATGAAAAGATTTATCATTACAAATGATACGCAGCATCAATGCTCCAGAGAAACACAAGGTCACGTCGAGAGTCATATATATAGCTAGAGACATATTATATGAACATTCTGCAATAAAGCCAGGCTGTGTTTTCTGCTTCCTGTATGTAAGGGAGTCCTGTAGCGCTTAGTCGCTGAGACCAGCTTGATGTAAAACATGCCCTGTTCTGGCTGTAGGCAGCAGGTATTCATCTACACCACAGAAATAATTCAGGCCTCCTGTAACCAAAAGCAGATGTATCTGCAGAGAGCTGTTCACACACACACACACACACACACACATGGGCCCAACTCATGGCTGCACAAAAACTCACAAGAATGAGCCTGTTAGCAACAAACACACGTGATGGATGTTAAATGAAATGAATACCAGACATTTTGAAAATCTGTGCAATCATAGAACGTGGGCAGGATCATGATCTTTAAGTTTCCCTGAGAAAATCTGCACTTCTAAGAAAGACACATCCTCAAACCCAAGTTATTGAGCAGAGTTAACAAACACATCAGTCAGTCGCCACTCTGCTCATGCATGACCAAGCGTGACCAGGTTAATGCTGCCTGTCATCAAATTTGGAGCCAAGACACCCAAACAGCTGGAAGTGGGGGGTCTCAAAGTAGCATCGCTATCCGAAGCGAAGATCATATCACCGCGTTATCTTCAGGATCTAAATGGAGAGCTAACAAGTCTGCTCTAATTCAGTGAAGGCAAACACGGCCAGCAGTGGACAGAGTAACAAACACAACTTATCCTCCGAGACTGCAGAACTTACTCAACATGTCAGCGGACATTCAACATTCAGCACTGCACAGTCGTCTTCAGCAGTCCAGCACCAGCCATGTTAACTGTCAACCCAGGAATTCTCACGAGCAAAATGAACTCAGTAAATGGGGAAAATTGTTTTACACAATTTCTCAGGCTTTCCTGGTTGTCACAGTGATACTGTTTTATAGATTAGACTCAAGTCAAAAAGTTCAATGAAACAATATGATTGTAATTTACCATAATGCTTTACTCGTCATGACCGACACCGAATACAGATGATTGTCTTTGATTCAGTTCGATTTTCGAATTCTGCAACGCGTTAATGCTTTGAACAGATCCTATGCTGTGTATTCCCGCCTTAGATTATAAAGGTCGCTGACCTCTCTTAACCAGCTAGTGCATCGGCATCCCATCTTGACCAGTCACATGACCCTCCCAGGATCATCCTGTTGACCTGTAACCTCTGGACCAGCGATTAGTGGGGATTTAGACACTCAAGCAGAGCTTTCAATGTAAAGGTCATCTTGATAACTCCGCTCCTCCTCAGTGTTTGAGTGTGTGTGTGGGTGTGTGTGGTGTGTGTGTGTCCTGCAAGTGGATGAAATGTTACCTTGTTAACAAATTAAGCCAGACTCCTGCTAATCTTTTGGCCTCAGAAGGGACTTTCCAGCTCCAACCACTGCACAAACACACACACACACACACACACACACACACACACACACACACACACACACACACACACACACACACACACACACACACACACACACACACACACACACACACACACACACACAAGTACTCAACTCTTGCCCTCAAGCTGGCTCTTTGTTTTAAACACGTTCCAGCACAACTGCTGTCTAAAGAAAAAAAAAATCACAAATCTGGCGAGCTAACTGAGATGGTGTGCCAGTGGGAGAGATGGGCTGTTCGGTTGCCATGCAGAGCTCTGTTCACGGGCCCACACATCTCTGGTCTGGGCACTTATTGTTCCACACAAGTGCAAAACAAAACATTCCTCTATAATCCCACAGGACCAGGATTGGTCAAAAACACACACAACATCAAATTGAAAGCTTTTTCTTGTTTGCTGATAAATCCGTTTGAGATGTCTTGATCTGGAAATAAACTATGACAATAATGCAGAGCGGAGTTCGCACATTTTCTGCTAACAAATCGTCTTTTGAGGCAAAGTTAAGAAATGGTCAGGGGGTGGTGATGGAAGTGTGGGGGGGGGGCAACAATCACGTTGTTGAGATGTTTGTTTGCTTTGAGAAGGGGCCAGTTCAGTTCATGTGCACTTCAGTTCAGCCTGTGGCTCCTCTGTGAGTGTGCCACAGGATATGGGATTTAGGAAGCCATTCTTTCTCTAAGGGGGAAGGCCTCTTCCTTGCCTTTTATGCTCACAAAGACAAGAAGGGGTTGGGTCGGCCTTGCGTCTCTCTCGAGTGCTCTGGTATCTGGGAATAATGTGAGCACATGAGGAGAAGGAGTGACCTCCGTGACTTGAACACTCTCTAAATACTTCCAACCTGAAATATTCTCACAAACTAACGTCTTTAAAAATCAGGGAAATATGTTATTTCACCCAATTAGATTTAAAGTGACAAACTGGCATCTCTGTGAGGCTGTATTTACGGGGGACAGCAGAACCTTCAGCTAAATGCTAGCAGTCGCTGATATTAAACTGGTGTAGTTTTCACCATTTTCAGTTTACCGTGTAGATCTGATTGAAAGATCGTTAGTTTTGCAGATATTTGGTAATCAACCAAAGTACTGGACAAAGTAACATTTTGACATGAGTAAAAATCAATAGATCATTAAAGTCAACATAATATGTATTGTCTGGGCACCTTGAATGTCTGTACAAAAGTTTCTGTCAGTCCATTAAAAAGATTTTGAGCTATTTCAGGAAGTGAAAACTTTCTGAAAAGTTAGGGAACACCGCCGGTTCAACCCAGGACCCCATTTCACTCCAGGAATATATGCGTCTGGGGATGCTCCATAGAGAATTGTTTGCAGACGTCCCTTCCCACTCGGCGTATACTTCAGGTTAATTTGAACCAATCAGATCGAAACCCGAAGAAAACTGATGCGGTGAGCCCCGGGCGGCGCAGCCAGGATAGTCAAATACTGCTTTTTGGTCCGAGCTGTTGCTGTGAGAGCGATATGCTGAAAGTATTTTATTTTGCAGTATGAATGCCAGCATGCTTCTTTGGCTGTTCTGACCCACAATTCTCTGCACAGCAGAAGAAACATCACATCGACTCAGTCGGAAATCATTTACTCAAAAAAACTAGAGTTTAAATACAAAACCAAACGTTTCTCTCTCAAACCACACACACACACACACATTTTACATGGAAGCATCTGGCATATAAATTTGTAATTTATACAAAGAGGCATTGTCATTACTGTGACACAAAGCATCCATTCGGGAGTGTACATGTACAGGAAGTGTGTGTTTGTGAATGAAAGCTGCATTTCACATTTTTTCAACGTATGCTTCATTCGTGCACGTCTCACATATGTCGGGTGTTGTTTGTACGCAAAGAGGAAATTACCCCCTTGTAAAGTTATCATCATCATCATCCTCAGTAACACAATGGGTTTCATATAATGCACAAATGACTACACTACACTACAAGAGTAAAAGTTAGAAAGAGAGGAAATTCAGAGGAATAAGGGAAAGAAAGCTTTTGTCTGTGCATTTCACAAACTAACTGCACCAACGGATGGATAATGTTGCCCTTTAGCTCCATTATGACACTGAACACAGCTGATAGTCATCTAATAGACAGAGCTGCTCCCTGTTGTTCTCCTGTTTCCATACCAGTCCTTATCTCCTACATCACCATTACATCACTGCTGTTTCAACATATTGAGTGATTGTAACTTGCGGATTTCTTCGCCATGAGGCCTTAAAGATGCCGAACCCTGGCGACAGACCTCGCATATATCCTCTTCCCGTGATATGAACCATATCACGTGACCGGCTTAGCTTGTTTCCTACTCAGAGTTAACTGATTACGGCTTTTTCTTGAATACTTTAGAATAACAGCTCCAAAAAAACAAAAACTGCTATTCTCACTGTTCAGCAAGTTGACCGAGCTCAACCACCAGCAGCGACATAAAAAGGGCATCCCAGGAGGAGATGAATAAAGCATCTGTTCTTCCAGGAAAGAGGTTCAAGGCTTGAGGTGTGGATACACGAGAACTGACTGCCAATCTGCTATTTCTATCAATCCTGTCTCTTTAGTGGCAAAACAGTCCCTTTAAATCGTGTCTGGTAAAAAAATACAGAGTAACTCTAGCTGAGACGAGGAGACAGTGCAGTGTGACGTTCAAGGAAGACGTTAAAAACCCCCACAAAAAAACAGCTTATACATCAATGTCAGACATTTCTGTTTTGTTCAGTTGACAGATTTAAAGAATGCCTCCATTGATTTAATGCTCAGGCTCCAAACAAATGTTACATCACAGTCTGGCAACAACATTAATCAGTTCATTTATTGTGGGACAAATTTGAAGCATTTGCTTCCCTCATCTGTGCTGCCATCCTGGGTTATTCTGCCATGACTAAATCCATCAGTTACCCAATCCACCAAACAAACCGCTTCCTCCTCATTTTTCCTGACTCTCATTTGCCTCTGCTGGAGCTTTCACATCACAACATTTGAGCACTTGTGTGGGGCTTTAGTATTTTTTTTTTTATCTTCTTTTTACAGCCAAGACTTTGCTGGTATGAATCATTTTCTTAATCCTAAAAGAAAAACCATGACGCATGCATCTGACAGAACAGATACGCTCCTATTTCGCACTAAAAGTTATAGCTTGAGTTCTCCTCGCCCTATCTGTATTGAAAGTAAAGGTTGGTAATATGGCCATTAATATTATGATATTTTAGGGTATTTCTGCATTAATAATTTTGATACGACAAAATTCAGTTCAAGAACATAGAACTGCTACAAAATAAGTGCCATAATTTTATGTGTCAGCAAAAGTCTTAACAGTTTGACTTTAAACATTCAGTAAAACCAAACAATGATCTCTCAGTTATTTAGTTTGTAAACAGCAACAGTAACCTAGGGTGAGATTCAGAGTCTGAAAATAAAGCCGCTTCAAAGCCTTCCTTGTTGTTGCTGTGCGTCAGTTACGGACATATTGTACATCATGTTGTGCTGTTCCCCGGTATGAGGTCATAACTTGAATGTGTGGGATTATTGCCATTATCACAATATCAATTTGTATTTTCAACATATTAAAAAAGATATTGATGTTATTGTGAATGACGCGATATGGCACAACCTCTACGTAAAGTTGACCTGAAGCATACTTTTATGTTTCAAGCCTAATATCCTATGTTTAACACGTTAGAAATAAATATTAGATGGAAAAGGTAGACTGTCCCACGACAGAAGAAGTCGGTTACGGAAACACTGCTGGGAAAACAAAACAGAACAGTCGCAAAATACTGTGCCAAAATGAGGAAGGTGTAATGAGCAGTGCATTAAACCTGCACACTGTGCAGCACTGCAGTGCAGTGGACTGACCAATGACAGATGAGTCCTCAGTTGTATGGAACTTTTTCTTGTGAATGAATGACAAAGGCTTCAACCATGTTTGTAGTCGCATGTGTCATGTAGAAGACGTTAAGTTTCGGTGGGCCCACAGATGTTCCAGCACCAGGACATCATGTATTTGGGAAAAGTCCTATGTATATATGCGAGAGGGGAAGTGGAGGTTGGTGGAAACGACCTGCCTTTGCACCATGAACCCCACCAGCTGCATCATGTCTCAGTCCATTTCTCTCAAATGTCCTGACACTGCCATGTGTTTTTCCTCTGTCGCTCACACTACCTCTTTGATTGAACTTCTGAGATGATGGTCGGCTAAATGAAAGTGAAATCATTCACAGATTTACTTCATGCTCAATCAAATCTGATTAATGTCAGGGGAAAACCTGATAACTTTGAAACTTCCTGTAATGTTTTCCCAGAACTGAAGAATTTCATGCCATGTAGGGTAAGAACATTTTACAACTTGACCTTCAAAACCAAGATTGTCTGTCTTGTTTCCTGAAGAGTTGGAGAAGAGATGTTTTGCCCCGACAGCTAAGAGTGGCTCACGATGATAATTTGTTTAACTATAAAACTCAAGATTTAGGCAATTAGAATTTAACAGGTTAATTGTGAACAAGTCGATGTGCAAACAGTGTTTGCCAAAACCAGATTTTTCTTTATCTTCAGTGACTTTTTACAGTTTACCAAACCACAATCACTCTGATTGGCTCATATAACATCAGTTCAGGAACACTCAGTCCTGCACTGTGGGACCAAAGATAAACTGTTCATGTGAGCCAGATCTGATCCGTTCTTTATTTGATTTGGATGGATTTTATTACAGACAGCATCCTTTTACAAACTGGAGTCTTGTCTTTGAGAGGTAAACTACAAATAAGACGTGACGTGTGTAACATTTTATACTTGATATTTTTCAAGTGACGAATGTTAATAACATATAAAGCGAACAAGCAGCTACACATAACAAGGAGGGCACTTTAGTGTATAATGTCATGGGAATGTTATATCCCTGCACATTTTGAACACGCAAACCCACGTGTTCATGTGATGCATAAGCAGGAGAAGGTTTTTCAATCTTCTCTGATCATTTTCTCGATCATTTACTGTAACTACAGCTGTAAATAATGCTTATTTTCATCATCAATTAACCCGTCAATTATTTTGTCAATTGTCTGTTTGGTCTTGAAATGTCTGAAAATGGTGACTGTGGACCAGTGTTTCTCTAAGACCAAAGTGCACCTAAAAGTTCTCTTTTTTGCACCAACCAACAGTCCACAATCAAAAGATATTTAGTTTATTATAATAGAGGACAGAAGGAACCAGAAAATATTCACATTTAAGAAGCTGGACTCTGAGAACTTTAGAAAGTTTTAATTAAATAATTACTTAAAACTATTAATCGATTATCAAAATAGTGGGTGATGCATTTTCTGTCAATCAACTAATCGATTAACTAATCGACTAATCTTTGCGGCTCTAAACTCAGTTTGGAATAAAAGTAGCAACATTTTGATGAAAAGCTAAAAAAAAACTAAAAGGTTTTTGTTATACACAGGATAAACAACGTGTTTATTTAACTTCAAGCTCTGGCATCTGAGATTAATGGTGACTGCATAGCTTTTAACTGCAAATGCATTGTTGTCAGATAATGAAGTATTAAAGTCGAACCGTATTTGGGAATGGCCTTTGTAATCATGACAAATAGGTTTATCAAAGCTTCAGTGAAGATTGTTCTTGCGGTTTCTCTGGAGGTTGAATGGTTTAATGCACCATTTCATCACAACATTCCTGCTTTGAATCCAGCCATAAGAAGAAAAAAAAACATGTTAAAGCTGATTGTGGCTCACTACTCCGGTCTATAAGATACCACATTAATTCAGCAGACTTCGGCCCAAGGCAACAACAAGATTAAGTACGAAACAGACTAAATTAAAACCAAGCATTGTACAAGAAATGCTGCTCAGGAGGCGCCATCTTATAAATCCCCAGGACTGTACATGCAAACTAAACTGTTATCTTCTGAAGACACAGAGTAACCGCAGACTCAAATGTTGTCTATGTTTCCTGGAAGGGTTACAATAAAGTAATCAAGCATTCGTATTCCACGACCCTTGACTAAACACTGTCCTTTAGCCCTGCATCTGTTCTTCGTAGTTACTGAGCTAGCCAAAAGCTGTCAAGAGGGAACAGCTGAAGGAAGAGAAACTTTTTCACACTAAGATAAAAAAAAAAAATACGAAACAGAAATCCATAAATCTAATGGTACCATCATCACCGTCTTACACTCCATTGGTTGGACGCTTTGGCAGCAGAGGGTGGAGGCTCAGGTCTAGGACCTGGAAGAAAGTGAGACTAAAAGATTTGCTACGGGGTCTCATCTCTGGCTCCGACACACATTCCTCCACTTCTTGGGCTCACACCCTTGCCGCCTCCTCCTCCTCCTCCTCCTCATACATGCAGAGTTTCCCTCCATCATTTCCCACCTCCGTCAGACAGACATATCCATTACACCATCTTGGTCCACAAACCACAAATGACATTTATGACACACCAATTTCACAGTTTAACAGCTAAATTGCACTTTCACCATAACGATACACCTCAGAGAAGTAACCAATCTTAACGGCAAGTTGAACTGGAAGTGTTTAAGGTGCAGAAAATATTAGCATGGGACAGACGAGGTGTTTTACGTGCGAAAAGAAAACTGCAGCTGTGACAAATCCGAGTGAAATGCCACCTCGATAATGCTCGGACCACAGGGAACTAAAAAGAGCTTCACCATGCTTAACCAATTTATCTAATCCTCCTCCTCACTTGGCACCGACGGGGAACACACACAGAGAAACACGCACACACACACACACACACACACACACACACACACACACACACACACACACACACACACACACACACACACACACACACACACACACACACACACACACACACACACAAGCAGACAGTGGGGCATACCTGCCACAGTACTCGAGTAATAAGGTCAGGGGAGAATTATCTTTGCGACCCAGACACACCTGTCAAAATAAGAGGACACAAACATTACCACAACCTTACCAAATGTAGGCATTTTTACGACGCTAAGGACGAGGGTCAGGCAGGTTGTGCCTTCCCAGGGTGCATTGCTTGGTTGGTGGTCAGTCGCAGTGACAGAATCAGCTGCTGCTTCTGCAAGAGGTGTGGGGGTGGTGGTGGTGGTGGTGGTGGGGGGGGGTTTGGTCTACAGGATCAGCCCTAGACAAAACTACAAGCAGCCTTGTCGGCACTTTGGGCAGCAACAGATCACGTCTTGATCGTGATTCTCGGCTTTCAACAGACAAAACATTTCTCAGGCTGCGTGAGGATTAACGGCTCTCAGCGCTGCTTCCTCCGTTCATTTTGGAGTTGGGTTTAACCACGTCGGGATTCAACGTCTTGGGGAGCATCATAGCTCACCCGTGAGCGGGAACCAAGCAGCACAGAGAAATTTGTGTTTTCTCACCAGCTACCACCTTCTCCAAATCCCTCCATCTAACATCCCACACACAAACTGTCACTCCAGGAATCTGTTAATCTGCCCTTCCTCCTCCTCCTCCTCCTCCTCCTCCTCCTCCTACTAATGCTCCTCTAGGAATTACAAATGACTCATTCTAACCAGATTAAATGACCGCCAAGGGAGAGAAACTTTATTCTGTTGATATTTAATAAACAGCTGACAAATTCATTCAGAATCAGACAATGCAGTGAAACAAATGGGAGAAAAGGTCTACAAAGAGCCAGATATTCGCTCAATGCTTCACCCTCAGAGAGAATCTTACATTTTTAATTACAGTCTGACACCCTCTAGGTCATCACATTAGTGAGTGTGTGCATACATTTGTGGCTGACTGAATTATTTGTATGTTCTTAGCTTGGCCAGGAGTTTTCAGTGAAGGAGCCCATGCAAACAGAAGCCTACGACACTGAGTCACATCTCCGGAGAGAAAGAAGAGATAAACACTCTGAAGCTACTTGTGAACATCCGCCAAGACACAGATTTATTTCAATTGAGTCACATTTATGCAGGCGTGTGTACAGAAAATTAATTTGTTTTAAATCTAAATTAAAACGATGCTTGTGACCACATTTACGTCAACAAATACGTGCTTCATTGTCCTGGTCAGGAAAACCGCTCTCTGTCCACCGTGCAGCTTCGTCTGAACAAAAGTCCAGAAAGGATCACAAACTTCCTGTTGTGGACCTCCCAATGGGTGGATGGGAAAATATTTAACTCCCGACAATAAATCCAGAATGTTTGAATGACTCCGATTTCATTTGAGTAATCTGATCAGTGACAAGATGTTCAGCCAGATATACACCTCCTCACCCATCCTCTTCTCCGTGCAGATGTTCTGTGTCTGTTTCGTGATCGTGCTCCAAGTTGACTTTTCCGCTTTGTTTAACTGGATATGTGGGCTCTCAACATCCCACACTTCTATCCTACGCAGCTGCCTGAATCAGAGCCCAGTCCAAATGGCAAATTTCAGATTATTATGAATAATAGTGAATAATGATTTGTCTGGTGATAGAACATCTGGTGATAAAACAACGTGCGATTTCACTATGGATGAAAGCATATGAGGCGCACACCAAGTTTTGTGTCAGACTCCGGAAATCGTCAACGGAGACCCTTGAAATGCTTCAAAACGCCAACGGCAGTGAAGCAATAAGCCGGGCGTTGATGTTTCGAGTAGCAATTGCGTTTCCAGAGGGGCAGAGTGTCACCAACCGGATAGGCTTTCTTTGACATTTACAGCGCTGCGCACCATGAAGTCGTCCCCCGGGGGTCAGACTGTCAACACCAAGGTCAACTGTGATGTTCTGAGGTGCCTGATGGAAAACTGTGGTGTGACGGCACTCGGGTTCTCCAACATGACAACACGCCCGCTCAGAGCGCGTTGAAAACAACGTCATCGTCGCTGCTCACCAGATTGGCTCCCTGACACTACTTTGCGTTCCTCAAATGTTGACACAAATAATGATGTGTGCTCTCTGCTCAAAGTCTGCTCAAGGAAGCTCTGCTTCTTTTTTATTTCCCTTCTTAATGTGAGTTTTTCCTTTTTCAAGGCGGCGGCTTGGAGAGATGGTTTGATATAAGTGGACTTGATTGCAGTAGATCAGTCTAAGCGTCCAGTTTCCAACCCTACATTGGGACACTTTTTCAAAACTGTGTTTACTGTCGCCACGACAACAAAGCTTCCATAAAGCAGTAACCTACACAACGCGGTTCAAGTTATTATTTTAAGTAAAATCATTATCTTTCCCTAGCCCTTAAGAAACACTGCTTTGGGACATATTTAAGGGGAGGAACAACCGTAGACTAATGCCGCGTTCAAACGGGCTCGTTTTCACCGTGTGCACGAGAAGAGTCCGAATGAACGGCGCTCTCGTGGTGTTCACGACGTCGGAACTCAAAATGTTCTATGAGCCTCGAGGTCACGCGTTGTGACGCATTTGCTGTCATCTACTGAAATGGCAGAGGTCTTGGAAATTCATTTTTCGTTAGATGTTCAGCTAATATGTTGTAATATTAGTCATTTAGAATTTGTCTTCATAACTTAGATAACGGCCTACGTCTGAGGAAAATGTCGATCCTCCAAACAGCCTCATGTTTCCCCTCTGCGCCTTTGCATTTTCTTGCTTGCTAAATTGTTAGCCTATTTGGCTTCTATACGCCGTCCATGTTGCCGTTGCTTAGCAAAAGTGTTTTTACGGCTTAACCACTGGAACGTCAAGCATGAGGTGCACAAGACTTCCCGTGTTGTAACCACGAGCTCACCAGTTCCATTTGAATGCAGCACACATATAAAAATGGAAGTAATTGTTGGTGGTTGGAGGTGAAACCTGCCTTAAAGTGCAGTACCGGTGACGACCACCAGTGGTTCTCTTCTTCCGGACTGTGGAGCCAAGTGCATTAAAATGTGTTTTTATTCGATTATCTAAATATACCAATGATAAACTGCTTACACATTTATGTGTCCCTCATCACAGACATCTTTCTGTACACACACACACACACACACACACACACACACACACACACACACACACACACACACACACACACACACACACACACACACACACACACACACTCCGGCTACTGTAAGCACATCTGCCCCACCCTCTCCCTCCCGCCTTCCTCTCCAGCAGAAGTGGAGGAGGCTGGACTGGGAGTGGACCCAACTCAAAGTGTCCACAGCAGCATGACGGAGCCCGACTTTAAAAAAGTTTGAATTTTTCAGATACATTTCTTACACAGTGAAAAATAAAAAAACATCTGGCACCAAGAGTGTGTGTCTCAGTGATAGAGAAACAATAGTTTGTCACAGATTAACACAATAAATCAACAGACTGAATAATACATCAATGAGTTGTTTAGATACTCTGCATGTGTCCATACGCACATGGAGAAAGCCTAATCCTCAGTGGAAAGTTGCCCATATTATCAAATTAGAAATTAATCATGCATAAATATACCTGTAATCCCAGCCACAAATATTATAGAGCCTAAAATCGTCCACTTACCTCTGATCCTGTCAGATGTACACAGGAGTAGAGAGCCGCCAGCAGTAACAGAGTGCCGGACGGTAACAGCATCTCGGCGGTGTGTTTTGTGCAGAGTACCCGCAGTCAGCCACCTGTTGTGCGCTCCTCGTCCTCTTTCTTCAGGGAACTCGAGGTTTATCGGCGGAGCACGGGCAGCACGTTTGGCTGCATCTTTGTCCGAGACGATGTGATGTGAGGTTCTGATCAATGCAACTTGGTCTTGTTTTCTGCTGCACCACACCCCCCACCCCACTCCCACAACGACCACCCTCGCTCATGCAAACTGACTCAACCTTGCTGTTACGAACACTTTGACTTTTCTCGGTAAGGAGAGGGACTTCTCGGCACACTTTTGTGCTTTTGCAAGAATATTTGAGGAGGTTTTTGCGCCACAGGGACCTGCCGTGAAACTTTTCAGCCCGGGAGTCAGAGCATCTCTTCTCCTCGTGATACCCATTTCCTTCACTCACCATCGCGTCAGACTGGAGTGTCTGTAAGTTGTGCATGTTATTACTTTGTTCATCAATTAATACGAGAAAAAAAAAATCAAGATATCATTTCAAGTCAGTGAGTGTTTTCATCCGTAAAAGTTTGTGAAGTAGCGCGACTTCACCACAAATACACATCTACAGACGGGGTCTGATGTATGGACTCATGATTAACCAGTAATTATCACTACGGGGGGGGTCTCGGTCTGCCTCAGGTCGGGGAGTCATGCTGTAAAAGTGTTTCTACAAGTGGAACAGCGGCGTGGGACTTGAGTTTGCGATCCGCATGAGTTGGGACCATGCAAGGACAACACAACACAGGGCAGAAGACTCTGAGGTGAGCACAGTATGCGCACGTTTCACAGCACACGATTACCACATGATTGATTGGTCATCATTTTTACGCGGCCGCTGTCATCAACAGGCTGCTGCTTTTGTGCCTCTTCGTCGCCATCCTCGCCTCGGGAGCGCACGCAGTAAGTTGTACATTTTTGCTTGTGTGAGTTTTCACTTCAAAACTGCAGCCTACTGACAGTTCATGTAAAATAAATGAAAAATAAACCAGCGTCTCCGGGGTTGGATTGTGTTGGTTGAAGTTGCTCGGCAGACACACGCAGACCTCAGTGTTGCCAGTGGGAGTGTCTGGTTGAAGAGTTCCTTAGGAAGGGAGGGTTTTTGACTTTCATGCTGGTAAACAGCAACACAACTCAAAACTGTTTCTGACTCACGTTGCAAGTTTATTGGTTGGCGTTCACACATTCACAGTGTGTTGTTTTACAAAATGAACCAACAGAAATGAGATATCAGGAGTATGTTGTGTTCTACTTGAACCTTTGACCTGACTTTGATGGGTGGGGTCATGACCTCGGCAGGCAGGATGAGGTATTGTTGAGCTTTGTGGGTATACATTTGTCAAGGGGTACTCATGGGTTACAAATTATCCTCTTAACTAATTCTGTGCTTAATAAGAAAGGCATGTGGTGGTATAGTTTTTGAGCTGTGATTGATTACGTATCTGTTTCAGAGACTGTTTTGTGCATAAATGAATAGAAACCAACAGATTCCTCATATCCTGGAAAAAACAGTGAAAAAACAGAAATCTATACAGCATGCTTTTAGAAAAATTTTAGATAAGTTGAAAATGCAATACTCATGTGCCAATTTGTCCTTTGAAAGATGGACTGGTGCTGTAATCCTTCTCACGTACTGGCCATGGAGGGATCCTGTTCTCACACCTCTCTACTGTTAAGAAATCTGGGCACAAATCCACAATCCTCATTTGCCAAACAGAGCTTTCTAAAGTTCATCTCAAGCTAATATGAAGCTTCATCAGTTTCAGCTGGACCAATCATGTTCCAAACAGATGTCTTTCTTTTTTTTTTTTTTTTTTTTTAATCATGCATTGCTTCTTTGTCTGCCTGTCCTTTCACTTTAACTCAGCGAGGGACACAAAACAGGGGAATCTGTCTGCAGAGTTTTTAAGGAGATAAAACTTTTCCATGGTGCAGGAAATGTCTTCACTTTAATTTATCATGTGCTTGTTGCTTCTTCTTATCTATAAATACTTAGTCATGAGGATTTTTCATGGCCTCCATCTGCTCACAGTAAAGCCAGCACACTAAAATTATTTTCAGCTTATTAACTGTTTCGTTTGGTCTTGAGAGTGCCCGTGACATAAGGCCTCAGATGTTTCTTTTGAACCATGCGTTCGCGTTTACACCGTGAATAATCGGGAGAATCACTACTTTATTGCTTCTAAGATCACAGAAGGACAAAACCCATCATAGACACAGTCCACACTCCACTTTTCTGGCATTTTCCACCATGCACCAACGTAACGGTCTCTGACTTGTTTCCAATTAGTTTTGAAGGTCCCTGATCCGGCACGTCTTCATACTGCCCCTACACTTCCCTTGCCGGTAGTTTGTATAATGCGTCTTGCATACGTGTTGCGTGAATTCCTGAGGACGTGCAAAACCAACGCCCCAAAATATGCAAGGCGTAGTTTAAAAGCAAGTGTATCTCTGAGCCAGCGCGGTTTTGCCTCTGTGCATGTTCATGTGCAGCCCAATATTTGACAGCAAAATAAACTGGACGATAGTTTTGGCTCTGTATGTATGTCACTATGTTTGTATACTATTGGTAAGCAGCTGCACACAGTTTTCTTTTTCTTTTTTCTTGTTGTTTGGCTAATGGCAATAAACAAAGGATCTATTCTTTATGCTGTTTAACTCTCAATTGCAATATTTATAAAAGTGCATGCAAGTACAGACATCTGCAGCTGTCTGCCAACACGGACGAGGAAACCACCAATTAGTCTTAAACTGGGAGATTTTCGGATGCCTTTGATACTTAGTTTTGTAATAAGAACATTTTGAGATAATCCTTGGCCTTAGTTTTAAAGACTTTTAAATTGTGTATACTTGTGTGTAAACTTCAGTGTGTGTGTGTGTGTGTGTAGAAGCAGCTAAAAAAAAAGTTCAGCGATTCAATTAGAAAAATAAGATTCAACTACCAATGATTTAAATCCTCAGTATTTTTGGTCAGTGGAGCAGCTCCTTGCGGTTGCTGACATTAAAAATCCCTTTTTGTTCACTTGGTTTGTTGCTTTCTGACACACCTACAAGCGTGAGCACCCTCACTTGGATTTGACTTTACACTTAGAAGTTGTTTTACAATTTTAAGTAAGAGAGAGAATACAGATGTCTCAACATACTGTGATAATGTTTGACTGGGCCAAAGTAATAGCCCATAAAATGTTCTGTAATGATTTATTATGTTTTATCCTTTCTCTCTCCAGACCTGCTGACTTTGCATTGCCTACGTTTGTTTCCTTTCATCAAGCCCACCTGTGTGATGCTGAATCAACGTGTGTGTCTGTGCTAGCGTGTGCAGCATGTTTCATTTTCTCTTTGTTTGGGCATATTCAGGTTGTCAGCTGTTTGGGTTGCTCCGAGGTATTTAATATCATACTCAAGGCTCTCAGATGAAAAGTTATTTGGTCGATCGTAATGAAAAGGCCCTGTTGTCTCTTGCTTTTATCAGATTTGGTCAGGTCTTGATTAAAAGCATGTGACATAGCTCAGCTCCTCTGTGTACTGTGCGTTTTTTTCTCCAAGGCAGCGACGCAGGGAGACAGCGGGCTAATTTTAGTTTGGCGGGATCCTGGCAGTGCTCTTCGCAGACAACTAAATTGTCATAAGGAGAAACTTCACATTCATTATGCAAAAAACTGGAGTAAAAACAAAAAATCTTGGTTTCTGGATGTGACGTACAAGCAGCATCTGACTTTTTAGTGAAATATTTCCATCTGTAAACATTAGAGAGGCTGTTGGAAGCACAATGCGGAGTCGGTTTCAGTAGCTATGAGCTGGAGGTGTAAAAACAGTTTGGGGAAACAGTAACCACGTGCACGTCACTCTGATGTTTCCCATCTGACACAGAATTTTCTCAAACTCGACTGCATCTCAGAAAATATGTTTCTGGTTAATTTCACATCTAAATCTGCCCGTGGGACTTTTTCACTTGATTGAAACAAACCATTGTGCAACAGATTCCCAGCATCCATCTCCATGTGACGTTTTACATTTGGAATTCCCCTGCCTGTAACTGTAATTCTCAAGATTGTTTTCATGATGGATTTAATTTGTAATGTTCGCTGGCATCAAACAAAAAAGGGTTCCCGCTGGTGCGATGTGACTCTGTGTCTTTACAGGGAGTTGAGTTGATCCGGACTAACGCCCTGTCTATCCAGAAAGCGTCTCAGTCGCGTTTTTGAGTCGTACAGGTCATCTCACATGATCCTGACAGAACAGTAGAATTCCACGTTGATCAATACTGTGTATACTACCAGCATAACCACTTTCATGTTCCAACCTGAAGTGTATTTTTAGGCCTGAAGTCTGTTTTTCTTTGATTTGTGCACATAACTACGGGCATTGTGTAAAGGACTCAAAATGTCGGTGCCCGACGCTCGACACTACATGGACACCTCCCGTTTAGTCACACCGATGGTGCACTCGCTGCTGCTCTGCTAAACGTGACTCTCACCCTACGCTATGTAACGGTGAAAAAGTGCTAATCGTTTCAGATATCTTTTCTCTATTCACTTTTGGAGCCTGTTGAATATACTGTATCTTCATGATGCTGCTTTACTTCGGTGGGAAAATGTAACCCGCAGATTCATGAGAGCCAAAAACATGATAATGTGGATGCATTTAACTGCCACCACTCCGGCTTCAAACACGCACATCAACCGTGCACACGAATACCATTTATCAGTGTCCGCTGGCGGAGGAAGGAAGGCTCTCGAGGCTATAATGTTAACAGGATGTTTCGTATAGGGCCCTTTGAGAGGCTTTGACTCTCATGTGTTTGAGAATGTATTTCAAGATGTGTTTGAGCACTGTGGAATTTGGGGGGTGATACTGGCAGAGGATGTATGACTTGTGGGAAGTTGGTCTGAGACCATGGAAGAGATGTCCTTGGCCGCAGTACCTGGAGGCCAAGCAGCAACGTCTGCTTTAGCAATTACCCTATTTTCCACTAAGTGGATGATTGTGATAGATGTTGGTTCTGCATGTGCCGTCTTGGCCCGGTATCCCATTGCACACACAGGGTCAAACTAAATCAAAATGTGTGCGTTTTGAATATCCATAAGAGAGTAGGAAAAATATGCAAATGATGGAAACACAGTTCGGGTTGCTTCCACAGCCGTGGTGGTCATTTGGGGAGGTTTAAAAGCATGAGCCTGCCTCAAAAACTGAATGAGTGTTGTGTGGTGAGAGTCACCAACTGGAGAGCAGACACGTGACTGACCTCGGGAATGGGATTGTTTTATGGGGGGAGGAAAGGTGTGTGTCCGGAGCAAGAGGAAGATGTCTGCCTGTGATAAGGCTAGAAAAACGGTATGCACATCCACTGCCAAAATAGTGGCTGTGACATGGGGAGTGCTCGACTGTAACAATCAGGGGAAGAGCCCATTGTGCTGGTATGCAGGAAGCCACAGCCTCAGATGAGAAGCCCTTCTGAGGGGCTTCTCTGACACTGATGTGTGTTTGCACAGGCATCAATGTGTGTGTGTGTGTGTGTGTGTGTGTTGCGTGGTGAGAGATTGAAGCAGAGGTGACGAGCAGTTTCCACTGAGGTGTTTCCCTCACCTCAGAGAGGCACCCGCTGACCTCTCTGCATTCAATACTGCAGTTGTGTTTGTGTCGATGGACTGGCATGTGCATGTGAATGGAAGTACGGTACGTGTGTCTTCTGTTTGTGCAAGTATTGTTTCCTCAGGAATCGCCCTTTTTTTTCCCCTGAAAACTTGACCTTGTAGTGGCGATTGTTTAATAAGTCTGCATTGTAAGCGTGAGGAACGGCCTGGTGTGCCTGGCTGCTTGCCTTCTGAATGTGTCATGCATGTACAATTATAATGCAGAGAATTATGGTCAAGGATTAAAAAGACAGTAAATCTGCCCGAGATTTGTTTTCAGCATCTTGTGGGTTTCTTAAAGATGTCTTTAATTTGTCAGATTATTTTCTCTCCCTCATTTTCAGGATGTGTGAGCCTCATTTTCTTTCTTGCACGTGCAGAGAGTGTGGGCTGTGTTTAACTGTGGCCTTCGTGAAGTTTGATTTTTATGGGAAACATCCTGAGTGCAGAATTGTGTGAAGAGAAAATAGATTATCCAGAGAGGTTCTCTAAACAGGAAAAGGAAACGGGGTGGAGTTAAGTGTGTCAGAGATTCTTTACAGCCCACACTGGACCCCCACATTTGACATTTGACTTACTTCGGTGTATATTTACAACATAAACTCGGCCCGTTCATACTTTATATGAGCCAGCATAGGACAGAAAAGAACATTAAATGTGATGTGTTAAAAGCATGAAGGCCATATTTTATTAATGAAGATTTGATTCATGTTTTATATATCAAAAACGTGCATGAAGCACAGAGAATCTAGCTTTTGTGAGCAAGTAATCCAAAATTGATAAAAATCAGCACTTGCTTTTATGAGCAGATTATTGTGGGCGAGAAACTTTCAACGCGCTGAGTGAGTGAGTGAGTGAGTGAGTGAGTGAGTGAGTGAGTGAGTGAGTGAGTGAGTGAGTGAGTGAGTGAGTGAGTGAGTGAGTGAGTGCGTGCGTGCGTGTATTGTCATGTTGGAGAACCCGCGTGCCATCGCGCCACCGTTCAGGTCATTTGCACTGAATGTTTCCCTCAAACGGCTCAGAACATCACTGAAGAACTCGGTGTTGACAGTCTGACCTTTTGGGGACAAATTCATGATTAACAACCCCGCGAATGTCGAAAAAAATATCACCTGATTGCACGACTGACCAGATGTAAATTTTTCGGTTTTGGACGGTGACGTTTCACTCAGAACACCTCTCAACGCTCAGTGCTTCATTGCCGTAGATTTCCTGAAGCATCTCGAGGGTCTCCGTTACCGATTTCCAGAGTTGGTCACAAAATTCCGTGTTCATCCTTCGGATCATGGATCAATCGCAGATGTGCCGGACCAGCACTCACAAAAGCATGCGTAACACGGGTGCTGCGCAACGGTCACGCAAAACAAGAACTTATTGATCCCCTTTCTGGAGATAGATTCAAAAAAAATATTCATATATTTGGAGTATTGCAACATTAGAAACACTATTAACAACTACCTAACAACTGGGATTCTGGGAAAACCAGGTTACAAAGGTGTCTGCTCATCTACACAGACATTAAGTACACACATGCATGTTGTACTGTTGTGCAGAGTCATCAGAATCTGTCTCCAGCTGTGATTTTGTTAGGATAAAAAAAATTTTTTTTAAATGACATTATAGTTACTATTTAGATGTTGTGTTGGTAAAAGAAAAAGTTGGGAGTATAAGGCAGCGAGCGTGTTTGGATACCAGCTGTTTGATTCCAGGGATAATAGCTGTTCATGCTTCATTCTCATTCCCAGCCATGTGTGACAGCCCACAGAAACCACAGACACACTCATACCACTGCCCTGGTACAATACAGTCTACAGTATGTGGGCGGACTCATACACACACACACACACACACACACACACACACACACACACACACACACACACACACACACACACACACACACACACACACACACACACACTGTTTACTGTATAACATCAAACATTATACCATAGCCACTCCAACTAACAACTTAAATTATCAATAAATCTGCCAGTATTTTCTCTGTTAATCAATTACAAAATCATGTGGTCGGTAAATTGTCACTAAAAAAACATTCCTTTACAATTTTGTCAACACCTCTTTGTCAACACCTCAAAGAATATCCTGAAGCTAGCGTGGTGTTTTTACCCTTCACATGTCCAACTCTAAAAATATCTCAACATTATTACACTTTGTTCAAACTGTACTCCTGTGTAGTTGTCATTAATGGTGTTTTTAGCAAACAATTTGCTTACTAGTTTGTATGATATTCTTTAAAGAAATATATATATATATATTTTGTGTTTATTGAATAGGAAAGCTGGAATATCCAGTACGAAGTAATAGGCAGTAGAACAGGAAAACTTTATTTGACTTGGAATGAAGTTCGGAAGTAAATTCATGGTGGACGTGGTCTCTGGAAAATTAATGTATACTGTATATATATATATATATATATATCCACCCCTGTCCTTTGCCCTGACTCCATCTCAGTGATTAATGGAGGGACACGGGGGTCCCATCAGACTGGGCTGAAAGAATTCGTCCTCCCAGGCCTCGGTCTCTCAGCATAGCTCTGTCCCTCACTTCCTTTTATAGCCTCGTTCTGCCCCTGGTCTTCATCTCCCCTGTCTTCTGTCCTCTCGCTCTCTCTCCATCTATCCCTGAAAGAGACACTTGGCACACGGTCTGTCCACCCTCTTCCCCTCTCAGCTTGTCTTCACATTTCGGCTCTCTACCCATTTACCCCCCCCCCCCCCCCCCTCCTCCTCCTTCCTCCTCGTGCATCTCTGGTCGTCTGTTTCCCCTCAGTAGAGGTGCGTCTTCTCAATGAGCTCAGATGGAAGGATTTTTCCAGCTGTGTTTACAGAAAGAACATACATACTGCTTCTCAGAAAATGAATCTCGGTTTCCTTATGTACTGTTTGGTTCAACAGGTGGTGATAATGATGGAATCTCTGGAGTCATTTGTTTTAATTTGATGCATAGGAGGTTTTGAGAGTGATGCACTGAAGACTAGACATGATCCCATTCATAATGTCACAACTGTGATATCTCATGAAGTGAGGGTTCAGCCGTTCACTGAGCTGACATTTTTCTTCTGGATGAGAATCGTAGACCATGAACTTCCATTCCAGCTGCGGCCTAATTGATTAAACTGAATTATTTCTTGTCATGTGAAGAATGTTAACAAAGTTAAATGCCCACTTTGAGATAACATGACCGTGTCCAGTTCCCCTCTCTCTCCGTCTTGTGCCCCGTCTTTCTTTTTCTTCTCTTCTAGAACATCGGCCTGACACCACTTTGGTCCAGACTGAAATATCTCAACAGCTTTATGATAAATTGCCATGAAATTTGGTACAGATATTGCTGGTGCTTGGAGAATCAATCTCTTGATAATTTTAGTGATTCAGACATTTCCCGCAGCGCCACCATGAGGTTAACATTTGCGCCTGACAACATTTCAAATGTTGAAAATGAAATTTTTTATTGTTTTATGAAAAATATATGCTAACTCTGAATTTGATGGCAGCAACACATCTCAAAAAAAGTTGGGACCGGGGCATTGAGGCAAAAGTAAAAAAGAAAAAACACCTGGTGGAATATCTCACAACTAACTGGATTAAATGGCAACACGTCAGTAGCATGAAAGTATAAAAAGAGCATCGCAGAGAGGCACAGTCTCTCAGCAGTGAAGATGGGGAGAGGTTCTCAACTCTGTTAAAGACTGTGTGGGCAAAAAGTTAGGAATGATTTTCCTCAATGTGAAATTGCAAAGAATTGTGGGATTTCATCATCTACGTGTCCATGATATCATTAAAAGATTCAGAAAACCAATACTGGACGTCTGTGATCTTCGGGCCCTCAGGCAGCTCTGCATTAAAAAAAACGATTCTGTAGTGGGAATCTCGGTATCATGTGGAAATTCTTTGCATTCTGTTTTTTACACAGCAACCCAATTTTTTGGGAAACGGGGTTGTACCTTTGCATCAACCTTTGCTCCTGACTGTCTCACCATTGTAGTCATATGTGTCTCTGGACACTAATCTTACCATCCTGATGGTTATCAGTGGAGGTCTGCTGCACAATCAAATCTAACCTGATGATTTATTTCATCCTCAACAGTCAGTCCTCATTTCCTTCATTTTCCTGAATTTTTGAATTCCTTTTCTACTCATAAACAGAACTAAAACAACACTGCTGTTCTCAGACTTCTCAAGTGTCCATGTTACTGAGTGGATCCGTCCATCTGGATGTCATTATATCATTGATCATCTGATTAGAGGTTTGAGCAGCATGACAATCCACATAACAAGGTCTGACAGGTTAGTCTGTTTGCAACAAGGTCCAGAGCAGAACTGGTCTAATCCCAGGTTGATTTATCTCAGTTTGTAGCAGTGCAGCCTCCTGGGAATTGGAGTTGAGCCGCCGTGTGACCTGCAGGCCTGTTGAGGAAAGGGAAGGTCGAGCTTTGTCAGGCTGAAACCAAAGCTGTGTTTTTATACTGGAGCCTCGTCACAGGAGCTCAGTGGAAGTTTCTGCTCTGCTCTGCTTGTTTCAGGTCCCTCTGCTCGAGTTCATGTTCTCCTTCAAAGTCATGTCCTTCTGACCCGGCACTTCCCTCCCACTGCTCCCCTGTTCAATTTCAATTTGTATAGCATCGTTTTTGTGTCATTATAAAATCACAGTCAAGTGAAACAAATGTTGTACAACTGTAAATGTTATTGAGTTTTAAACATAATCCTATAAGTAGTCTTTAATTGATAAACCCTCTAGAGTTTCTCTAGCCATGAAAGACTTGACTCAGTTGATATACTTTTGTTTGTTATCACAGGCCTCTGATTTCAAGTCGGAAGAAACCAAACACACCTACGTATTCTCTGTGTTGAAAAATGTATATATTCAAAATCTGTTTGACGATTTTTTTTTTTTTTAATATCAAATGACATTATCGCAGCATACATATTGAAATAGTCCGGGTTGTCCTGAGAAAATGAATCCAGTTGTACTGTAATTACCAAAAGAGTCTCCTCCCATGCCTCTCACACCTTTAATGTTAAGTTATGAGCAACTGTTTGTTGTTTGTTATCATTGTTGTGTTGTTAGTTTGCTAAGTACTGGTTTGGATTTTGTGTAAATGTATGAGTCTTCTTTGAGGTTTATGAGAGCGTGCAGACATGACAGGAAGCAGAATTAGCTGTATAAAAGATCAAGCTCAACTGTTTATCGAGAATAAAAGAAAATGAAAGCCTTTTATGGCTTGCACGAAATGTTCCTCCGTCACTATAATGGAGACCTATGGGACAGTTGGTGTTATATCGAGACATGCCTCAGTTTCCGAGGCCAACTCAAACATGGTTATGTTTGATGTTTGCTTTTCCGGCTTCTGTATGCATGTGTGTGAGTTTGTTTTACTGCTGAAATCTGATTATTTGATTGAGCTCCATGTTGAACTATTGCCGGAAGGTAAAGTATACAGAAAGTATAAACTCTCCCTTTTGACATGCTGCCCTCCTTTTCAAACCAGCCTTGTTTGGTCGTTTAAAAAAAGAAGAGGATATTTTAGTTTTGTGCTAAAAAGTAAGTAACAGCCCGATGGACAAAATCAGAGGAAACGCCCTGTAAAAAGCTTATACGGTAAATTAATAATTAAATGAATTGCTGGATTGGTTATGAAAGAGAATAAGTATTAGCAGAGCGTCGACTGTATCGGTCACAATTTTCCATGCTTAGTTTGTGAGAAAAACATTTGCTACAGCCTAAATATGAGTCACGCAGCCAGACAGCAACAATGACACTGTGATTTAATCACTGACTCTGCTTGTGAGCCCGTTTCAGTTTGTTTCTTCATTCACTCACACAAACATTTGCAGTTTTATGTTCTTATCTTCCCACTCACAGTCTCGAACAGTCGTTTGGACCCCCTTCTTCCCTCTTGTTTTATTCAGTGAGTCAAAGAGCATCCTCGCCCAAATTCCTTCTTATGTTGACTTGGATTCACAGAGGCTGCAGGGAGGCTGCAGACAGTGTGGTGAAATGAATCGAGATATTGTTCGAGGTCTTCCCCCTTTTGTACAAATGCTGAACAGGCCTCGAGCTACAGCCGCAGGCCTTAGCGTTGGCCATGTGAAGTGAAACCAAATGTTTGAATCCCTTTTTTGGTGTTTAAACTAAAGTAACTCATTTTTAGTGGACCAGAAATTATTTAATCACATCAGTTAGAGGAATAGGGAGCACCCTGACCTCTCTTTTTTTTTTAATTATTATTTCTTTATTAATTGTTTTATTGTGTCTTGTACGATATATAGTGTCGTTGTGGTCCTCTCCTCCCTTGAATTTCCCCACTAGGATTGATTGTCCACAAGGACTAAATTGTTCAATGATGAAACTTAAACGATACCTTACTTTAACATTAAAAGCTGAATGGATAAAAACAGGGCAAAGTTAGAAGATAGAACAAAGCAGGAACAAACACTGCGCTACCTGACTACATCTTTGTTATTGTGGAACACGACTAAAAGTCCACAGCAACACTTGTGGCTCTATGAGGTCGGACTAAGCGCTGTTGTGGTTTAAATGCTTTTATCAGCATACTAACATGTTCCAGATGATAATGTTAACATGCTAATGTTCAATGTTGTCCTTTAAACTGACCAGTTCATGTGTTAACATGCTAACATTTACTAGTGAGCACTAAACACAGAGCTGTGACAGGTGGGATTGTCATTGGTTTTGACCTGGTAATAAAGAGTTAAGCAATAATTAAAAAAAAATGAAGGATTGCATGTACCTTATCTAATGACAAACAGTGCAGTAGTTGTTCAGACATTTCACTTAAAACTAAAAAATCTCAACCTCATAGTGATGCTAGATGAAAAGTCAGGAAGCCACTGGAGTCGGTTCGTCCTGTGGGCACCACGAATGACTCAGCAAAAATGCATGGCAATCCATCAAACACTTGTTGAGACATTTCAGTTGGGACTGACCAACCCACTAACTGGCAGTGATAATGAGAGAAAGGTCACTAACAAGGCTAAAATGTTTCCCACAAACACATCTCTCCTAATATTTTAAGGTACATTTTGAGTCAGACTTCAACTCCATCTTGTTTGCTTACAGAGAATCTTTCAGAGATCATTCTCAGCTACAAATGAGAGTGTCACACACCCAGCACAGTGAGATACTTCAGATATGCATCCAGGCGCATCACGCTGCATGTTTCCATCGTAGAAGTGCATTACACATGCAGAAATACTTCTCTGAGCATCTTGTGGCCAGGTGTTTCACATTCAGTGGGTTTGCACTTTCTCTTTAACGTCTGTATCATTAGTGTGAAGCTAATGGGAATTCACAACAGTGACAGAAGCTCTGATATACAGTGTATAGATGTACACACACACACATTAGTGAAAGTAATGACACACATGAATATCTATAAAAGTATATTTGATCTTAATGGTCTCAAAGGTTGTTGTGGTCCAAAGAAAGTTTTTCATTTAATTAACCTGTGGAGTTGAATAAAGAAATGCAGCCACAAAAGATGTGGAAGAGGAAAACAGTTGTTTAAACAATGCAGGTTTTAGAATATATCTGTTTTGCTCATATTTCATGGCATTTTCCGTAGTAGTTAGTGACATAATTGGCTTTATAGTTGGCAGCACTGGTTTTGTCTGACATACTCCTTAAAGGTTCACTCATGTCTGTGTCAATTATAGCGGCCCTGCGAGGAGGTGCTGTGGCAGACAAGTGATTGTCGAAGGGAACTGGCATCCACAAAGTTGAATGGTGGGATCAGACATTCCTCTTGTCCAAGGTCAGAGTGGAAAGGTCTCAGGTCAGATCCTTTATTAAGGATAAGCAGCAGCCTCTGCCAAACAACCCACATATCAAGCACTGAGAGTCCTTGTAGTGGGATTTAGTTTCTGTTGACTGTTGAGAATCTTCTTTGCTGCTATCAGCCATGTTTTACACCTTCTCTCCTCAGTTTTCATGTGTTCTCCTCCATTTATTGTGAGTTAGTGAAGGGTACACACCGTGTCACCACCAGTCTCAGATCAAACGCTCATCCTGACCTGCGGTAGTCTGTGATCTCTGTTCATCTGATACCTCAACCACACACACAAACACGGTTTATGCTTCACTTCGTCGTTTCATCTGTGAAAACTGAGAAAAGCAGCTCAAGAGGCGGTTTGTCACTTCCATCACCTGTGAAATAATATCTGTGGAACAAACAATTGTGTTAAAGTTTGTTTTTAGTTACGAGATCTGCCAATAAAAACAGTCTTTTCTCCTCTATGGTCCGTCCTTCTTCATCACAGTCCCTTCAGGCATGCTGCTAATTTATGTTTTTTAATTAGGTTTGGGGATTGTAGGATGTTTTACTGAGTAATTTGCGAGGGAAGATGTGGAATGTGCAGCTGTGTGTCGACATCATGGACTCACATCTGTCTCTTTCTCTCTATGTATCTAAGTGTAGGTTTTATCCCTTATTTCCCTCCATGATCCATTTTCTGAATTCCATGGAGGGTTGTTTTATGAACCACTTTGTACTAACTTACGTATTTAAGTTTATTTCACATTCAATTTCTCAGTTGCTCTCTCCGTTGATGGCATGTAACCATTTAGAGTTTATGCCTGTAATCCCTTCAATCAGGGTGATGTGGGTTCTTGATTGCTCTGAAATAATATAAATCCTCCAATGATCCTCATGTTTTGGGGGTCTTATGGTCAGACTGAGGGCCAAAGTATAAGAGGCCTCACTAGTTTCAGCTATCTTTTACAATTCAACATTATTTCTCCACATATGTAATTATAATTTGGCTATGATTTTGGTTTTATATATATTTCTCTTCTGTTTTTGTCTTGACATCCTCCTGTCCTCCTGCAGGAGTTTCTTTTGTTATTTTTTCTGCTTTTGTCATTGACATCGAGTGTTAGGAAGTGGTTATGTCTGTGGTAAACCATAATGTCTACAGTGCATGGATATCCTAAGACCATAGTGACTCAGGCTGACCACAGACAATCCAGACAATCCAACCAGTATTATGTGTCAATATTCGGTATGGTGGTACAGAATGGCAGACTGGAGACTATAGTGCAAAAAATACAGATACTGAATTGGTGACTGTGATCTTGGGTTGAAACGGTGCTGATTGTGAAGATCTTCTGTGATATCGGGTTGAGCATGTGTGTTTGTGGTTGTGGCTTCTTTAACAAAGTATCACCTTTATTGGCCAATTTCCTTTGAAGTCTTTGCAACCCATATTATGAGTCTGGACAGATGTGGATGCAAACTGCAATTTGACTGGTTAGAAGAAGCATTCAACCACAAGGCAGACATTCTAGTAGAACCACCTGGTTCCACTCTTTATGCTCAGCTAAGCTAACTGGCTGCTGAAAGTTTCTTCACATTTAGTAAACATATATGAAACCGCTATTGATCCCATGTAACTTATAGCCAGAAGGCAATTCAGTGTATTTCCCCAAATGCTGAACTATTCACTTAAAATCAGCTGAACTTGGTATATCAAGATTTATTACAGATTTAGAGCTGATTGGCAATAATGTTGAGTGTTTTAAATCTCAGTTATGTATCCTCTAACAGTGAGCCAAGTTGTTTGTTGTTATTGACTAAACTACATGCAATGGGACATTATTATTATCTACCAGTAAACCACATTCTTTCATGGTTTGATACTTTTGTCCTCTTAGAAATAAAACAGTACATTATTTAAGTTTCCCCAGTGCGGACAATGACACCCTCAGTGGAGTTTGTCCATTATTGTTTTAAATCAGGAAACATCACTGTACATTATTAGATGATGACAGCACACTGGAGCACCTGTTTCCAAATGAAAAAAAATTAATGAATATCTGGCATGTTCATGAAGTCACATAAACATGACATCATTTTTTTTCCCTAATGACATTAATAACCATAATGTACAAGTGTATGTATCAGCCCAAGGGAGAGAAAGTGGGAAAAAGTGAGCGTGAGAAAGAGTGATGTTGACCCAGCTGGTTTGATTCCATCAACTGCCCAGCATATCGAAGGAGTTGGTGCACGTTCGGAGCGAGGCACCAGTGCAGCCATTAAGAACTGGGAGGCAACAAAAACAACATTAAGAAAGACATGAATCTGTACAGCTTGTGCACTTCGAATAACTAAAACTCTTATCTTCAGTTATCTACAAAGCACTTTGTGAGTATTTAAGTAGTCAAACCTTAGTAGATGCAGAGTACAAAAATATTACATGTGAAATGGAATTAATATACAGTAGACGCACCTACATACACACACTAGGTTATAGACACATATTAGTAAAAGACATCTGTCATGCGAATATGGCCTCACTGGCTCTATTTTTACAGACTGATCCCACTTATTTATGTATTCTAGTAAATATGTATTTATGGTAGGGCCCTTCAGGTTCCCTGAGAGCAAACAAGTATATTTCCCCAAAAGTTGTGTGTTTCTTTCAGGGAAAAGGGTAAATTTCCTACTTTTTGTGGTAATAGATTAATTGTTTATCACCCTGCTTGTGTGGTCTGGGTGTTGCACATAAATGAACAAGTTCATTTATATACAAAAAGTGGACATTCTTTTTTTTGTTTTTGATGGGAACAATGTTTACGTCTGAGCATGTGATTGCAATTGTGAGGTAGAGCAGACTACTGAAGGTCGTACTGTAAACGAGAAGCAGATGAATCATCAAACTAAACAGGATCCCAGGAATTCCCCTGGTTCATGGTCATTTTTTCATATTATATACGTTGTTTGCTTGGCAGCTCTCATAACAAAGGAATAGGAGCTAAGTTGTCTTAAATTATTTGTCAAATAAAGACAAGAAAATGTGTTCTTTTTATGAAATGGGAGACACTGCCTCTCTGTGTCTTCAGCTGACCGATTAATTGCAGAGTCTGATAGGGCATTCAGTTCTCTTGTTTTGAAACTGGGAGGTGATTCTCTTTCATTATAGCTTTACATAGGTACCAGATTTATGATATTTAGTCTGCAGGACCCAACACTCTGGTTCAAGGTGGTCTGGACTCATCTGTCACTTTTGTGATGTGGTCTGGTTAAGTTAATTTGTGTAATATGGTAGATGGTTAAAAAGCCCTCTTTGAACAATTTTTGTGTCTTCAGATCTCGAGATTTTATTTGTGTTATTACACAGCTTGTGTTTTCATGCTAAAATCTCAAAGTCATGTGGTCTGGTTTCCTTTCAAATTAACTGTATGAGAGTCTTCTTGGAAGCAGCTATAGATGAATCTTTTTTAAACAGTCTCAGCCTGGTTGTTTGGTTCTCACTAAAGCTTTAGGTTTTACCACCAATGCAGCGGTTTAGTTCAATTCTGGTACGTTTGACTGGCTTTATGGTTTAACTTTGTTTGGATGAATCAAAACGTTAAGAGACTGCTCCTGTTGCGCGTGAACAGTACGGCATGAACTGAGGGGAAGCTATAACCCTCGTGAGTAAATAGTCCACGTTTCATTGCTTGATCAACATCAGCACCTGAGTTACTCACGTTTTTACTGGTCAAGTAAATACTGTGTTTTCCATGGTGGATTATTTTGGCAGAATTTAGAGCTAAATTTAATTTATGGAAATAAATGCACCCACACATTATCCTCAAATTGGTTTCCAAGATGTATGGAAGCTTTGGAAAAGGTGATTTTGCCAAACAGTGAGTTATTGTGAGTGTGGGTGGAGAAAACAGGATACTGTAGGCCTTTTGTCCTCTGCTGAAACTGCCGGCAGCTATTTTGAGCCTCTAAATTGTAAAGTTGAATCGATGCGGCATTCATGATGTGTAATGGCCTTTACAGGAGTTATTCCTTTGTGTGTCTGTCCGGAGATGATGCAGTCTATTGTCCACGTTTTGGACTTCCACCTCACTGTGGAGAAGGTCATGCCTCTCTTACATCCTCATTGGGATGAAACGACCTTTCTGTTTTTTGTCTTCCCTTGAGACACAAAAAAAAAGTCCTCGCAGAGGATGCTTGATCTGAACGTGCTGCATTTCAAATTTGGGATATAAGTCAAGAATGTTGTTTGTGGTCAGAGTGAGTCAGCCACCATCGCATGCAGGCTACAGTAAAGCCATCACAGCCTGTTTTAGCTATATCAAACAGCAGTTTGAAAGGATCCCCTCAGATTCACTGATAGTTAACAAAGAAATGCAGCCTTGTGCATTCCAGAAGGAAGAAGAGGGTCTTTTTTGTTGGAGATAGGGGATCATTAAAGGACAACGTCTCTATAGTAAAAGGAGGTCTTTGTGTGTGAGGAGGGTCTCAATGTGGTCTTTGTGAACGGGGCTGCTGGAATCTGTAGTCAAAGTGAGGAAGGAGAAATATTCTGAATCTCTATCTGCCACTTTGTTGCCGCTGTGGGTATAAAGTGGTCATTTAGGGAGAGGGGAGGCTGTGGAGGCATTTGCTGCCTGAGCAGGCAGTGGTATGGGTGTGTAGGTGGAGGACAGACGCAGACATAGGAGGGAGGGGGATGTCACAAAATAATCCAGCAACATGGAGGCCTTCTGTAATGTCTGTACATGCTAAATGAAAGGCCACTGAAGGGCCCTTTTACCTCATTCCCTAAACTTTGAAAAGTTGGAGTTGAAAGAGTACTCGCTATGTATGCATGTGTTTCATTAGTATTCTCTCGCTGGCACAAGTGGGGAAAAGTTCATCAGAACATTTTGAAAAGGCAAAAAAAAAAAAAGCCTTGTTTCCATACATGCATTTAAATGGAAACAGTGCTGGAGGGTTCAAGTAGTCACAAATTTGCTCGCAAATCTATTAAAAGGAGAATTTGGATCAGCGACCCTATTATTTTCCAGCAGTAAATTTGAGCTCATTGATGTGCATCTGTTTTACAGCAGTGAGGGTTAAGGTGTGGCTCTCAGCGTGTTGTGTTATGTTTATAGTTTTGTCAAGGATTCAAATCGTTGTGCTTCTGCTTCTGAGGAGTAAAAAACATGGTCATGACTCAGACTCTAGAAGAACTGGGATTGTGTATTGAAACACCACATGAATGCAAAGTTGTCCAAGACTCCATTCTGTCTTCAGTAATGTCTCCAGCTATCTCAGTGAGCTCTGGGTCCTGACACCTCTGACCCGCGGGTTGGGAAATCCCATTTGTGTGACTGCTTTCTTTGATCCTGTCATGTCCACACTGACTCCACAGGCTGTGTGGTGTCATGTTTAGCACAGATCAGTCTGTGATGGTGGGTGGTTTGGTTGGTATGCAGACATCTAAAGACAAATTGTCACTGTCAGCAGCCGGCCCCGGCCTCTTGTCATGGCTTTCCGTTATGTCTGGGTGTCCTTTATGACTCACTCAACACATCCAACGGCATCCAACACATCCTCTTAGCGCACAAGACAAATATACACAACTTGTGCTCCAGACAGCAGCACAACTGGCATCCACTCCTGGCATAAACAACAAGTGTGCTCACACACCACAGTGTACACAAACACAACCAGTCACACTTACAGACCACAATTTATTCAATGCCGTGTCCCATGTGCAGCACAAAGAGGACTTCACAGACACATATTACTGCTTTGTTCATGCAAATGTATTAAACAGCAACATGTGGCAGTGCCCTGAATATGTGACGTGTACACCCTGATCTCTATTAGCCCAACTCTAACCCTCATGTTGTCTGCTTTGTGTCTGACAGGGTGGGAAGAAGCACAGCGGCCCCTGTGGAGGACGAGACTGCAGCGGAGGCTGTAAATGTTTCCCGGAGAAGGGTGCCAGGGTACGTCCCGGATTGTAACCACTGCTCCAAACAACTGTTTATACCCCTCTCTCTCTCTCTCTCTCTCTCTTTCTTTATCTATCTATCTTTTCTTTCCTTTCTTAACCTTTGTGTTAACCAGAGCCGCTGTTTTCAATCTGGAATACCAAATAAGACCATGACCACACATGATCCCTCTGTTTATTTTTTTTTTTTTAACTTGGTTGCTGAAGGTGCATTCGTGCCCCAAACTAGTTCACATTCTGTTGCTTCAGTTCTACATACATCGGCCTTTTTCAATTTATATATTGTGATCCTATTTTACATTTTCAGTGGGAACAAATTGGTCCTGGGATTAGAAATGAGCTAGGACATTAATGTTAAGAGATTTCATTGTGTTCGGTGAAAGTGTGATAATATTGCCTTATGTTTTAAATATAAGCAAAGCCTGCTTACTAATAGATATAGATGCAGAGCAGTCAGAATGATGCAATGATCTTTGCACCATGCGAATGCCTTGTATCTGTTTACACAGTTAATAGCAGTCATGTCTCAATGGCCTATAAGCCCTCTTGTGGGTAACTAATGTATCCCGATGATGCAACGTTAACATGTTAGATGATGTGAATGTACGAGCCTGACAGGCATCCAGCCATATGGAAGACTGCTAGTCATTAGCTTGATATACTTATCTCACTTTCTTACATTTAAAAATTGCACCATTAACCTTTCGTAGAAGAGGAGGTCAGAGTGGAAGGAGTGTCTGAAGTGTGGGAGAGCCATTAGAGAGAGGAATGAAAGGCAGAAAAAAAAAGTGAGCTAGGGTTGGAAATCAGAGAGACAGACATAGACTAAACATATTGAGATAACGAAGCTTAGAGTGAGTGACGGGTTCTGCATGAATAGAATAAAGCCGTGTCTCGCTTCAGACACGTGCTGCACCGATCATCAGACAGCTTTTTAACCATTGGATTAAAAAGGGGGGCTCTTCATCCTGAAAGCTGAAGCCAAGTTTCCACAGAAATTCTTATTTTCATTTTTTTCAAGAATAAAAAATGCTTTAAATAGGAAGTTGGAGATGTGGTTTCTGGGTCATCTTAGTTACACTGGTGCTGTTTTAACATGCACTGAAATAGTAGACTCTGGTATACCCACTTGCAGGTGTACGTTCATTTTTTCCCACTCAATTTATAGCATTTGTTTTCCCAAAGATCTGTTTCAATATCTAAAAGTCCACAGTGACCTGAGACACATCATCTCTATTGACGTTTAACCAAAACCACAATCTTTTCAAATTTTCACTAAGTATTTTTGTTGCCTAAACCTAACCCCAAAGTTCATAAATGTGGTGCTTCACTCACCCCGAAAAGTGCTCTCCGAACATAATCCAGGCTGTGATTGCCCTTTTATAGAAATGTAATTTCTAGCAGACAGGGATGCATAAAAGAATATTTGTAAAAAAGGATCTCCAGAACATAATATGTTACTTTTTGTATATTTCAAAGACAAACTTTCCAGATGATTAACTGGCCAGTTTTCTTTGTTTTTCTTATTGTGTAAAGAGTGTTCCCAGGAACTGTAAATGTTCCAGTTCAGCGGTATGATGTGGTAAACTTAAGGACTGAAATTGACTGCTGTAGAAATCCCCTATCTACCAGTAAGAGCAGCTCCTGAGGGAGGTGTTCTTTAAAAATACAGAGGTGAAGACAGGAATGTCATGCAACTGTACTCTGACGTGTACTGAGAATTTACCAGACCAACTTTACAGTAGGTCTTAATTTAGATTTGCACGCCTGCTGTGGATACAGGAAACCCTGTAAGGAGTCATAGAGAGACAGAGCGAGGAAGCTCCACATTCCACATCTGAACGATTCAAAAAGTCTGAGGATGGGATCAGCAGGCCACCTCTCTCTTCCTCCCTTCATCTGTTGCAGTTTCGCAGGTCAGATGTGAAAGAAAGAATTTCAGTAATTCTGTGACAAAGTGTTACTGACGGTGCCAAGAGAGTGAAGAGCTTCTCCTTCCTTAGTACACTTTCTGCTTTTTCTATAAAAAGAAGAAAAGAATCCCACATACCATGTCCTGGTGGAGATGAACTTTACAAATATTTCTCAAACACGCTGGTTTGGTTCTTAAACCATTTATTACTAAGAGATGAGATTCTGCTTTCAGTGAAGGTTTTTCTTTTCAATTTCCTTTGTTGTTGTCGACCACTTATCCTCTTTGACTAATTGCATGCATGTTTAAACTGTATCTGCTGCCTGTGAATACATTGGGAACCAGGCTGGGTCCCCACAGATGTGCTCATCCCTCCCTCTCTCTTGCTTTAAGTCTACCTCCTTCCAAATCTTTCCCCCGAGGAGAGAGTCATGGTGATGAGCCCTTCACTGAGCGGGTCAAACTGAGCCCGTGCAGCTGTCTGGATTGGCTGAGACTTGACACAGCTGCGATTAGATGATGGTTCTTAATGGATAAATTATGAGCATTGTCATGTCAACATCACAGTGTGGCTCCTCTGTGTGATAGTAGTATTCATTCTGTCAAGGGAGCAGACTCATTTTCATTGTCCAACATTTGTTTACCTAAAATGTTATGTATTTTTGTTTTGAGAAAATCCACACAGGACAATATAACTATGACCTTTAAAGTACAATTGAAATGTTTATATTTTCTGGTTGTCCATCTCCGTCATATTTTTGTGAACCCAATATCTTAAGAACGCCTCAATGGAATTCCTTCAAATTTGGCACAGATGTTCACTTGGTCCCAAGGATGAACTGTTAAGGTTGTAAAAAGTCAAAGGTCAAGGTCTCAGTGATCTCATATCCCACCATCCTAATAAAAGCGTCATTTTAGCAATCCCTTGAGGGAATTTCTTCGAATTTGGCACAAACATTCAGTTGGTCCTAGGGATGAACTGTTTAGGGTTCGGTTGTAAAAGGTCAAGGTCATTGTTATATCCTAATCCGCCCCATTCTTGTAAATATGATACCATAACTCAGGAACAGCAGGAAATATTTCAACTATATTTCACTTTTGGTCAAATACTAAATTGATGACACTAATCTTGTGTGTCCACCTTCAAATTGGTGATTGCATAGATATTTTGTGCTGTTGGGTTGATGATTTGTTTGAAGCAGCCACATTTTAGAATTGATAGCTTCAACATCCATCTTTGAAGCACTGACTACTTTTGGGGATGAAACTTTGTGTTCTATCAGATTTATTGGCCAAATTCCTTCAAAGTTTTATCACAGTATATTATATGAGTCTGGACAAACATGGGTGTCAACTGTAACTTCATTGGTTGACGGGGTAATGTAACCGTGAGAGAGTTAGAGAGTAATTGTAGTTTCAAATAGCCACCATGATAGAGAAAGTGAGATGTTGACTGTAAAGTCAACTGGATAGAGACAGCAGACGGACAGAGGGAGCGTGAGAGAGACTGGAAGAATGAAACAGATTGTTTGGATGGGACAAAATATGTTAATTTAACGAGTTTTCTGCTTTCAGGGGAAAGAAGAGACTTTTTCAGCAGAAAAATATCAAGCTCCACACAGCAGGCCTTAAAAAGTCCTCATTGTTCTTTTGGATCATTAGTGAATTGGACTCATGAGATTGGCAATGAAAGTGAGAATAAGCACCCTAAAATGGAGTAATGGGAAAATAAATTAGGCACACAAAGCATCTGAAGTAGGTCACAAGACTGCACTTTATAGCTGAAAAACATCAGTACAAGTGTAAGCACACAACGGCGCTGGCATCTCGACAAACAAAGTAAAATATGGCCATAAAAAGACGTAACAAGACCTGCTAGCTATGTGGTGTTTCACTCCAGGGCATTTTGTAGTTTCTAAGGTACTCTGCATCCTCTCCACATAACCTATTTAGCAGATCAACGACGTCTTTTGTACCGGGAGTCTCTCCGTCTTCGGTTTTCAGAAACAGGGAGCGCCGTTGTGTTTTTCTCCGAAAAAGAAACTTTCAGCTTAAAGACCAGTAACGTCATGAGCTCATTGTTCCTCCTCTTCCTGTGCACTGAACAAAGAGACAGAAACATGCATCCAAAAGAGAAGATATGACGGTGCAATCATTATAGACACTGTGCAGATGGAGAGATGCTGTCTTTCCCACCATGGGAAAAACTTTCACAGCTGATGTAGGACAGGAAATGACACACGTCTCAGGAAGCTGAGCACAATGACAGTCCACTGATCTTTTTTTTAATATAGACGCTCTTTTGGGAACAAGATCGTCTGTGTGTTTGGCTTCAGCTAAAAATGCCAAAGATTTCCTTGCTCTATGAAAACAAGTCCACATTCTGAATCCTGTATCCGTGTCTATCATATACTTGACTGTCTGCTCAGGGACAGGCGCACAGAGGAATGTTGTAGGTCCGAAAAGGATCAAAAACCCTTTGAATATATTTTTATCGAAGCTTGAAGACCCTGGAATGTCGGTTTTACTGTTTTCGCTTTGTTTAGAGGGTCATAACCTTGAAACAGTGAGGACATCTTACACCCGCTCAGTAATTAAAACCTTGTCGAACAAATGACATTCATAGTAAAGCAAGGGTGTTATTTTAACTCCCTAAAAAACATTTTTACTGACAGCACTGATATGCTGGCAAAACATTAGCATACACGATAGTGGTTGTACAATATACTCCTGAACCTACATCATGTTGAATTCTCTTTGATTAAAGACGGTCACCGCTTTGATCACACTTGATTGATATCTTCTGATCGAAACTGATTGTCTGACAGTAGATAGGAGGAGAGATGAGTTAGTGAGATGATTAACTGGCAGCTGTAGCAGCTTCACATATCAGCAGAAACTTTTAAACTTTTAGCCGAATTCCAAACCTGCAATCAGCAGCCTCGTCCATTCCTGCAGTTCCCTCCCCTGACCCTGACCTCGTCCGGTCGTGTCGTGGAAAAGCTACCAACTGTGGAGTAGTGATGAAAAAAATGATGCATGTGTGTGCGTGGAAGAGAGAGAAGGGGAGGGAAGCAAAAACCTGCTGCTATCACTAAAACTCTTGGACGGAAAGATTTTCTGTTGGCAAGATGAATTCAGCAGGGATCACAGGCTGGCAGTGTCCTATGTGAAAATTAGCCGTGGAGCTTTCTGGAAATGTCTGAGGAGCTGCTCAGACAAGCAGACAGTAACCAGCTGTTTGTGTGTTAACACTGTGTAATGCATCATAGCTGTTGCAACAGGTCAAGTGTTTTAAAGATAAACTAATATATTTCAGACACTTTGTGAAGCTGTTAAAAAATTATGGTGAGAAGTCAAAAGTCAAGCCGAGAGGAAACAAAAATTTGACCGACTCACATTCCTTATTTTGTTTGCCTGCATATAGATTCAGATCTATAACACACACAGATCAAGAAGCAAAAAATGAACACACAATTATTTAAATTAATACATTAAATGCAACACTAATGAACGTTACAGCCTCAGACGTACAGTAATTCAGTCCAGCACAGAGTTGAGAGGTAGGAGTGTTTTTCTCCTTTCTGTATTCCCATTTCAGTTTTTCTTTCATTTGTAAACCCAGAAATGTAGGACTTGATCAGATAATCAAATATGTATTTTTTTTTTTTTATAAGCAATCCTGTTTAACCAGTCGTTTTAATACAGCAGACTGCTCTTACAGTGTGACTGCAGTCCCTTTTAGTCGCGGGTGCCTTTGTCATGCAGCCAAGTATTAAATGCAAAGCATGTAATGCAGCCACCAGTCCACTAGAGGGCAGAGTGTATTCGCCCGTTTGGCTTCTTTTTGCGTGACAAAAAGATGCAACTGTGACAGGTCATGTGACAGAGGACACGACATCACTCAGTAGAGGTTATGGGACGAAGTGTTATGCAGAAGAATTGGGCTCTGAAGTCCTCACGAGGACGCTGAAGGATGGCGAAAGTCATTTAAGTTCAGGAGACGGCGTGGATGTGTGTTTTGTTGTGTTTACTTGTTGGTTTTCCCCCAAACCCTCACCTCGTGCTCTTCCACATGATTTCCTTTTCCTTAAGCATGTTTTTTGACTCCTTGCGAGGCAAAAGCCGTGACACTGACACGCTGCTCCTAGTGTACTGGCAGGGAAATGAAAAATTTGTCGAAATAGCGTGTTGTGTCGTGACACCAACCACAACTGACACGAGCAAATTAAAAACACTTTTAGCTCCCGATTTCTCAACATTACAATATCTACCCTCCTCCTGCCGCTAGCAGCTCAGGATGTCGAATTTTAGGCTCAATATACATTTTGTGCTGAAACGATTGTCGTTATCTTCTTCCCCAAAACCTTCCCAGGGATAGATTTACATTTCCCATACACATAATTTAGGCCTAATCCTGAAAGCCTATTGTTTAAAGTGAAAATGTATTGTTTGAAAAAAGAATGAAGCACATCGAGCTCATAGATATAGAAAGAACAATGCTAATTTCTTGATTTTCCTTGTGTTTTCATGTGAAAAGCAGCTGTTTATAGTCTTGAGCACCACAGCAGTAGGTACCACAACATATTTAAGACCTCTTTGACATTATAATAAATAATAAAGTACTGATGTAGTAAACCTGCTGCTGACAGTTATACGGTTAGAAAAATCCTGAAGTTCTGCTTTTGTCCACCTCCGTCTGAAATAAAAGATGCATTGTTTCAAAAAAATTGCAAGAAATTTTGAGAAGTGAATGTATCAACATTATCGCTGTAAACTGCATTTGTGCTGCGCAAGAACAAAAAGCCTGACAGACCGAGCTACAATAACTCGTGCAGGACGTCGTGAGGATTGTTTGAACAGATGCGTGTGGGTGGAGAGATGCTTATAAAAAATGTTTGTCATACTATTTCCTGGAATCATTTGATAACCTTAATGTTGACTTCTCTTTTAGTAGTGAAAGAAATGCCAATGTACAGTGATTCAGTTGTTCGTGTGCGTATTTAGGCTGTAGACACTGACCTTGTTACCATCTGTATCCTGATTGTGTTATCATCAGCCGGAGCACATGACATGAATGTAACCAAGGACCAAGAGATCAAGTCGAATTAGCCTGAGATATTCTGTTTCCTGTTGTGGCTGAAAACGTAAACTTAAGCATACTTCAGCCATAATCACTGAAATAAATGTCACTAAGGACAGTTTATGTCCTGTAATAAGCCTCATCCCAGTTTTGGAACTGTTTCCTCATTATTCTTCTGTGAACACTTAGCACTTACACACTTACCATCCATCACCCTCTATGTTTCATTGAACAACACACACACCACGTTTTCCACATCAATCATATGTGTCTGGTCTGTAGTCTCACAATAGGTACGCTGGGTAAATAAGGTCTTACCGCTGTCCGTCCTCTGGGACGTGTGCGCTCGATTTGCACAGGAAGTGTTATGGTTGACAAGGAGGTTTCTCAGACCTGTCGGAAAAATATGACCAGAGTTTTGGGTCACCACAGCAACGGCATGTGTTCCCCATCAGGCCTTGTTGTGAAACTTCCAATGGGGGCCGGCTGCAGAGGAAACAATTAGATCCCCTCTAAGTCTTCCTATAAGTATTCTTCCAAGATTTTTCTGAGAAAGTTGTGTTTTCAGTGCAGACTTGTGATCTGGGATATTTGGCCTCGGTACTGGTGCAACATGTGCTTTTGTAAATAATGTTTCATAAGACATTTCCCCACATCATAAAGTCATGGTAAAAAAAAACCTTGTCTACATCGTACTGAAATTAGGAATATCAACTTGATGTAATTTACAAGTATACAGAAGCTAATCATGTGTGAAGCCCTCGATTCAGTGAGTGAACGCTCCTAAACCTTTGCCATGATTTGCTCCCTTGCAAACCATCCAGGAATGTGGGTGGCAGCTGGAATGGCAGCGAGTGCTGCATATCCTCATGTGGGAAAATACAAAATCTCTTCCAGGCTGCCAAATTGAATTGTGGGATTGGCTGGCTGCATGGGTCGAGATTACATGGGTATCCCTGACGCTAATGTGACTCAGGGCCAAAATCACAGCTGGGTATTCGACTGCTGTAAATCTGATCACTCAGACTTGGTGCTTTCCACCGCTGTGTGCTATTTTATTCTTTAACCATTTGTAAATGGTTCGTTTTTTAATGAAAAGTGCTGTATACATAGTTATTGAGGGCCACAACCTATTTCTTCCCTGTTGTTTTCTTTTAAGTGGCAAAATATTTACACCTGCTGATAAAATCACATCAATCATTAGATTGGAATTGGGGGAAGAGAGATTTAGGGCTGGGTATTGTTAATACATTTCCATTACTGGTACTAGTAACAATACCTTTTTCAATACCAATTTTAAAAAGTCCATTTCAACAAAAGGAAAATGACATAACACGTTACGGTACAAATCTTTAGTTTTCATGCAGTTTAGAAGGGGAGAGTGTATACCAGGTTGTTTTCTGCTGCTCCAATTAACAGATGTCTCCTCAACACTTCACATGAAAGCTATTGCTATAGATGTTCTCTAAATACCTCGCATGCTGTCCGTAGTCAACTTCATCAAGTTTTCATTGCTATTTTAATGTTTCCCTGTTAGTGATCATGTTGTTCTCTACAGTTAAATGTTTTTTTTTATCAATGAAACCTACGTTGGGTCAAAACAACTTCCCAAGCCTTGATTGTAGCTCCAGTGGCCCCTCAAACTCCGAATATAATTCACTATACATACCTCTGTGCCTTCGGGTGTGATCTACGTCAGAGAGCAGCTTTTCCGAGGAAATTGAGTTTTCCTTTGTGGACTTTTATAAACACGAAGGTCACCGTATGGGTGATCAACTGTATGGAAGCTGTGAGGGCATCATAATCACAGTGATAAAATGTAACAGTGGGATTATAGAGGCGACACTCCCATGATCGACCTCATTACATGGACTCAGACATGCAGACACACAGGTGGTTGATGTCTGAGGTGAGGGCAACACCTCATTTCAGACTGTTCGCAATAGTTATCACACACACACTCACACACACACACACACACACAAACACACACATTTACACTCAGGCTGCAGCTGTGTCCTGCTTACACACACATGTGCTCGGACCACAGTCTTGCGACATCTCATTCCTCCGACATGAGGCAATAGCACAGGTGTCGGGCCCCAGAGACCCATGGGAAGCTGGAGGTCCAGGCTGTTCTGTTCTCAGGGATCCCCCCCTCAAGTGTTCAACACACACACCCTCAGCACGCACGCAGACTCTCTCACACACACTTCAGTCTAACCAGTGGTCATTAGCAGCGCTCTGTATCAACACATGGTCTGGATACTCTCAGGTCTCTGGCGTGTGCACGTGCTCGGTGAAAATTAGCTCTGGGCCTAAACACATTAATTTGAATGTAAACTGGTCTCAAAGCAGCCGAATCACTCTGTGCTGGATGGCCAAACGAAGAGCAGCAGACGCCCATGAGAAACAGAGCAAGTGACAACAAATGACTGATGTTATTGTGTCATCTGTTTTTATCCCTTTACTTCATCTCGTTTTCTGAAAAACATACAAGCATGTTAAGAGGATGAGTCAGAGAAACTTGCTGTTGCACCAGCTGAGAACATGAAGCTTAGATGTTTTCACAAATCTGGCTGAAGGTTTGTCTCCGTGGCAACAAAGCTATAATTTTGTCACGGAAAGCACTTCAATATATACTTCTTTTTTTTCCCCCCATTGCTATTCCACTTGTGCTTTTTCTTAACTCTGTCTGTATCATTTTATATTTGCTCTGATCCAACATGGCCATCAAGGATGTTCAGAAGTAGGACATCCTCTTTCAGCAAGCTGACCTCTGTGGCCACAGCCAGGAGATCTAAACACACTCTCATAGATATCTAAACATCATCTCCAGATGTTTATTTACTCTGCTTTAGTCCTCCTCAGGGCATCCAGTTAAGGACCCTCTTTGTCCTGTAAGCAGAGCCCCTGAAGCCTGTCCCCTAACCTTTAATCCCACACCCAACCCTCCAGGGGACCTGAGACTCCCCCCCCCACATCCCCAACTGGGCATCAAGCGTAAGGGATGCGAATCTTCAGGAAATGAGTCCAGGAAAAACATGTGAACAGGGTCGCAGAGCAGCGGGACCAAATCCACCAGTGTCTGGACCCGGTGCGGGAGGCAGAGAGAGGGCAGACTTTTATGTTCTGTAATTCACCCTGCGGCCCTCTTTTCCTAATTTCCTTCATTTCTTTTTGCTTTTCTTCCTTTATTCATTTTTCCTTCCTCACATTAATCTATTCACTTCTTTCTTATCATCTTTCCTTCTTTCTTCCATCCTCAAATCCATCTTTAGCATTTGCCCCCTCACCTCCCCTTTTCACTCCACCTTTTCTTCCCTCCTTAATTTTTTTTGTCATATACTTATTTAATTTCTTCCCTTCGTTCCTAATTTATTTTCCAGATTCAGTCTTTTCTTATTAAAGCATCAGTGTGCTTCGTATGGATGAAACCACGTCTCCCCACCTTTCTGACTGAAAAGCTGCATCCAACGCTCTAAAACGAACAATCCAACGCTTGGTCGTTTGTAAGGAGGAAATCAAATAAGCAGAGCTTGAACTCTCTTAAACCTTGAATCATTTGTCACAGTTATGTACAAACAAGCTCAACACGATGAATGGTTTTTGGTGGGAATGTTATCAACAAAAGCGAAATGAAACAAAATGAAGCGAGTGATTTAAACGTCCACTGAAGCCTTCGCTCCACATTAGTCTTCATTTGTTTGAGATTTGACTGACTGCTCTTCGAATTACACCATCTTGTTGCTTCTTCTTCTGCTGCTTTGGTTTAATGGCACCATCAGCTCCATCAACTGTCTACTCCTGGTAACCTGCTGCCAGACATGGATGTAAATGTGAATTTATTAGCATGTTCGTTTGCCAGGTTTTTGTACATTTGTGCCACATTTGGATGAAAACTTTTCCACTGCACATATCAGCTCTATTCTCCACTATCTTTTTGGTACCAGATGCTTTTCTGAATTTCGTTTCATTTCCTGCCTCAATGTGCTGCCGTAACGATACGTGAAACGACTGATATAATCTTTGATGTGACTCGCACAATTGCTGGACCCTTTTGTCGGCAACCTGCCAGAGGAACGTCAACTCCTTAACTTGCATGTGTCCAAGACCAAACAGAGAGAGTAGAGGCAAGCCGTTACCAGCAGTGAAAAACAGTCTTTAGAAACAGCTGTAAACACTTTGTTCAATGACATGTGGTACAAATTACTTTTTTTTATTTATTTATTTATTTTTTATTCCCAAGCTTTAATTCACCCACGTTCCTCAATACCTACTGGAACTACTCCTCAGTTGCAGACTCCAGTGTTTTGGTATCCATGCAGCAGGCAGCTCACAGAGACACTCTCCAGGATTTGAAACTCATCAGTAGACGTTTACACGAGTGAGTGTTGTTTGAATGTGAAAACACCCAATCTGGTCTGTTGATGTGTCTGAGGAAGTGTGGGGCCGTCAGCTTCCCGTCCCACAGTGATGACATCAGAAGGTACGGGGTCATGCTGCATGGCATCAGTCCTCCCTCACCATAACAGTCTCTGTTTAGAGTGCAGGTTTATTCCTGAGGAAATACAGTATATACAACCCCCAGGAAGGCAAACCGATTCAGACACGAGGTACTAACATTGTTTGCGAATTCAGAGCTGAATAAATAACCAGTACAGATGAAAAACAGACCCAGAGGCAGGAGTGGCACCAGTTCTAGTTTGGAAAAGGCGAGCATGTGCATGCATGTATATCTTAGATAGATATCGTTTCACTGTAACAAGCAGCCGTAGACTAAATGTCGAATATCCTCCACATTGTGAAGCTTCAGCGTGAACAAGTAGAAAACAGGAAGTGTTTAATTGAAGCTGGTAGATTAAAAACATTTCGGGAATGTCTTGGTTTTTGCTAACGGCACTTTTTTTAATTTATGTTAGCCTCTTGTTTTCCTGTTATTTATCATAACTCCTTTCCTTGTTGACTCTTTTTATCTTGATAATTAATGTTTTAGTCAGTAACTCTGCCCTACTCCTGTGTAAAAAATTACAAAATGTCCTCTATAGTTTCCAGTTTTTGTAGACAGACAGATGGAATAACAGAGCAGCTTTCCGGCCATTTGTTTATTGATTTATTTTATTTTTTTCAGAGGTCAGAGGTTTGCACTCTGGGCTGTGCGTTCCCATCCTGTTCTTAGCGTGTCGTTCCCAAACTGTCCACCCCAGGGGACAGTCTGGACCCAGATGAAATTTATGTTGTCAGACGGGGGAACTTTTAATAGATCAGTGATTTAGGAATGAGAAATGCAAACACACCCACGTACACAGAGAGGGAGCACAGAGAGAGATGATTGCTACTGCAATTTAAACTGTGTGAAGAGGAGGGATTTTCTCAGAGATTTTTTTTCATATGGGTCATACATAATGAGGGCCCTCGCTTAAGTTTACAGAAGTAAATCAGTGAAGCGTATAAGTACTTTAATAGTTCAATTTTTCTCCATGTGAAAACTCTGTTGCAGGGCAGGGTTTGGAGTGGTCAGAAGAGAGCTCGCCTATCATCACCTCAATCTAAGAATTGGTGCATTTGTTTTGACTTAAGGATGAACTCTTCATATCAATATAGAGAGTGAGTCCTCTTCTTCAAAGCCTCAGTGTTGTAACAACATGCAGAATGGACAAACCAAACACTGGATCCAGAGATGGCCTCTGTATTTTCTCCTTGTTTGGAAGTTTAATGCAAATTGCAACCTCACCACTAGATGCCACTAAACGCCACTCCTTTAACTGGAGAGTTTTCCCAAAATACAAAGAAAAACATATTTCCTGACTTCCATGTAGTTTTGTTTATGGGTTATTTTGTTCATATTTCTATTTTTATCTGAATACTTCACTGTGAACAGTTTTAATTTGAACTAGTCACAGATGGAATTTGGGTGAACTGCTGCCCTGCAAGACATGAACGTAACTAGCAACACCTGTCCCACACCTGCACCTCTGGATCTTAACAGTTAAACACAACTTCAGTGATCTTTAACTATTCAGTGCATCGTTTAGGTTTGTTTCAGATCTGTGGTAAGCCTCAGTTGTTCATGGAGCATCAGTTCTCATCATCCTCATGCATCCCTGCAGCAGCTGTGTGTCTGAAGTTATCTTCTCTCACTTTATATTTAACTTGTTCCACAGAAAATGGAATCATTTTTTTTCCCTATCAGCATCCCATCAGCCCACACCTTTGTGTGTGTGGTAGTTTATGTTCCTGGAAATGAGGTGGGAAGTATAAAAAGCAGACATGAGTTGGCAGACCGCTGTGGGCAGGGCTGGTGTTTTATTGCTCTTTTACAATCTTTCGTTTTGCCTGTTTCTTAGCAATCCTCATCTCTTGTGTTCATTATCACACTTTGTTTTATTGCCATTTATTTCTAGGTTTCTGTAGTTTAATCTTGTCTGTTCAGTCTGTTTTGTTTTTTTCCCCCTAATGACACATACATCTTTGTCACCTGTCTGTATTTCAATCTCTCTTTTTGATGTGACTTTGTGAAGTCAGCACCTTCTTTAAATCAGTGACTTAGACACCCTGCTACAACACCTAATTACTTGTACATCAAGCCTAAGACTGTTGCTTTGATGATTTAAATTTTGGTTGCAAATCTTTATGCTATATTACACACGTTGGAATAGTGAAGACATATCTCTTTTTACTTTTTATGATTCATTTATTCATCTATAAATCCAAGTTGAGGTCTTGTATAATAACTTTTACTGTCAACCGAATAATATAAGACGAACATTAGAATGAGGGAATGGGCTACCTTGAAAAGTCAAGTCCAAAAATACAACTATTTCAAATAACATTGCCAAATGTTCTCTGTTACCTGTAGTGTAAAGCATTGTCTTTAAATTTAAATTCATAAATTGGTTGGTCTCTTCTGATAGTTTGATAAATGTCCTTTCAGAGCCACTTTGTACGAGTATCCTTTGAAATTAAACTATAAAGTGTGCAAAGGTGGTGTCTGAATTCAATAGTAACCTTTATCATGGTGAGCACAGTTTGTATTAGGTTGAGGAGAAACAACCATGAAATCATGTAAAACACACTGCAGGTTTCCAGCTACAACAAAGAAAAGTCTTTGTTGAGTTTTAACTTTTAAACAATGGATTCTGGGAAGTCAGTGCTTCTTTCCTTCAACTTATGAAGTGGTCTGAAAATAAAAAGTAGACGTTTCAATTTGAATTAATAAAACCTATGTATTTACACAGATCAATGAGAAACGGTTGACTGATTCCAGTGAAGTCCAGATGTTTTAGTGTACAGTACTTTGCTCCAATCAGGACGTCTGGAAATTATTGTTCGTCTGTGATGCTATCACGTCCTGGAGCTCACAATATGAGAGGCCAAATGCATGACATGAGCTATCTGTGACGGGAAGGAAAATAAAGCAGGATAGACAGTTATGAGTTGCAAAAAAAAAGAAAAGAAAAGCCTGAGGACAGGACATGTCTCCTGAGGCTCATAATCTGGTAAAGTCATGACCAGCCTTCAAAGACAGGAATTCAGACTTAAAAGGAACAAGCATACATCTGTGTTCAGTGTCCTTTAGTCAGTCCAAGACATGTTCCTGTGAGGAGCACTCGACTTCCTATGATCACAGGTTACTTATTTTTACAGCACTCAGCTGTAAAAAAAAAAAAAAAAGAATATTTCTCTTTCTTATCACTCATTATGCATTTCCACTTTCCTGACCGATCTCATGGTATCTGTTGGTGGCTGTCTGATTTGTAGGCATGTTGGTCACCCAGAGGAGACAGTAAGGGAAGACAGCCAGACAAAGGAGGGTGAGAAGACGAGCTACAAGGGATGCGAGGACACTTGAGAGTTCGGAGAGGAGGGGAGGAAATGCAGAGTGGAAGTATTGTGAGCAGATAAGAATGGGGAGTATAGACGTATGAAGGAAGTGGCGCTGTGGAGAACCGGTAATTAAAGCGGACTGAAGAGATACTTTATCTCAGGAGAGAATAGAGGAGGTTGGAAATGGTTGACATCCTAATGTACTGTAAACTGGCTACAGCTATGGGGAACAGGTTTGGTTGGTTTGATTCAGACACGGAAAACAATCTCGTTCTAACAGAGTATTGACCGACCACATCTTTGGGGTTAAAAATGTGCCATCTTGTCCTCCTCGCTGCATCACACTGACCCTGATCCGTCAAGAACTCTGTCTTCTGCATTTGTTCGTTTTCTCGATACAGTCAATCCTACAAAAGCGGATTGGAGCACACAGTTTAGGACAATGTCTCTTCAAAGTTGCACTCTTTGTAAAAATGATGGAAGTAGTTAAATGAAGTCTGACAAAAGTAAGAAGGTTTTTAATGATGATAATAAATGCATTTCCTTTGAAGAATATTAAGGCCCTCCAACCAATTTTATCTTTAACAAACACAATTATACAGAACAATACTCAGTGATGGTTTTGTTTTCCCTTCAATTTGGAAATGGCCATTTAAACCACTTCTTGCTGACGGCTCCCGCTCTAAAGCTGGACATAGTTAGACAGTCGAGCCAGAACACAACACGTTGCTGGTTGATAAATCATGATCCTTTACTGGTAGTGCCTTATCTAACTTACCGGTATAGTTGTTAACCTATCAGGAGTTCTCCTGTGATCTATGATTCAAAGTTATGCACAAGTGGGCGGCTATGTGCCTGTAATAATATATCTGGGTGAAAAACAATTCCTTTTAAACACAAAATTTGTTTTTGGGTGTACCTTTAATTTTTTAAGTGTTTACAGGAGAGTTGTTACTGCAAGTCCACACACACACAAATATGCACTTGGAAACATCGCCACCTTTAGCCGATATAGAAGGAGCCTGGTATTTATCAGCTCTCTGTTTAAGCCATGCAGAAAGATGTCAAGCAGTGTACCATGCAAGTGCTTTAGACAATGATCTCTTCTATACCCGCATGTTCACACACACACAAGTTTTACTTAAAACATGCCATTTTTTTAAAATTACTCCCTTCCAGCTGCCCTCCTTCACTGTATATTTAGTTTATTCCCTCTGCGTGTGAATTATTGCAGATGTATTGCTCTGATAGAACCATTTGTCTTCAGAAAATTTGTCAGCTTGATTAATTTCCTTTTTATGAGGATGATGATTTACATCTGTGTATATGGTAGGAGTTCATCTTACCTAATGTGCCTGCAGGGACTTTCTTTTCCATCATGACAATAGAGAAAATGAGGTTTCACGGCAAATGAAACATCTGGTTTCTAAACTTTAAATTACATCTATAATCTTCTTGACAAGAAGGGTCATTTATTTACTCTGTCTTCTTTTATTATAAAAAAATATATATATATTAGTCCACAATGAGTAATGAAGAGAACTGGGTGTCACTGTTGTGTTCTGCTGAGATGGACGTCGAGCTTCCATCAACACTATAACTGATATATATTATTAATATTGTGATATATGTGGCACTGACAACAAACTTGTGACATGTTCCGCTCAACAAAATCAGAGATGCCTACTTTTTTTTTTTCTTTCAGATATTCAAACTGTTGTTTTTTTTAAGCCTGTTCAGGACATGTTTTTGTATTCTAAATTATTTTTTTTAGCCTCATTAGTGGTGGAACTCATATTTCAGTTCAACAGTTCAGTTCTAACAACTACTGGATGGACATTCACGGTTCCCAGCGGGTGAATCCTAACGACTCTGATGAAGGTGCACATGTCTCAATAACTGTTGCCAAGGCTACCATTAAACTTGTTGCAGATATTTGTTTTCCCTGCAGGATAAACTGTAGTACAGTTGGTGAAGCACTGACTTTTCAGCGACAGAATATTGCAGAGTAGCCTGCATGGTGATACACTGATGTTTTGTCTGTACAGTTCTTCAGCTGTTTCAAACTGTAAATGAAAAAAAAAAAAAAATCTCTGCGTAAACCACTGTTAAACACATTATTCATGTGGCGGTGGAGTTGTTTTGACAGGACTGTTGTCGGTTGTCTGCTCTATAGGCAACAGCTGCGGGGTCGACATTGAACAGAGACAAAACACACACCTCCTGTTCCAAAAGCCACCCATAGACAAAGCTCATGACTGACCGACACACACACACACACACACACACACACACACACACACACACACACACACACACACACACACACACACACACACACACACACACACACACACACACACACAAACACACACACACACACACACACACAAAACACACACATGTGCTGCATGTACAAGTGCACACGTATCTAGCTTCTAGTTCAACTTTATCTCACACTATCTGCATCTGATTTGTCTGTGAGCTCATTTGAATAGTTCTTTGGCATTGTTTAGACTCCCCTCAGTTTTATGAATTCCTCTGAGACCCTTGCCTTTAGACTTGTATAACACTGACCAGAGCATTTCTGTCTGGGGACAAACAGTATCACTGTTTATGTTGATTCTCGCAGGAAGACTTTTTAACCTCTGAGGTCATCACTTACTGATGCCATGAACCCCCAGACCATAAAAACACACCAGATTCCCAGATTCTTCACCCTCACGTTTTGTTACCCTTGTAAAACCCTGGCCTTCGGGTTATTCAGTTTCCATCCCACCGATGCTCGTCCACTTTCCCCTGTTCGTGTGAATGTTTGTCACAGTGAGAAACACTGAGTTGTATGTGTGTAAAGCACCTGTTTTCCATCTCTTAAGAGACTCCACCTGACCTCAAACACCCACCTGCACTGAACAAGTCATCGATATTCGTGACATTTGCTTGTTTGTTTGTGTCCTGAGCTTCTCTTCTGTCCACGTCATCTTATTTTCTAGTGAGGACGAGAAATGTTAGGGAGATAAAAATGAAGTCTTTAAAAATATAGCAGCACGTCAGTGGCGGATACTTCTGCCTCTGCCAGGCTCACTTGTTCTACCTTCCTATCTGCATGTCTGTCTTCTCTCTTTCACCACTCTGAGTATCATAATCAAATTGTTATATTTAGCCTGCAGATTAGGGGGCTGTCTGCAGTTTCAAATAGTCTGAATATGGCTGAACAGCCATATGAACTGCCTTTTTGGAGATGTTTGACACCAGAGTTAAGCTTTATTTATCTAAACGTAATCTCCTTGCTGCTCTATATCTGTCTTGAAATAACAGTGTGCGTGTGTGAGGGGGAATTTTAGAGGGTTTTGGTTCTTGCATGTGCCGTAAAGAGGGTTTTACCGTTTATCAGAAGCCAGATCAGATATTTCACCATGAAGCTTTTGGTCTGTTTCCAGGCACTTTCTGTGTAAGTGGCTCTTATGAAGTGTCTCATTCTGTCTCTTTAAAGTTGGAAAAAACTCAAATGAGTGTGTTCTTTAGATCGTACAGTATGTTCCAATACTTATTTTGTTAATGTGTTGAAGTCACTGAGTCTGGCAGTCAATTTTACCAAGCAGTCATTTTATACAGTTTGGCCACTGAAGGGGTGTAAAGAGTAAGGACAGCTGAGGGAGATGATCTTTTTAGAAAAAGTAAAGTGTATGTCTCCCTCTAGTGATGCAAGGAGAAATTCTAAGGAGAATGTTTTTTAAATAATTTGAGGGAAAATGTGGGAAATATTTTTAAGTGATAGAATGTGTCCTGTCACACTTTTTGTTTCGTATTGTTGTGATACTTTGGTTCTTATTTCTGGATTTGTTCCTCTTCATAATACTTGTCCTCCTATTTTCAAATCTCTCTTCACAGGTAAGTTTTTCACCACCCTTTTTTTTCCCCCCTTTGTTCATTTTCACACTCATGACTGAAAAATAGAAACAAAATGATACATGAGTCTTATAAATTGGGATACAAATCTGTAGCATTTTGCAATTTATTTGACATGTTCAATCCTTAAAATGACGTTAACTTCAACTCTTTTTTTTCAACTCATCTCAGGGTGCCCCTGGGCCTCTTGGTCCACAGGGCCCACATGGGCCTTCGGGGAGACCAGGGGATCCAGGTATCGAGGGTCCAAAAGGGCAGAAAGGTGACAGTGGCCGTGGTGGCATGATTGGTCTCAAAGGAAATATGGTAAGAAACTCTTTATCTTTTCTTAATTTGTTGTTCAAACATATATTACAGTGACAGCGACTTTGTTTAACGTGTGATTCTTGTTGCTCCACAGGGAATGACCGGTGTGCCCGGGTTCTCTGGAAACAATGGTATTCCTGTAAGTCCATCCTGCAGTCCGGATGAGTGCAGTGGGAGGTCGCTGTATGCTGACAGAGTGCTGATTCTGCTTGTGTCACTCTCTCTGCAGGGCCACCCCGGACAAGCTGGGCCCAGGGGGAAGCCAGGTGCAGACGGCTGTAACGGGACTCATGGAGAACCAGGGTTACCGGGGGGATCCGGCTATGACGGCGGAACGGGTTTTCCTGTGTGTGAAACCAAATACGCGCAGACAGTGATCTGTAAAAACAAAGAGATTGATTTCCTGTGACGATTAATGTCTGTGTCTCTGTTTTTCCTTCCTCAGGGACAACCAGGCAGGAAGGGAGAGAAGGGAGAAACTCTGGAAATCAGTGTGTACATGCAGCGTTTCAGGGTGAGGAAAAGGAGCTCATGCTTTTTGTTGTGAAGGATACTGACTCCATAAATTAGCATTTTTTTTACTTGATATTAGCAAATGTACTTAATTACTTAGTTCTTATTGACTTCTTTGAACATCTGTCCTCAGGGAGATCCAGGCGCACCAGGACTCAATGGAATATTTGTAAGACACATTTTCTAATCCAGTTTATTATCTTAAACTTATTTCATGCAATACCAATCCTTCCCAGCTGTCATCTTTCATTTGATTTTTTTCAGGGGCCTACAGGAAATCCAGGATGGCAAGGTAACAGAGGCTTACAAGGGCCAAAGGTACGTGTTTGCGCATGTTTGAGTGCAAGTTTAGGTGTAAAATTAAAGACCTGATATTATTATACTGTGCCTGAACGTTTCTGTGTCTTCTGCTAGGGTCCCCCAGGGCCTCCTGGTCCCCGTGGATCAAAGGTAAGGCAATAATATAATATATGTGATTTAATAAGGTTTTAAGTTGATATATGACTGTGTAAAGACTGCTGCAAAATGGTATTATATTCTGAGTCTAAAATGTGACCCATGAACTGAAATTTTGAATATCAATTAATGTGCTTTTTTTTCTGGGCAGGGCACTATGACCAAAGTGTTCAAAGGACTCAAAGGAGACCAGGTGAGTGACCATATTTCATTACTAAAATTCATCAGTTGGGTCCACTTGCAGTACTGTAAAGCAAATATATAAAAACAAAATTGTTGTTGCACAGAAAATCCTGAATTAATTTCGGACACAAATCATCTGATCCACCTCAGTTTAAGGTTTAAATCTGTACTTTCAGATGCAATAATTTGCAGTAGTAAAAAGTAACGAAAGTAAATTTTTCTCAAGTACTGTGCAGTTTAGAGATACTGGCACTTAAGTATTTCAATTAAATGTATTTTTTTCTCCACTATATTTCAGGGGAAAGTATTGAACTTTTTATTCTTTCCTATTTACTGACCGTTATAGTACTGCAAACTATAATTATACTATAATAAACTACAAACTGCTTTTTTTTTTTTTTAAACAAGTTTTCTTTTTTATTCTTCAAATTGTGTTTCATTGTAAGAGATATCTGTTGGATGTACCACCAAAGAGATACACAACAAGTCAAAAGTCCAAAAAACAAATATATGTACATTTTTGTAGGGGATGTATCTTGTACAACAAACCAGTAAACTACCTATCTGTGCTTTGATGCATCACTATTAACAAGTGAGCAATTTTGTAATATTTGCATGTCAGTGGCAGCAGCATTTTTTTTACTAGCTTTTTATTTTAGAACTTCAAGTGCATTTTGCTGGGAACTCTGTACTGTTACCGAACTTCAGTAAAGGATGTGAATGCTTCTGAAGTGGCTGACTTTTGTTGCACTTCCTGCTTTCACCACAGGGGGACATTGGACCACCAGGGCAACCAGGAAACTCGACTCACCAGCATGCTCTGCCCCCCTCTGGACATCAGCAACAAGTGCTCATTTTTATGGATTAACCTGTTTTAATCAAATTTAAAGATGGTTTCTGAAACAAGAAATAGAAATCAGAGCATTGTAAGCACTGACACATGTACCATGAAAATACTCTACTTGTATTTCTACAGGGACCTCCTGGAGAGAAAGGTCTGAAAGGAGAAAGTGGAGATCTGGTATGTGGTCACTCATGAGCCATCATCTTATTGATCGTATATGCATCCCAACACAATCACATTTCTTTGTCTTACATATCCACACACACATACATTCACATCTCCGCATGTCACTTCTTCTGCTGATCTTCTCTTTTGGTCGGTTTATTTCAGGCAGACAACAGAGGAGAAAAGGGTGTTGTGGGATTACCTGGACCGCGGGTGAGCACGGGTACATTTCTACACATACACGTCAAACGATGTCCACTATCCAAATTAAATGTTATGTGCTGTTTTGGTTTTGTTCTAGGGTGCAGGGGGTGCAAACGGAAGACCTGGACCAAGGGTACGTTTGTGTGAAAAAAGAGAAATGTTGTATACATGTTGTTGTATCCTTAAATTAAAATTAAATGTAATTTTATGAATCGATTATTTCAACTCTATTTCAGGGAGATCCTGGTGAAACAGGACCAAAAGGCAGAGATGGTCTGAAGGTGAGAATACAACCCTGATTATGCAATTTAAACTGTTTTCTGTATGACTGATTTTGAAATGAAAGGAAGAAACTGTGAGATATTTTTGGACTTTCCCTGGAATTTGGTGTCTTGTCACAAAAACAGAATCTCTTCTAATAAGCTAGTGTCGACAGTGGAGGCCTAAAGACACAAACTGCAGCTGACTGATTCATTTTAGACAAGTTTTCAACACAGGGTTCAATTCTGTCAAATATATATAAGTAATATAATATAAGTAAACAGCTTAATTAGCATTAAATGTCAGTTCACGCCTCAAACAAATATCAACTACATTTTTGTCACATTATTATCTTTAAGAAAATGTTCTGAAGGAAACAAGATCAAGGATTAAAAAGAAAACTAGATTATGATAAAACACACAGACTACAACAACTGGATAATTGTGAAGGTCACATCTGATTTATAAACTGTTAAATGACTCCAGCCAGTGAATACAGAAAGACTGACAGTGTGTGTCGATTTCAGGGAGTCATGGGTGACAGAGGAGACCTGATTACATCAGAATCTTTGTGGCCTGGGTCTTCAACGGGTGAGTTGATCAATACCAGAGAAACAGACAAATGATGAGTTAATAGGAAACAGAAGAACAGTTTTGATTATAAGATTAAACTGATGGTGTTAACAGGAAGTGGGCTACAAATTCGTTGCTGACGTAAAGTGAAACTCAGCAGTTTTACAGCTGCAATGATTAGTCAACTAAATTGATAAAATGATCAACAAAAATTGATCACCAATTATTTTGATGATCATTTGGAGACATATAATTTTTTTTAAAAAGCAAAATGTTTCTGATTCCAGGTTTGTAAATGTGAATTGTAGGCTGCACCTCGGGCTTTAAGAAACACTGACCGTCCTTTTTTACCATTTTTGACATTTTAACGACCGAGCAGCTAATTGATTAATCGACCCAAATATCGCAAATTAGTTGACTATACAAATTTTTGTTTGTTTATGGAAATGAGTGTCATTACTGACGTTAAACTGAAGAGCTTCTTTTCCTGCAGAGATATCATCAGTCCATGAACTGTAATTAATTAATAAATGAAACGTGACTTGTTGAGGATACATTAAGGGGTCTGTGTCATATAAGTGTGGGGAAAAAAAGGTGTCAGCTACAAATGTGGAACAGAAATTTAGTTGTTGCTTGAAGAATAAGAGAATCTCTGTGTTCCAGAAATATTAAACAAACACCACAATCAGTATTATAATTACAGTGTACAACAGTTAGAAACTCTAGATGAATTGATCAAGGCAGTTACAGCCAGTGCCATTGACGTCTGAGCAGAAGATGGTGGGAACAGCTTGTTGCTAATAAATGTGTCTTGTGTTTGATTTGACTTTATAAGCAGGGCCCCCCGGTCCTCCCGGCGAGCAGGGACCACAAGGAGAGAGGGGACCAGTAGGAGATCAAGGCTTCCCCGGACCCCCCGGACGTCCTGCCTTTGAAACACAGCAACAAGGTTTGTAAAACGACGCAATACAAAGAGACTCACTCACAGACTGAACAGAAAGAAAGCTGTTACAGAAAGAAAACAATGTGCACAGTGGACTGCTGAACACTCAGCTTTCAACTCAAAACGACAGCATAAACTGATGCTCGTAGTTCATAATATAAAATAAATATTCAGTGGTATAAGTTATCGACTTGCATAGTAAACATCAACCACCGAAAATCTTTTGGATAACAAAAATCTGGAAGACAATTAGACTAAACATACACACACTACTTTACACTTATAAAAACTTCCCCTGTACTTTGGTCAGAAGCAGGAGATTTCAGCAGGTGAGAACAAAAGAAACACGAGTTGTTGTTGTCACTGTTGTAGTAACTTTGTAAATTTCCCTCTGTGTGCGCCAGTGTGGGATTTCTTCGGGCCCTTTGGTTTCAAGGGAGACCAAGGAGAGAAGGGCCAACAAGGAGAACCAGGACACCCTGCTGTCAGCGCGGGACCCCCAGGAGCCGACGGGCGTCCAGGAGACAGAGGCTCTCCTGGACCGAAAGGAACATGTGAGTGAATGAGTGAGTGGTAAAAAGAGGAGTTTCAGTGTTCTCCTCTTTGTTTCTAAAATGTCTCTTTGTTGTGCTCCTGTTTGTTTCTAGGGGCAGAGTTCTTTAAGGGAGCTCCCGGAGGAGGAGGAAGGCCCGGCAATGCAGGCTCCAAAGGAGTGAAAGGTGCTGCAGGCATACTGTTCCTACTACAGACTATTAGTTACATCATTTCTGATGTATTACCTCTTCCTTTTATATTTTTATAATCAGTTCATGTTCCTACAATATTTGCAAAAGGACCGTGCTGCTGACCTGTGGCTGTGATGTGTATGTTTAGGTGATCACGGAGAATGTGTGTGCACCAATGGAAACTCTCCTCCTGGTTTGCCTGGCCCTGCTGGCGAGGTCGGTGATCCTGGGATGACTGGAGAGTTCGGTCGGGAGGGCGATTTAGGAGATCCGGGTCTCATCGGAGATGACGGGCTTTCTGTAAGAAAAATCCAGAAAAACACGTTGTTTGAAGCCCTTCTGTATTCCCTCACACTTTCCTGTGTTATGTTGTAGGGACTTCCTGGGCCCGGTGGCGTGCCAGGGCCAAAAGGACAAAAAGGAAAAGCAAGTGTTGCCACGGAGAAAGGTGCGGTGTTCATGCTTTTTCATCTCATTTCTGATCAGCACCAGGGGCACAAATGGGGCAGAAAAAAAGTAACCTGTGCCATGTCTGTGCACACGGGGAGTGGTTACATGTTTGTTGATGTATGTTTGTGTGTCTATGCATGTGTGTGAATCCCACAGGATATCCCGGTGAACCAGGGGATTCAGGAAAAGATGGTGTGGCAGGAGCATCGGGTGCTCCAGGCCTGAACGGTCTTCTTGGTGTCCCTGGCAGTCAAGGTCTTCCAGTAAGTCCATCAGCGCTCTCCGTCATGACAGTTTCCTCTTGTATCTACGTTCTGTGTTACTTTCTCTCCTAAACTATTGTTGTCTGCTTTACTTTCCTCACCTCTCGTGACACATAACAATCCTACAGTGTGCTGACTGTGCTGGTTTATAAACAGGGAGAAGGGCCCCGGGGAGCACATGGAGACAAAGGTTTCCCGGGATTTCCTGGTCAACCCGGTGCAGCCGGGCTCAGGGGAGAGGCAGGTTCAGACCTTGGGGGGTTCAAAGGTCAGCGTGGTTTACCCGGTGACGACGGCCTCGTTGGTTATCATGGAGTTCCAGGAACACCTGGCAGTCCAGGTGAGGGGCAGCTGACTGCCTCCTTCTACGCTTTTATTCTGTCTCGTTTTGGTTGTTGCATATTTGTCCTTCAAGGCTTCATTGCTTCCCAGGGATTTTATCTGTTTTATCCCTATTAAGTTTTTCAGTCAACCTCGCCTCTCCTAAAATGCTCTCCTTTGTGATTTAATGCAAAGCAGGAAAATGGAATGAAGATGAATGGCTTTTGATTAAAAAAAGACGAAGCATGTCGAGTACATTTTGCCATTTTATTTACTTTTCTTTCTTCGCCTCTCGCCTCCTCGATGCAGGGGCTGCATCCCTCAAACCAGCTGTAGCTCAGCTTGTTTGAGATCGTGCTTCTGCTTTTGAATAACTCTTGTTTCGAATGCTTCTCTCTTTCATTCTCTCATTTGCGACTGAAAGGCGGCTGTAGTCCGACAGGAGATGGAGGACAGGTGGATGTAACAGGTAGCTGGTATAATAACATTTTCAACTTATTGCTCCTTTTATTCATTAACTCTATTGTGCTTTGCCTCTGGATTATTTGACTGGTACGCATGATCTTTTTTTAAATTTATCATTGTTTAATTTGTTATATAAACGTGAGATTGAATGTATTGAGATAGCAGCTAATGTAATGATAATGTTCTTAAAAAAAAATTAAAAAAAACATTCACGCTGGGCAGCAGTCAAAAATCACTTGCACCAAAAAAGTTATTTCTGAACAGTCACTTCAACAAACAACCATGATGTTCCCCTGAAGATTATATGTCTGTTGTTTTCTTCTCAGGTCTTTGCAAGGCTTTTCCAGGACCTCCTGGGCCTCCTGGACTTCCAGGACCCAATGGATCACCAGGTTTCCAAGGTAACGTAAGAGGAAGATAATGCCAAGTGTTGCCTTCAGGGTAATTGTTTTGAGACATTTTGATGATGCCCCATTATATTTTTGATCCACCAGGTCTTCCTGGCCAAAAAGGAACAACGGGTTCATACGGAGTAAAAGGAGAGAAAGGAGAACAAGGAGATCAAGGCCTGGGTGGTCGTCCTGGACCACCAGGTGAGGAGTGACAAGAAAACACTGACTATGCAATAGTCTGATAGATGGAAGTGATCACACTCACTCTGTGGTCAATTCATGTCAAAATCAGCACCTTTATCTTGTGGTGTCCCACAGGGTTCTGTTCTGGGTCCTCTGCTGTTCTGTTCTGCTCTTGGAGAGATCATTAGCCGTTACTCTGGCATCTCCTATCATTTTTAAGCTGAAAACATACAGCTGTATTGCTCTTTTAAACATGATCGAAGCAACCAATTGTCCATTTTAAATGTCTGTATAAATGCCATTGAGACTTGGATGAGGCTTTTATTTCTTCTCGTTTAGACTACTGTAACGCTCTTTGTAGCTGTTTAAGTCAGGCCTCTTTGAACCGGCGAAAATGCAGCTGCTCGCCTTTTAACTGGTCATAACAAGAGGTCGCATATCACCCTAGTTCGATCCACACTTCACTGGCTTCCAATAAAGTTTCGCTTTCATTTTAAAATACTGCTGCTGACCTTTCGAGCTCTCCATGGTCAAACACCCCAGAACATTGTTGATCTCTTTCTTCCCTGCACACTGAATCGCGCACTTAGGTACGCCGCTCAATGATTACTGGCCGTCCCTCGAACTCATTTTAAAAGACCGAGACCGAGCTTTTCAAACTGTGGCGCCGATGTTGTGGAATGCTCTCCATGTCACTACAATCGCTCGACTCCTGCGACATTTTTAAAAGACAGTTCAAAACGTTTTTGTTCAGACAGGCTTTTGGTAAGCCTGTCTATAAAGCTTATTTTATTTGTTATCCTTTTACTGGCTTTTCTCTCCACCACTGTCCTCGTGTGTTTGTTGCTGTGTGATTTTAACTGTTCAAAATCATACTGCTTGCGGGATGTTTTATTACTGTGAAGCACTTTGTCATTTTATATCTGTTAAAAGGGCTATACAAATAAACTTTACTTACTTACTTATACTTGATCCTTGATTTAAATATTGTCTTAAATCCAGATTTTCTTTTGTTGCTTTTCATTCCAGGTTTTGCGGGCCCCCGTGGAGACTTGGGAGTTCCTGGCATCAAAGGATCAGTTGGAGTCCCTGGTTCCTCTGGTATGCCGGGCAGGTACGGGATACAGGGTGAGAAGGGTGTTCACGGAGAAATCTTAGGAGCATCATTTGGACCGCCCGGTGATCCAGGACGGTCCGGGCTTCAAGGAGATAAGGGCCAAAGTGGAGATCCAGGCGAGCAAGGCTATCCAGGTTAGCTATGTTTTTACCTTGTTCCTTAATAGATAAAGAATTTGAGAACTACGATCCATTGTGTGTATTCATCCACCTGTTCAGGAATGGACGGCATGCCTGGTATGATTGGCTTCAAGGGGTTGAGTGGCCCTGCAGGCCTGGAGGGGAAGTTAGGAAAACCTGGGCCAGCAGGCAATTATGGCTTCCCTGGTGATCCTGGGAGAGGAGGTTCACCTGGGCCACATGGTGCTACAGGACAGCCAGGTTAGAGAAACATACACACTGACACACCGTCTCAGAATCGTTCTTGTTCACGTCCAACAACCGTGTTTCTTCTGGTACGTCATCCTGCTCACCAGGTGTGACTGGTGAAAGGGGAACCGAAGGAAACCCGGGCCCTCCAGGTCCAGCAGGATTAAAGGGGATCCCAGGGGCATACGGTGAGGACGGTGCCATCGGAGATTACGGCCAACCAGGTAATCCGGGACAGCCAGGTCCAGGCGGACACCCAGGACTTCCAGGAATGAAGGGTTGGTTCTTCAGATGAGCTTCTTCTTTTATAGTGCAGAATACGATAAAACCAACTAGTTCATCTAAATACGTCCATGATTCACACAGTTTTAGTCAAAATGTTTGTTCCTGGGACTTCTCTCTTTTTAGGGTACAAAGGCTCCCACGGCATGTCAGGTTTTTTGGGGGTCAAGGGTGAACAAGGGTTGGCTGGCTTCAGTGGCTCGAAAGGAGAGTCTGGAGTGCTGGGCCTACTTGGCCCAAAAGGAGTGGAAGGCCAAAGTGGAGAAAAAGGTCAGACTGCGACGTCACTGTTGTGTTGAGACACGCTAACAAACTCTGTAACTGACTCTCTACTTTGTTGCCAAAACTTTCCGCCAGGTGATCGTGGTCTGAGGGGACCGCCTGGAGAGAAGCCTCAAATCCCCGCTCAAATGATTGTTGACATGAAGGGAACCAAAGGAGAATATGGAAAGTTTGGAAATCAAGGGTTCGTTGGGCCAAGAGGTGTGCAGCTCAATCCGATACCAGTCCGTGTTTCCTTTTTACCTCGGCTGTCCTGTAACCCTCATGTTGTCACATCTCACACAGGTACTAAGGGTTTCCCTGGTGTGCCGGGCTTCGAGGGAACTCACGGTCTTCCTGGAGACCCCAGCAGTAAGAAAGGTTATTATGGAGAGCCAGGTGCACAGGGGCTACCAGGGGTCAAAGGAATGCCGGGGCCAACTGGGAACCGAGGAATTACAGGTTTCGAGGGAATGTCTGGCAACAAGGTGAGCAGAGCCACACGAGGAAAATTCATGCGAATCAGTAAATGCCCATTGTCGCCAAGATGTCAGTGTTTTTCTCAGATTGAGTTGAGACTTATTCATGAGGAACTGGGAAGTGGGAAACTCAGAGTGGAAGAAAAACCTGAATGCCTGCAGAACTGGAAATAACTCACTCGAAAAGCGGGACGTTTTTAAAGGCTCAGAAACGTTGGTTTGATGTCAGTTGACATGGCAGTGTTTGTGTTGAAAGGAAGAAATGTAGGTTACTTGCTTCGAAAATAGGCAGACGATTAGCCCAGCAGTCCTGGTTTGCTAGCTGTGTTACCTGTTACAAACGGTTGTGCTTCAAAACATGTAAAAATGTAGTGTACAATTAATATTGACCTCTTGAGCTCCGTTTCCTCTCTGTGTTGGTTTATATGAATTTTAATGAGCTCGTTTGATCCTTCTGTGTTGTTACAACAGAAATGGAGTGCATTTTCTGGGGTTGGTCATGTTGCCTGTTTGCGAATGTTCTCAATTCGGAAGTTGGATGTTCCCAAATGGGAACTTTCCTAAATCCTAGTTTGAACGCACGATTGTAATCAATGCAGCAATACCACTGATAGCCTGGCTGTAGCAGGATTCAGCTCATTAGTTTTGGTTTTACTACTTCGGTCAGTCTTTTCCACTTAGAGCAGGCAGCTGTTTTTAGCTTTAAATTGCCACGGGACACGACAGCAGACAGACAGAGATTAGTTGGTGAATATAGTGGAGCATTTAGCAGCTAAAAAGCTACATATCTCCATCATGATTTAGTTGGAGCTGAAAAGTCACAGAAGGTTCACTGCAAAGTTGTTTGCAGCTTGTTTCTGCTGCCCTTCACCTTTTTTTTTTTTTTTTTTTTAGAAGAAAACCAGCTTCCCTAATTAGTTTCAAATAAGTTGTTGTTAAAGTGAGGGTCTTATAAACATACTGTTGGGTTGCAATGTGGAAAATAGGGATCCAATGACTAAAGTTAAAGTCATGATATCTCAACCTCTTCAATTTGAACATTTCTGTCCTGTTTGTCCTTTATTACTCCAATTATTCTAATTATATTATATCTATTTTGTTGTAGTTTTTTAGCTACACTGTTCCATAAATTTCTTTCATCACAAGACCTTACGACTGAAGTGATGTAGTCAGATATGTTTTTAAATGCCTGTGTTAATTTTCAGGGAATTAAAGGAAGTCCCGGAGCCTATGGTGCATCAGGTGATGAAGGAAGGAAGGGACCTAAAGGTACAGCCTCAGATTTTAACTTCAGACAGAACGGGATCTACAGTAGATACAAATTATACAGTAACTGTAATGAAAATATTTTATGTCTTGGTGACTTTTGCAAAATATTACAGGTGAGAAAGGCCTTATTATAGACATACCAGGATCTACTGGGTTGAGAGGAGAGGATGGAATTCCAGGAGACCCAGGTACAAACTGTGGCTCATTGTTTCTTCTCTGGTTTTGATCTGCACCCGTTAACAAGTATTTGGTCGATATGAAAGATTTGATGTCCCTCTTACAGGTCAGGAAGGATTAAGTGGACCGACAGGTGACAGGGGTGTTCCTGGTTTTGATGGTATCAAAGGTAAAAAGGGCACGTCAGGTTTTCCAGGAATAGCAGGATACCCAGGTAAAAGACTACCATTAATTTCCTTTATCACACGCTGTCCAGTTACAGTTTGTCATTTTAATGACATACATTATAGCAGATTTATATTGCATTTACATGTATTTATTTAATTTGTAGGCTCAGACGGGCAAAAGGGCACTCCTGGTAACCAAGGCCAAAAGGGCTTTCCTGGAACTCCTGGAAAAGAAGGACACCCAGGCTCTCCTGGCTTCCCAGGAAACAAGGGTAATAATTTCTCTTTCTTTTTGAATTTACATGCTTGTTTTCTACAATATTCCTCACTCTGAGCTATAAATTGTGTGCAGGTTACCCTGGCTTGAAGGGTCTTTATGGACTATATGGATTGAAAGGACAAAAGGGGCTCACAGGAACACCAGGTACTCAACCAGACTCATTATTTTTCTTTGCACAGCCTCAATATAACATTAATATTTCAAGTTAAAAAACTTTCATATAGATTAATGCTTATATTTTCCAAGTCAGCTGTTTACGTTGAATGATGGGGTCCAACATGAGCACACAGCTTTTACCAAAGTTCTGTTTAGTTTATATGAGAGATATCTTGTTTTTCTATGTGCTCTTCTCACTGGTTTTAGGTAGGCGGGGCTAAGTTAGAAAATGTGACATCACATAGTTCTGTGCACCAGATAGGAAATTTGAATTTCGATTCAATGACACTTGTGGTGTTTGTTTAACTCTGTTGTGTTAAACTCTTAAGAAATCATTTCTAAATGTGTGTTCTTTGGTGTTTGTTTTTTTACTTTCATTGTTGCTTAAGTAATTATGAATATTTCATTTTTAGATTTGCCACTGGACATGTTTTCTGGGACTTTACACCTGCGAGTTATTTCAGACAAATTAGACATGGAAATCATGTCTCTGTGTTGATGTAAAATGATGTAAAATCCTCAGTAAACACGTGTTTCATGGTTGTGTTTGCACCAGGTCTGGACAACTTTGGACCAGCTGGGGAGTCGGGACCTACAGGACAGAAAGGAGAGAGCGGTGACCCCAACAATCAGCCAGGTTTTCCAGGCACAGCGGGTTTGAAGGGCTTTCAAGGACCCCTAGGTTAGCCACTAGCATTATGCATTAATTGGGGCCCCAGTTAAGAAAGAGTTCATCCTCCTGCTGGGGTCTTAATAAAATACTGCAACGCATACTGTTTGTTGTTATGAGATTTAACTTCTTAAAGCTTGAAACAATCCAATGTTTCATTTGTTCAGGTGACCATGGTCAACCGGGACTGCCGGGACTCCGAGGCCCGGAAGGACCAGACGGGACCCCAGACAAACCAGGACCAGGCGGAGAGCCCGGCTTTGGAGGGCCTGCAGGGTACCGAGGTAAAAAGGATTAATTGAAAAGAAATGAAGCAGTAATATTCAATATACTATATTTCTTTATAGTCTTTAACCTCCTTCCAGACATTGGTGCACTAGGAGGCCTTTTTGCTCCATTTAAATATATTTATCAACCATAAATCATTTGATTCTCAGGTTTTCCTGGAGCCCAAGGGACTCCTGGTGTGGATGCTCCACCAGGAGAAAAGGGTGTTCCAGGATCAGATGGGTTTCCTGGATTTCCTGGTGCGAAAGGATTCAAAGGAGATTATGGTCCAACTGGATACAGGGGGCCCAATGGTGTTTCTGGAAAGAAAGGTACAGATTAGATATTTAAATTTTTTTAAAGGCACTCCTGATACAGTAGCTTGATTTCAAATTACCACTGAACCAAAAGTGAAGTGTTTGCAATAATAACTCTGAAGGTGAGTCCAGTGATGTGTTTGGTGATGGATGCCAACAGTCTAAATGTTCTTATGATAGTTTGTCAAGAATGTATCAGTTATTGCTGCTTACATTTTAACATTGGAAATGTACCATTTACTGACATTTATGGTCAAATAACTTTTATTTACATATTAAAGTACATTCACTGCAAGGAAAACCATGAGCTAGAGTTAAAAACGGTACATTAAAGGGCAAAGAAGACACACACAATACCGTATGTTGCTGTTTCTCTATTAAAAGGCCAGAATCCAAAAACATGCACCTCAGGTCAGGTTACCTGGCGCCGCGCTAGTGGCAGCCTGTTGCAGCAGCTCCCCCCTGAGAGCCCCCCTGCTGTAGCGAAGAAATTTCCCCTCAGGGATTAATAAAGTGAAATAAAAAAAAAGAAAAAAGAAATATTGAAATCCTGTGATATTGTGAACTAATGGTTTTGATTTGCACTTCTTCAGATTTCTGCCATTTTAAAGTATCAATAAATGCGTTACTGGTAACTAATAGTTATGTCAATTCGCATAAAATCTTGTTAACACATGATATGATCATATGGTCACGTTCTTGATATGTTCTTTTTTTTACAGGAGTGAAAGGAGGGCAAGGATTGATGGGAGTTCCTGGCACAATTGGTGTAAAGGGAGAAAGAGGACCAGCTGGTCCCAAAGGAGGCACCGGACTCACAGGTACCTTATGTGCTCATAATAAATTGACTGCGCGCAAGTTACCATATCGTAAGTGCTTTTGTGGTTTTTTTCTTCGTTGTTAAATTAACCATCCTTGCTGCAGGTGTTCCTGGACCCCCCGGCAAACAGGGTCTTCCTCCAATTCCCACCAGGGTTCCAGGAGAGAGGGGTCCCTCTGGACCACAGGGTATCCAAGGACCAAAAGGAGGTAAAGGAGAAACAGGACCCCAGGGCCCCCCTGGGAATTCAGGTTAGTTACACAAGTAAAACATTTGCTGTTGAAAAGACACCTCCAAAAACTGTACAGCTCACTAACACATGTGCATTTATTGTACAGGGTTCATGGGACCCATCGGGCAGAAAGGCATGCCTGGGATTAGTGGTACACCGGGAATGCCTGGTTTCCGTGGAGAGCTTGGACAAGTGGGCCACCCTGGTCTGCAAGGCATGGAAGGTGCGTCTGGGAAGTTTAGGATTAGGTTGATTAGCCTGGATTAAAATATTTACATGAGGTGGAGATTAACGTAGAAAACCAGTTACAAAGAAGATTTTGATTGTTTGTTTGTTTTTTGTTCAAGTTGATTTAGTGACTTAAACCACTAAAACTGGACAGGAAATTATTGTCAGATTTGGACTAGAGAGATTTATTTATATGATGTAATGCTATGTGCGAGGGTTTGAGGGCAGTTGTGAGAATATGAGGCAACATGTATGTCATTCTCAAAGTTCCATCTATGTACACTACTGAGTGTATTACATAATTGATAATTAGGTCACTGGACAGTTGAGTGAACTCCTCATTCCTCAATAGGTCACCGTGGCAACCCTGGTATCCAGGGGTTACCTGGTATGCCTGGCCGCAGTGTCAGCGTGGGCTACTTGCTGGTGAAACACAGTCAGTCGGAACAGACACCCATGTGTCCTGTGGGTATGTCCAAACTGTGGGACGGCTACAGCCTGCTGTACCTCGAGGGCCAGGAAAAGGCCCACAACCAGGATCTCGGTGAGTCTCTGAACTTCTTCTATAGTATGTTTGGGCACTCAGTAACTTCCACTTCAAAAGTCTCTGTCAGGTGCAAATAGGATTTAATTGCTAATCCACTGTACGGGATGATTAAATGACTTTTTGGACACATTTCGGATGATATGCATACTGTATTACTTTTTGGACGACATGTAAAGTATGACTTTTTTTCATATTTTGGACAACTTTTTTTTTTTCATATTTCGGACGACATTTTGGATGACATGCATACTGTATTACTTTTTGGACGACATGCTATAGTATCATTTTTTTTCACATTTCTGTCAGAATACTTCGTATGACTTTTTTTTCATATATTTGACAACATGCTATAGTATAAATTTTTTTCATATTTTGAATGACATGCTTTTGAATGACTTATTTTTCATCTTTTTAAGTATTCCCCGACCCGCTGGTTCCGACATAACACTGCTTGCAGTTTTAATTCTTTGATTATATTTTTGTAAATATTTATCCGTTTGGTCATTTATTCACTCTGTAAACACACAGTGAATTGAGTTTGTAAAAGAAATGTGACATATCAATAAAAGCATGCCTGTTTTTCAGACTATAATATGTTTATTTGTTCCCGCCCAGGTTTGGCTGGCTCCTGCCTCCCACGCTTCAGCATCATGCCCTTCCTGTACTGCAACCCCGGAGACATTTGTTACTACGCCAGCAGAAATGATAAGTCCTACTGGTTGTCAACCACCGCTCCTCTTCCCATGATGCCTGTAGAAGAAGGAGAGATCAAACCGTATATCAGCCGCTGCTCAGTATGTGAAGCTCCATCAGTCGCCATCGCAGTTCACAGTCAGGACATCACCATCCCTCAGTGTCCTGCGGGCTGGAGAAGCCTGTGGATTGGCTACTCGTTCCTCATGGTGAGTCTAGTTTCATATGAGCGTTTTAAGAAGTTATAATCCCGAAGGTGCTGAATGCAAGACTTTAACAGTGATTATATTTGTATAAGTATAAATGTCTTTGACTTTCCGCCTGCCTCATTGAATCCCCTTTCACCTCTGACCTTGCAGCACACGGCAGCAGGAAATGAAGGCGGCGGTCAGTCCTTGTCGTCGCCTGGCTCCTGCCTGGAGGATTTCCGCACAGCGCCGTTCATTGAGTGTAACGGGGCCAAGGGCACATGCCACTACTTTGCTAACAAGCACAGCTTCTGGCTAACCTCCGTAGAGCAGTCGTTCCACACCGAGCCAGCGGCAGAGACGCTCAAAGCAGGGCAGCTCCTGTCACGCATCAGCCGCTGCCAGGTCTGCATGAAGAACTTGTGAAAGACTCGACAGCAGCGTTGACAGCGAGAAGTTGTTGCACGGACAGCGGTGTAGTGTCGTCTAGCTATGGGGGATTTAAAAATCCTCACATCAATGTCAACGGGTAGCCACAGAGCTCAGATATGCAACGACTACGCGATGCCGTGAGCTTTGAGTTACACTCCAGATGCCCCCGTAATGAAACCAACAGCATTCTGGGAAAACAATCCTTTTTTTGTTACATGTGGTTTGGTGCTTCCTTTTTAACTTATTACCTCAGCTACGATGACACATTGGTAACTATCAGAGACCGAATACTACAGCTGAACCAAAGATGCACTGCTTCCGTTTAACAAGGTGTTTTTTTTTTTTTTTTTTAGGGTTTACAGCCCGCCATAAAGCCACTAACACTGCTTCTCGCACAGCTGTGGGTTGATAGTATTGACAGTATTATTCCGCTTTGACTCTGTTGCTATGAGAAAGCCTATTTTTTATATAAATTACAGCAAAACGTTTACTTTTTGTAATCATTTGTCAACTACTGCAAGGTCATCTATTCCTATTTTCAATATACCATATGTTCACACAATGCACTGATTCTGTTTTTAACCATCTGAATGAACTTGACTTCCTCCCTCAGTTTTAAAATATATATATATACACACACATATATATCTTATCTAATGCTATCCACATCACGTGCCTTTTCCTTTAAAAATCGACTAATTATTGAGCTGCCAACACGACAGAATGTAAACACTTTGGATCAGAGGTCTGACTGGAGCCAATCTTTTCTCTGGTCATTGATCTCGGTTAGATTAGACCCTTTCACACAACTTGGAAAGTAGGTCAAATGTTCTCCTTCACCTAGAAACACTTGTTTGGAAATAAACAGATTGACCAGGAAAATACTGCCAGCATCTGTTTTTTAATTGTTCTATAAGTCATCGTAATGGTAATTTTCATAACACTAATGTGTCATCGGATTGTAAAGATTAAATGTTGTTTGTTATACTTCTGTGTCATTTTACACTGACAGGCTTCTTAAAGTGACAGCGGAAAAACTGCAAAATAAAAATATTTATTGTGACAATGCTTACAAATTCAACAGGGATTTTACACTTAACAAAAAGATCCAAAAGTGCCAATGACATAAAGATCAGAATCAACAATAGTAACAACATTAAAGTTAGGTGTGATTCATGAAACCTTAAAATTAAATTTATAGAAAGCACAGTGCAACGTGCCACCCGAAAATTAGTGCTCTTAGAAGTTGTGAAATTATCCAAGCAAAACACAAAACATTCACAAATACCAGTGATTGACTTTTAAAGTGTCGTTCGTCCTCAGACGCATCTTTGGGATTTTAAATGCGGCTTTAGTCGTTAGAAAGGTTTCAAAGTACAAACTGACGCTGCAACACGTTTATTTCCCTTCCTAAAGGGAAATCTTGAAATGTCTCCAGACAACAGGAACTCGATTTGGTTTTCCTGACCATCTTCACAGCATCGAGTGTGTGTGTGTGTGTGTGTGTGTGTGTGTGTGTGTGTGTGTGTGTGTGTGTGTGTGTGTGTGTGTGTGTGTGTGTGTGTGTGTGTGTGTGTGTGTGTGTGTGTGTGTGTGTGTGTGTGTGTGTGTGTCTTTTCAGTGGAGGTTATTAATGCTGAAGGGTCTCAGTCAAGACAAAAAACAGTAGTACCATCACAGTATGAATTTGGTGCTCAGAACAACCTGCTGATTGTCCTTTGTTTAAAAAGAGTTTGCTGGTGGAAGCCTCTTTGCCTCCGTTCGGCCCCTAGCAGCAGGTGGATCTGGCCCTCTTGCTGCCGACCCCCCTGTAGTCCTCCAGATCCACTGTGGGAGACCCCTGGTTCTCCTGCCTCTTCCTCAGGATGGAAGGCAGCACCAGATCGAACAGCGTCTCAAACAGACCGTCCACGTTGTGTCCGGTCTTGGCACTGGTCTCGAAGCACATCTTCTCCGCTGGGAGGCTGCTCTTCTCGTCCAGGCCCTTGTAGCGCAGTACTCTCCCGTAAAGAGCGGCGGCGTCCTCGCGCGTCACCTGCTTGTGCAGCATCAAGCCAGAGAAGGACGCAGGGGAGGCCGGGGGAGTCGGCCAAGCAGACAGCACCTGTGGTTCAGTCCTGTCCTCCTCGCACTCGGTCTGGCTGTCGGGCGGTCTGTCTAAGTCCGGGGACTGTTGGGCTTTGGGGTCGGTGAGATCCGCCTTGTTGCCCACGATGGCGTAGATGCAGTCGAGGTTGGCGGTATCAGTCAAGGACAGGAAGCGCTCCTCCAGCTCAGCCAGGCTCTGCCAGTTGGTGACGTCGTAAGTGAGAATGACAGCGGCTGCACTTCGACAGTACATGGAGCCCAAACCGTGGAACTGTTCCCGGCCTGAGGAGACAGAAGGAGGTCAACGGTGTTTAAAAAAAAAAAAAAAAAAAAAGAAGAAAACTCAACTTGAACCCAACAAGGACACAGACAGCCATTCTGTATGAGCAGCACTGCGGAACGAAACAGCAGGGAGAGTTTTGTTTAAGACAGTCAGCAGTTTGAAAACAGAAACCACCTTTGTTCTTGAAATATGCAGTATTTTCCAAAGGCCACATTGTGTGTGAATGCATCGCCACCGGGGTCGTGTCCTGCTAATATCCTCAACCGTCAGTTAATTAGTTGCACCTATCTACTGTAATGGAGTCTTAACACAAGAGTCCAGCCATGAATCTTAACTTCATGACGGGTATAATGTTCAGCTTTTTGTTTAAACTGTTTCAGAGGTGTCAATTCAACGGATTTTGGAAAAAAGATTGAACTCCTCTCAGTGTAATACAAATTACAACCTCAAAAATGGCCATGAAGTTGAGTAAATACCTTTCTAAAACTTCTCAGTATTCACTGACATTTATAGCCTTCGGGAGGATTTACTGCAGGGCTGCTGCCTTTTTACTGAGCTGCACCACAAACTGTGTACATGTATCCAGGGCTTTATTTTCAACAAATCAGATGCTGTTTACTTTCTCAAATAACTGAATTTGTTTTGCTTTATTCGACCATCGGCCCAAAATCCAAAGCTGCTGAGTTGAGCATCAGATGCGACAAAGAAAAGCAGCTGATCTCCACTATGCTTCCAGTATAACCAACCAAATGCTTAAATTATCAAAGCAGATGGCATTATATATATATATATTTTTATTTTTATTTTATTTTTTTTACTAATGAATTAATTCATCGATCACAAATTAAATGTGCCTGCTTACATGCTGTCAGCTCAAGAAGAAGCCCTAAAAAGCCCTCCTTGTCCTTCTGGAAAATACTGTTGCATATAGGTTTGGAAAAAAAACATGGAGAGTCAAGTCTTCCTGTCATAACCTAATCATGTGACTTTTAAGAGGAACCGGGTAAGCAGCACAAAACCGTTCACAAGACTTTGATACTACACTATAACTGAAAGGGGCGTCATCAGTGGGGGGAAAAAAACAAAACAGCAGACCGTTTTCGATGTGCTGCGCCAAAAACCTGAACGACTTCACGACAACCTTCATAACCGCCGCTCTTCCACAGCTTTATATGGTCCATGCTGATAAATGTGCAACAATGGCCTCGATATGACTCAGTGCTGATCTGGCATTTCTTCACCACAGTGGACAAAAGTAAACCAACGCAACAGGGACCTGAAACAGAGGTCATGGAGTTAGGGAACAGACAGGAAGTAGCTTTCTGGTGGCGCGGCCAGCTTTTCCTTATCTCTGTGGTTCACCAGCTCTGCTTTTGTTTGCCCAAAAGGGTTTTACCGTAATTCATGTTTACACAATACAGGAATGCAGAGCAGTGCTGAGCTCATTCAACCGTGCTAACTAGATGAGTAATTATTCCTGTCAAGACCAGCAGATATAGCCAAAACAGTTACTTGAGGAAAAAAACAAATTATTTTTTTTTTAGCTCATCATGGCTGTTGTATTCCATATTACTGTAAAAAAATTAAAAACGGGTTGTCTGTCTAACAAATCTAACTTTCAAAACTTTTCTATTTCGTACCGCTGAAATGTGATTGGTCAGAGCAACACGGTGCCTAAATAAAATGACAATTTAAACTTCGGCTTACTGAACATCTAACTGAACACGCGCCGACAGTTTCCTCCTCCCTGTTGAAATAAGAATCGTAACTTCACGTACTGTAACACGTTCAGAGTTCAGAGACTGACCTGCATGTAACTGTACCAATAACGATCTCATGTGGTGACGCAGTCAAGTCAATAATCATCGTTTTAATTGGTTAAAAAAAAAAACTAAAAACAGTCTTTTCCACTTGTGCTAATTATGTGCAGATTTACAGAAAGGTGACTTTCTCTTCAGTTTCAGATCGTCCTTATTTCAGCGGCTGTTGGTCAAATAGGTGAGCACGTTGAAGATAACGCGGCAAGAGACGATTAGGTTCAACAGCTAACAAAAAATAATCTGGAAAAACATTTTATGATGATAAATGTATGTAGGTCAAACTGACTTCTCCAATAGAACGTTATTTTAAGAAATGAATGTCTTAGAGATAAACTCAAGTCGAAACTGTCCACGTCACTCTTAATCTTTAGAAGTGGATATTGAATCCGAGACCTCTACGTCAGCAGGCATCGACAAAAAAATAAGACAGGGTCAAGTATGTGTGAACTTCTCTGTAGTAGTACACAGATGACAGCGAGTTTCATTTGGTCACATTGGTCCAAAATTGAGCAATGTTGCAGAAGATGGGGCAAACTGTCATTTCATAACGTGTTGAGAAAGTAGAAGACGAGGTGAACTGAATCATATTTGTATTTCTATCAAACGTGATAAATCGTGATCACAAATTACCAAAATCAAAAAGGATAGTAGTCTGACCAGTTGTCAGAAACCACATGAAGTTACAATGATATGAAACTAAAAAAGTAAGTCAATGTCAGTTTTAAATAACTGGAACTGGTTTATTTTCAGCCACTGACAAGAATTTTATTAATTTCCATACAGTCTCTGCCTACATTTGTTAGTTTATTAAAATATACATGACAAAAATTAATGTTGATGTTTAATGTATTGCTTTATAACAATAAAGCAATATATTAAATACATGATATCAATACATGATAAAACGTTATCATGCCGTCAACAAGTCAACTACGAACTAACTGCACGGCAAGAAAACGTAATTTAACCAAACTACCCAAACTCAGAGCCGACCTGACTCCCTATCGCCCCCTAATGTAGGAAATTGTATTACAAGGCAGGACCAAAATCTTACATATAAAATACATTTAAAGTAGGATTTGTTTGGTATCAAATGAGTTAGGAAAGGCTCGTATATTCCTCAGTGTGTTGGATTTTTAGGTTGTTTTGACTCTATTTGACCTAAAAAAAAAAAAAAAAAAAAAAAAAAAAAAAAAAAAAAAAAGATATAATTGAGCAAAGCTTATGATGACATGCGATGATAAATGTTGTATTTCTTTTTTTTTTGAAGGTGAACCCTGCAGGGGAAAGTTCTCGGAATATGTCCTGCTTGTACAGACCGAGCGGTCACATGTCTGATCGCCTCAGGCGGTGGAGTCACACGTTTATCAGGTAAACACCGCACGATACGAGTCTAACATAAACAGTGGAAAAACACGAGAGGTTATTACCGGCCGTGTCCCATATCGAGATGTTGTGAGGTCCCCACTGTTTGAGGAAAAACGCCCCTCCGACGGTGCTGACGGTGTCTTTGAATTTCCTTTCCATGTACCTGTGGAGCAGCGACGTCTTGCCGACGTTCATGTCGCCGAGGATAACTATCTTGACGTCGGGCTTCTTCATCTTCGACACGTCGGGCATGACGCTGGATCTGATCCCGGTGACCGGGGAGCTTTAGGTTCTCCTCGTCGTGTCGACACGCAGTTCAGCTCGCAGAGATCATCCGAAGCTGGTTTCCAGCAGCTTCGATGAACGTCATTTTATGAACCAAAGTTCATTTGTGACGACATGACCACTACAAAAAAAAACAACAACAAAAAAACCCGCAATCAGAGTCTGAACTTCAAAAAGTAACGAAGGTGAAACAGGAAGTAGGTGAGGAAGGAAACGTGTCGAGAGAGGATGGGTTTTTTTTACCCTCAGTAACGCCTTTCAGGCTTCTTCTGCTCACAGGCGCCGCCTCCGACGGGCTCCGTTGTCAGTTTATGATGTTTTAACGGCAATAAACTCCACTTTTATGGATAAGTTTAAAATGTTTTAAGGTTTTAGGATGTTGTGATGATGATAATAATAATAATAATAATACGAACACGTATTCAAACGCAAAACCACAAATGTCCAAGAACTCTCAAAGAGAAGAAACGTGGGCAAGAAAAAAAAAAGAAAGTTTTAAAAGTATTTAAAAATAAACGCTATTCCGACAGATGAATAAAAGTTTGATATAAGGTTAGAGAGGACTTTAAAAATCCAGCAAAAATCTTGTTTGCACGTCGACACGCATTATGTGAATATGTTATTTACTTAAAATGATAAGATCTTGTGAGGCAGTATTTTCATTATTAAAAAGGATTGTGTAAACACAAGGGAAACATTTTACCTTACACACTTAAATAGATGACCTACCATAGATCAGAAAATCTGTCCAATTTAATCTTTGCGAAACTGTGCTGATGGCAAATTTGATCTAAAATCTTAAAGTTCACAACCCTTTCTAAATGATTAGGTTTTGTCTTTTTTTTTTTTTTTTTTTTGTCTGTTGTTTCATGCTTGGCAGCTATTTGCCCAGTTTAGGTAAAGTCAAATGTGAGTCTGATTTGTTTTTGCCTGCAAGACAAAACTCAGAGCCTCAATTATAGAAATATCATGTTGGGCTGATGATAGTTTTCAAACACACACGAAACACAATTACTTGATTGGCAACAATTTAAAAAAAAAAAACCTCTAATGAAATAATGTTGTATTATATAGACCGGGATCTGTAACTATTAATTCAGCACTTTGGAATTAAATATTTAAAATGTATATATGATTTTGTGTAAAAAAAAAAAGTATGCTTGTGTTTTCTCTTTGCTGTGACACATGGGTGCAAAGTGCTACTTGAAATGTGATCCAAAAAGTTTCCTTTAAAAAGTTTAATAGTGCCGTGTTTCCTCTGAGGAAAAGAAACATAGTGATCAACGAGTCATGTTTGTGATTTAAAAAAATAATACCTGCATCTTCAAATACTGTGAATTAGCACAGGCCTGCCAATGCATGTTCGTATGTCAACACACACTATATAGGTGTGTCACGTTGCCATTAATATACAGTCTGGATATATTTATATGCAGGTCAGCCTGACTCCTAATTCGTGCATGTCTATGGGGAAAGGGATTTTTTTTTCTCCCCCAATTAAAATAACTATTACTTGCAGAATTTTCAACAGATTTTTCATTTGTTTTGATTTTTGCAAATGCCCAATACTGTATTTATCAATGATACAAGATACCATAAGTAAAAAGGCTTCACAGTTCTGTTTTTAATCACACTTATAGTAAAATATGTTTCTCATAAGTTGCACAAACTCTCTAGGATGGATGTCATGAACATAAAAACGCAGATTGGAACTGTAATTGTACTTAATACAAATATTTTTTTTGTTGACAAGCCTGCAAAAAGTACTGGACACAAGAGCTTTACTACCATCTAGTGGCCAGCAGCTTTAATGTACTTCCGGTTTGCCTAGTCAGCTGTTGGTCGCTTCTTGACTGTGGTACAATTGCAGCCTACTTGGATATAGGAGTGTCCGACGAGCCGTAAAAGCATCACAAGCTCGTGTCTTCCTGTACCACTTGCATTGGGTCAGGACGCCTCATGTTCAGGATCACTTGTGAACAGTTGAAACGCGGTTCCAGTTTAGGTAAGAAAGACTGTGTACGACCCGGCGGGGGGGGGGCTCCTCCAGGTCCGGGGGGGGGGGGGGGCCCTCCAGTCCGGGGGTGTGGGGAGGCTCTCTGTGTCGGCGGCTGCAGGTCGATAAACAAATGACAACATGCCGCAACAGATGCAGACGCTCGCCTTTGCCTCGGTCACAGTTGCACTGTCGGTTGTCGCCACGTCGGTCTGTTTGAACGAGAAAGGTAAAGTGGAGGAAGTATCGTGACGTTTTCATATTTATTATCGGTAGCTTGGTCACGTTAGCTGCGCCACTGAAAGGTGGTCCCGTGCGGGCTCGTACGGAGCGGTCGACAGCTCGGCTGAAACCCCGGGGGCTTTAGGACCCCGCGGACACGAGCGATACGGGGGCGGGGGGCGGGGGAGGGGGAGGGCCGGGCGGAGAAAGGTGAAGTTAACCTCAGAGGACTGATCAGAGGTCAGTTTGAGAATTCCCTCCAGGAAGCCGAAGGTTGTAGAAACGGTTCAGGAAGCTGATCCTCAGTCAGTTTATCTTAAAAGTACTGAGCTACGCATTTTGGTAACGACGTTGAAAGGGTAAACATAGATGGCTAGGCTTTCGCTAGCGTACGAAGAGTTGACCCGTGCACGCCATTGTAATGATACTGAACTTTAAGACTCGACCCGCCGCCGGGCCCCTCCGGTCCGTTTGTGGGTGTTGACGTTGTTCGGGAGAGCGTCGCTGCGCGAGCGGAGATCCAGGGCAGACGTCCATCATAATCCGCAGTGTCAACACGTCTCCATTCAAGTCCTCGTGGTGGAGGTTAACGCTGTGCACCGGCCTGTTTTGGATCGGCGATGCAAGCGAACACAACGCGGGGCTTCCTGTGGTCGGACGTAGAGACGAGGACCCTGTTGAACATCTGGGGGGAGCAGGACATCCAGGCGGCGCTGGATGGAAACTTCCGAAACAGCTTCGTGTACCGCGACGTCTCCCGCAGGCTGGGGGCGATGGGCTTTGAGAGGACGCCGGAACAATGCAGGGTGCGGATCAAAAGCCTCAAGAGACAGTACCTGTTAGCGAAGGAAGGGAATCTCCGGAACAACGGGCAGTATCACAAGATCTGTAAGTTTTATGACGCCATGGAGATGATTCTGAGCAACCGGCCGGTTCTTGACCCCCAGGAGTTCATAGACAGCGGGGCGGGAGGAGAGGAGGCCGTGGACGGCCTGGAGGAGGATGGAGAGGACGTTCAGGACGCATACTCGGAGAGCACCGGGGAGTGTCCTTATCCTGCAGAGACTGAAGTCAAGCTGGAGTACCCAACTGTTCCCATCCCTATTCCGGTTAAAGTCACAGTGGGCAATAATAGTAAGCGCACCGTCCTTACCCGCATGTATTTTGCTTCTCTGTGTTATTGTAATGCTTTTATAATGTCTCCCTCCTTCTGCCCTTCAGGTACCTCAACCAGACCGCACAACAGCAGCCAGTCGGCCTGTTCTCTGCCGGCCAGGACGCCCAAGCGGCCCAGGAAGCGACGTGCCAACTTCCCCATGGAGAAACTAATGGAGCAGTTCCTGGAGCAGAGCGCCCAAGCCGAGGACAACTTCTACCGGATGGAGGAGCAGCGCTTGCAAGCAGAAGACCGCCGCAGAGAGGCTGAGCACGCCAGGGAGCTGCACATGCTGCAGATGCTCGGCCAGATGTTCTCCAGCATCTCCTCCGCCGCCGGCTCCGCGGCCGCTCCCTCCAAGACGGGTCCTCCGGCCCGCGCCCCCGTCACCTCCAGTGCCTCCCCGTCGTATACACGTGGCCAGTCCAGTCATCTCAGACGCCCTTCATCCCAGACAGACTGTTACAGCCAACAGAGTCCCCTGTTGAACACAGATCCTCAGGCATTAGGTATCAGTTCCGGTGTCATGTGTTTGGCCCCGAGGTGGAATGTGTGACGAGAGAAGTAAAGGCGGATCGGCCGTAATGTGAAGGCTCAGTGGTGGATTATTTAACTTCATATTACATTGTGCTGACGTATCTGTAAGATAACTGGAAAAATGGCTGAATGCGAACTCGAAAGTGGTAAAACTCTCCCTTCGTTTATTTCCTCAGTGTTTGAACGCTACTACAGTTTGGGGTCGGCGTCGCACAAAGGCATGGATGACGACATCGTCTCACTAGTGAAGAGCATAGTCCCTGCACTGTCGTCCAAAAAGCACAAGGGACAAAACGGACGTATCGGGATCATTGGAGGATGCCAAGAGTATGTCACTATAAACGTCATTGAGAGAATAATTATTGAATATGTTTGTGCATTGAACATTCTCCCTCATTTCTTTCCATCTCCAATCCCTGAAGCTACACTGGAGCTCCGTACTTTGCAGCCATCTCTGCACTGAAAGTGGTAAGCGGTGATTCCGATCATCAGTTCCTCTCATTTAGAATTGATCTTTTTGGTTCTGCTTCGGTTCGGTGACGGTGTCTTTTTCTCATCCCCAGGGGGCTGACTTGTCTCACGTGTTCTGCACCAAAGACGCCGCGACTGTTATCAAGTCTTACAGCCCCGAACTCATAGTTCATCCAGTTCTGTAAGTACGGATGGACCAATAATTATCGTAATGTCATTTTGACTATTATGGGGGTTGTTTTAAACATTAAAATGCATTCCAACTGTGTATAACACTCATTAGGCATTACAAGTAGAATTATAATACTGTATAAGGTCACGCTTTACAACTGCATGTAATCTTTAGTCTTCTCATCATGATTTCATAATCAGAGCAGATCTTTGGTTATGGCTTGCCATAATGTCTATGAGGCATGTTATTTGTTGTATCTAAGATGTTAAACCTGGCTGTTGATAGATGGGAAGCTTCGTCTTTGCATGGCCGTCATGCTCTCTAAAGGTTTTGAACGTGGGTTCTGGTGTCAGATTTAACAAATAGCCTGCACTACAAATCAATATGATTGTTGAGTCACGTTGCTGTTGTTCACTTTACTTCACTTTAAGTGGACAGAAACGTACCAAGAAGGTGTTGCAGCGAGCCATAAGTACACGGTTCATTTATTATGTTCACAGAAAGTAAAACGATGATCAGAAGACCTCGTAAATTAGAGTGATGATGATCAAGGAAGCATTCGCAATACCAGGATCCTGAAACATAATCTCTGTTCAACAGATATACGTTCACAGTTCAACAGTATTGCAAACAAAACCCTCCAAAATACCACTATAACCTCCATTAGGTGAGGATGTATTATACAACTGTTGCATCAGTTTGATCTATTCATACTTATTCTTCTGAGAAGCAGATTGTCAAAATTGACTATTTTAAGAATAGAGGATTGCAAATACCATACATGCCATCATATTTCTGGCACAAATGCAAAATGGTATAAATGGGACATAAAACCAATATAAGCTACAGAGACACTTCTCTCCATTCAACTCCTGGTCTTCACTTTGTGTGTATTTTTGTGTCGGCTGCATGGTTCCATGCAAAACAGATTTATAACAAGGCAAGCAAGGCTGAAAGAAACAATTCATTATACATAGAAACATCTAACTTACACTGTGTGTCTTTATTTGTGTGCATCAAGGGACAGTCCTAATGCAGTGGAAGAAATAGAAAAGTGGCTCCCAAGACTGCATGGCCTTGTGGTGGGACCAGGTCTTGGGAGAGAAGACTTGTTACTGAAAACAGCCAAGGCACGTGGGATATATTCACTCTCCCTTGTACTCATGAGAGTCTCTTAGACCAGCTACGTGTGGATAACCACAGAAGTGTTACTAGTCAGATCTTTTACAGTTGTTAGACAGAATACACTGATGGATTTAAGCTTCATGTGTTTGTGGCTCCTTGTGACTGATGGCTGAAAAATTTGCTTTTATTTCCCCAAAAAACAGTTTTGTAGATTGTTAACGGATAATGTTATAGAAAATAGAGCAAGAATTACAGACTTAAACTTTGTCTGAAAGAAATAATTGGTAAATTGTATTTTACATCTATCTGTAATCATTGAGTAATGAAACAGTCACATCTGTACGTAAAAGTTCTATTTCAGTGCAGCCTAAAGAGAACATTACAGCGAGCTGGGGAAACAAACATCACTTTATTATATATGTTTCTGTGATGGGTGTTTTAATTTGACATTCTGTTTTGATAATGCTGTACTTTCTCTCCTTTAGGAGGTGATAGAGAAGTCTAAAGCAAGAGACATCCCGGTAGTCATTGATGCAGTAAGTCTGGATAACATCAAATTCCAGCTGTTGAACAGATGGGTTATTATTTCCAAAGTCATACAAAGCGTGTGTGTGTGTGTGTGTGTGTGTGTGTGTGTGTGTGTGTGTGTGTGTGTGTGTGTGTGTGTGTGTGTGTGTGTGTGTGTGTGTGTGTGTGTGTGATTTTTCAACAGGACGGATTATGGCTAGTTACACAGCAACCATCTGTTATTCAAGGATACCAGAAGGGTATCCTCACACCTAACTTCATGGAGTTCACCCGACTATACGAGGCACTGGTGGGTCTCTTGGCAGAGTTCGGTCAGTCAACAAGTGCTATGTGAACAATAATGTAAACAATCATTTTAATTGTCCACATATGTATATGTTATTTCAGTGAAAATATAAATACAATAATCCCATATTCATTTTCATATACTTAAATAGGCATTGTATGACTGAAGTAAAATGGAAAAGCTGTTTGGAATTTGATTTGCATAGTCATACCTCACTGTACAGTTATAATTATGCAGTTACTATTATTAAAGTTTTAATTAAAATTTGAAAAATAAAAAGCAATTTAAACTTTTCCATTCATGAAAGCAATATTTCCATCACAGTAATAATTAAAATGTAATTATCTAACAGACTCAAATTAAAATGGCATATAACATTTATTTTTTTAAAGCCTTAACCTGCTCTTCACTGGACAATATTCAGATGCAATATGCAGAACAGCGTGCAGCATATTACATGTGCACGGATTCTGTGTGATAATGTACTGTGTGTGTGTGTGTGTGTGTGTGTGTGTGTGTGTGTGTGTGTGTGTGTGTGTGTGTGTGTGTGTGTGTGTGTGTGTGTGTGTGTGTGTGTGCATTTTCATCTTGTCTGTGTGTTGGATGTTTCAGCACCATGAGCCCATGGACAGCAGTGATTATCAGCGCTGCGTCATGCAGCTCAGTGTCGCTATGGGCAACCTGACTCTGGTGCTAAAGGGAGAACAGGATCTCATCACAGACGGCAGTAAAGGTTTATATCAAACACATCTTTATAACGCATGCTTACACCCACTGGTGTAAATCCCTCCACGGATGTTAAGTCTGAGACGCTTCTTTTTTGTGACCTCATGCCGTGTCCCGTTGTTTCCAGTGTACTCGTGCAGTTTAGAGGGCAGCGGGAGAAGATGTGGCGGACAAGGTGATCTCCTGTCTGGATCTGTGGGAGTGCTGGCACACTGGGCCCACACTGCCTCCGCAGCTGGAATACTCAAAAGGTGACACTACCGGCTGTTCCTGCTTTGTGTTTGTAAAGACAGAGCTTCTGCAGGCTTCAACAGATAACGTTGAATCCATTTTGATACCAGATTTAATTCCTATTTAAATATTTTTCATGGTCATACAGTCCAAACTGTGAAGGAAAATTAGTTGGAGGATTGTGGACATGAATTTGTTATATATCACAATCATTTCTAGTAACTGTAATATCGAGTGGCTGTATAAATATTAAATGTGACCTGGACCCAGAGAAGCAGCAGAAAATTTATGGATTCATTAACCCATACAAAATAATGAATTAGTTAATTAAGGTCATGTAGGTTTTTTACTATAATCAAGATCATTAAGATGATGAGCTTCCTAGATACTGTAGTTTGCAGTGGAAACACTGTTTGCAACCGAGGGACAAGATTCAAGACTTCTAAATGAAGTTTAAAACTTTTAATACTTTCTTTACATCCTTTTTCTTTTTTGGCTTAATTCAATGCTTTTCATGACTTCTCAAGACCACCAGATAGCCGATATGTAGCATTTTAAAAGGGCCAGACCAGTGTTTTAATATGTTTAAGCACATTACTTACAAAATTCAGAAACTTTAAATATTGCAAGTCATTTTCCAAAACCCTCCAGTTAGTGTTAAGATTGTTTTTATATGTTTACTCACCCATTGGCCTCCATTCCCCCCACCGTGGTACAGAAATCACATTGCAGGGGCATAAAAATCCTTGGATTTAGATGATCCATTCTGGTGGATATTTAGTCACCTTTTTAATGTTTTAATGTGTAAGCTGAAATGATTAGTCAGTTATTTGATCAGTTAACATGGAATTAATCATCATTTATCAAACAGAAATGTTGATAGTATATTCTGGTCCTCGAATGAGAGGATTTCCTGCTTATGTTGTCTGCTGTGATGCATGAAAAAACACCAGTGCGGTTTTTATAAGTTTCATATAGCACAAGGAAATGTGATTAGTATATGTGTGTTTTCTAAAACCCCTAATTTGTTCCTCCCTCAGTGTGAATCCATCTATTGTCGCAGCGTTCGGCGCCTGTTCCCTCACCAGACAGTGCAACAGTCAAGCCTTCCAGCGACATGGCAGGTCCACCACCACCACAGACATGATCCAGGAGATCGGCTCAGCCTTCAAAAAGCTGTTTGAAAGCTGAAAATGGTCAACAATCAACCTTGTTGTATAAAACTATACTGTATGTGCTTAAAGGGAGCAGTGTATAGGATTTAGTGGCATCCAGCAGTGAGGTTGCAGAGCTTCTAACAGAATCTAAGGCCTGCTCCCCAAGTAGATATGAATGGCTCATAGCTCATTCTAAAGTTTAAAAAAAAAATGCATAAATTCTGAGTTTAAGTTGATTATACTATAAAATGATTATATTTTATTCCATTTGTACCTATCGATCTCACTGAATCCTACACACTGAAACTTTAAATTTTCATTTTTAACCCGTCTTTTTGGTGGGCTGGAGAAATATGTTCTCATCAAGCAATTTTGAGTGTGGAGGTGAATTCTTCACAGCCCACCAAAGAGATCCACATTTTACGATGAATGGGGTCACATTTAACCAGAAACCTGTTTGAATTTTGAAATAAAAAAAATAAAAAAAATAACTGGTTTTGTGTGAGTTTCTTTTTATGCAAGTTCCAGAAAGAAATCCACACTAAGTCATGGTGACACACTTTTGTTGCCAGTGTGGCGATGCAGCATATAAACCCACAAGCCCGCTTTTTGCAGTAGATGAGAGCTGACAGTTCGTGCAGAACATCAGGGATGCTGGTGTTGGCTGAGTAACACGCACACTGGGGGTTTCTGCTATTTTAAGGTCATCTACCGGCGCCCTCTCGTTTTATTGTTTCTCCTGGAAAACTCCGTAATTTGCATTGCCCTCAAACTTTATTATCATAAAGTCAAACCACAAATAAATATAAGGTGTATGCCGAGATGGAAGCATGGCATCAGTGTTGTCTGGCGTTACCTAAAGTGCTTCATTGTCTATGAAACACTACAAACGCACATACAAATGTAAATGAGAAAAGCTTTGTTAGTATTTCGGGTTGTATTAAGATACAGAACATGTGAGCGCAGAGAGTCGGGAAGGAACATGGAGTGTAAATAAAGGGATGGAAGCAACCAGATGTAAAAGCCTGACACTAGAAGCACAACAACCCCTAAACCCCCCGGAAAAAAACAACAACAACTCCCATATCTTGAAAACAAAACATTGGCAGGTATAATAACGGTGTGATAATATAATATACGTATATTATAAACTTTATTATCTATAAATTATAATTTATAGATATAAAATAATTATATATTATAAATTATATAAATAAATGTATTTATTTATAAATAATATATATATTATATTATAAAATATAATAGATAATTAAATGTAATTATCTATTATATTTTATTAAATATAATAAAAATGTATATTAAATGGAATATATATATTTGATATTTGATTTTATACACTTTATTAATCCCCGAGGGGAAATTTCTTCACTACAGCAGGGGGGCTCTCAGGGGGGAGATGCTGCAGCAGGCTGCCACGACCGCAGCGCCAGGTAACCTGACCTGAAGTGCATGTTTTTGGATGATGGGAGGAAGCCGGAGAACCCGGAGAGAACCCACGCAAGCACAGGGAGAACATGCAAACTCCGCACAGAAAGGCCCAGGACCGGATTCGAACCCAGAACCTTTTATATTTATTTATATTTTATATTATAAATTATATAAATAAACGTATTTATTTATAAATAATATATAAATGATATATTATAAAATATAATAGATAATTAAATGTAATTATTATATTTTATTAAATATAATAAAAATGTATATTAAATGGAATATATATATATATATATATAATAAATATTAGAATTTTTTTAATTAATTTTTTTAATGCAAGAAACGGAGGGAAGTGTATGATTGACAGATGTGAGCTGCACCCATGTGTGTATACGGTTCATATCAGTTTACTATTTCCTACCAGGCTCCGACCATTACTACACCCGCTCTGTGGGCCGCGCATGCGCATTTCGGAAAACATTTGGTCAGCAACCGTGTCGGCGACGCAAAAAAAAACCAGCGTTAGCAGCCAGAGCGGCGGCAGCATCACGCAGTGGTAAAGGTCAGATACAGGGGGGGGAAAAAACCAACAATATCCACAGGTAAGTTCCTCCGTGAGACGCGTACCTACCGGCTGCGTAAGTGTAGTTTGTTCTCCGGTGTTTATTTGTCTGTTGAATTATGCCACACGTCCGCGTAGTAACGTTGTAAGCTAACAAAGCTAATTTAGCTAGCCGCTACACCGGAGCAAACGGGACGGAAATAATAACATCGTTTAAACAAAGTTTAAATTTAGTTTCAACCACTGCGGGCTTGTTGTTGTTGTTTGTTTGTTTGTTGTGTGTGTGTGTGTGTGTCTGCGCATCGTAAAAGCAGATTATTTACGGTGTGTTGTGAACGGAGCTAATGTTTGTGTCTTTCTAACGATGAAAGCGACGTACCGTCACGTTGTTGTTTTTTTTAATGAAATAAGAATAATACAAATAAAAACAAAAAACTGTTCTTTTTTTTTGTTGTTGTTGTTTTTTTAGAGTAACAGCCCGACCTCAAACTTTGCACAAAAAAAAAAAAAGTTCAGTGAACGTTAGCTGCAGTTAGCACCGACGAAACGTTAGAAACCGGAGCTCAGCTGTTGTGATCAGAAATGATCCACATCAGCAGTTAACTCGGTTCCGGTTCGTTTCGCGGCAGCTCGTCTCTCCTCAGTAACGACTGACTACTTCATCGTCCACTCGGCTCTTCTGTAATTCCTCAGATGAGTTATTATTGTGTAGTTTTACTCTCCTTTTTTTTTTTTTTTTGGGGCAGATTCGTAGTACACGTTGCAATTTCAGGATGGCTGACTGCAGATCAGCTGCTCCTCCTCCTCCTCCTCCTCCTCTTCCTCCTCCCTTTAACATTTCAACCATCACACTGGTACCAAAAAAAAAAAAAGTAATAAGAAATATAACTACTTGAATTACATTTGATTCATTTTTCTAACAAATGTGGAAAATTAAGCCTAAAAGTGCAATTTAAAGTGTGTTCACTGCTGTCAAACCTTTTTTTTTTTATTAATGTGAATTTAAATTAAGATTGAAGTTTGTTTTAAAGCACGTCCGGCTAAATAAATCACATGCGGATCAGAAAATATGTTCCTGTATTCATGCTCAGTGATGACAGAAGTATCAACAGGGTTGTGGACCTGTTTGCCACATATGAGCTTTTTTTTTATTTTATTTTTTTTAACCAAAAACAATATACTGATGTAACCCATTTGTAATCACCAACATTTTGACGAGGAACTGCAATAAAATTACATCTATTTCTCATTTATTTTGTAATTTCATTACATGTAACTCCCTATGATATATTGAGAAAACACTGCAAAAAAAAAACAACAACACTAAATGCATGTTCATATTATTCACGATGCACTGAAGTGATAATTGCCATGTATTTATTTGCAAACTGGAACACGAGCAATAAACATGTTGATTTGTTGTTCGCAGGTGCAGGTGTAGGAGAGCCCTGCGGAAGGAAAAAAAACGGATCCGCAATGTTGAACCCGACCAATGGTGACCCAGGACACGTCGTTGTGAATTATGTGGAGGAGTATTTGGATCTGGTGGAGTCGCTGCCCTTTGACTTGCAGAGGAGCGTGTCCCTCATGAAGGAAATTGATGCCAAGTATCAAGGTAAAGAAGCCGGTTACTCTTTTCAAATCTCTCTGCTTCCTCCAGAACTGTATACTAAAGTGGTTTCATAAAAATGTATTATAATTAATACATAGCACACTTAAAGGATTCACTTTACAAATCTTTTAGTTGATTATGATCTACAGAGAAACTGATATCTAGACAGACTTGCCTCCATATATATATATATATATATATATAGCCTACTGCTCTAATGTGGTAGTAATAGTATAAACTCGACTCTATTATAAAGGCTCATTGACATTTCTTTAAAACATCTACTTGACTAAAACAAAATCAACTCAATAAAACAGGCTTGGTATGTCTGACCCGTCTTGTTTTTATATTTGAGTCATATTTCTTTCACTCCATTTGTAAATGAAATGAAATGAAATAAAATGGTCAAATTTGCATTTTCTTGTTTTCACTCGAAACTTTTTTTCCCCCTGAATTTATTTTTCGGCCAGATGTTCTGAAGGAGCTCGATGATGCTTACGAACGTTATCGCAGGGAATCGGACTCCCTTCAGAGGCGCAAGGTTCAGTTGTCCATTCAGAGGGCGTTGATCCGCAGTCAGGAGCTTGGAGATGAAAAGATCCAGATTGCCGGTCAAATGGTATGAAAATAAAAACACCCTTTTGGCTGCTGTAGTGAAACTCATTTGCAAACTTTCAGGTCTGAATGTGTGCGACTGACTCGAGCAGTGCTTTTCTATAAATGTATTTGTCCGAAAATCTAACCTGAATGAATAAAACGGAGAAAAGACATTTTATAGAGCTTTTTAACGAGGCCTTTTTGTATTGGGGTCTAATGTCCATGTAACATTTACATTGAACTGAACTCGGTACAAGAATAAAGTTCTGTGAACAAATGAGCTCGTTGGAGATTATTAATCCACCTGACGGGGTTCAGAAACTTACTTCATATTTGACATGTTTGGAATGTCAGTTTGAACAAGTTGTCTCTTGTGGAACAGATGTTTAGTGGACAGTGTGTGTGGTACTAATTTCAATATAAAAACTCCCCTTTAGTACTTTTTGTGTCCATCTATAAAGAGGGGTTGGCCAATTATAGGTTTAATTAAAAGTTAGCTTTTCAAAAACATGATGCATCCAATGAAGCTTGTATAACCTTACCAAAAAAGTGGTAGTTAAAAAACAACAACTTGGTAGGTGTTTAGTTTCCTTACATGTATGTTAATGAATTGCAGATAACGGTAAAAAAAATAATGTCCTTTTTTTGTTGTTGTTGTTTTTTCAGGTGGAGTTGGTTGAGAACCGAACACGACAAATAGACTGGCATTCTGAACTTCTGCTGTCTTCTCAAGAAGTCCCAGAAAGTCACGTTCCCACGGCAACCTCCACGACGACCACTGCAGCATCCATGATGTCCTCATCCTCTGCTACAGTCACTCCGGGCAAACCTGGACACCATGACAAGAAACGCGATGAGGTTACCCCAGGCTCGGGAGGCGGAGACAAGGCTGGAGGTAAACGCTCAAGACGCCAGAAAAACGGAGAAACCCGGGAGAGTTACGGGGGTCTGGATCACGCCGAGGAAGTGGGAGTGGGGGCGTCTCGCGAAAAGAGGGCCAAGACATCCTCTAAGAAGAAGAAAAGGTCGAAAGGCAAGTCCGAGAGAGAGGTGTCCCCTCCGGACCTGCCCATCGATCCAGACGAGCCCACGTACTGCCTGTGCGAGCAGGTGTCCTACGGCGAGATGATCGGCTGTGATAATGATGAATGTCCCATCGAGTGGTTTCATTTCTCCTGTGTTGGGCTCCATCATAAGCCCAAAGGCAAGTGGTACTGCCCCAAGTGTAGAGGTGAGAATGAGAAGACCATGGACAAGGCCTTGGAGAGGGCTAAGAAGGAGAGGGCCTACAACAGGTAGCTCGCCCTGCCTGGCCCAACGAACACTGTAGTGTCCACATTTAATTTTATCCGTCTTTGTTTCTATTTCCACTTAACACTTGTTTAAAATAGAGTAACGAATTGATGAGAGGGATCTTGTAAATAGTTATTTTTGTAACTGCTGAGGAATGAGATCGCCCCCTCCTGGTTGGGAGTATTTGTAAAGTTCAGAACGAGACCATGTGCATGTTTGTAACCAGCTGTTCTGCACTTCACTCCCCTCTTTGTTTTCATCATGCATGCAACATCACCAGTTCAATTATATATGGTTCATTAACAAATAAAACATTTCTAAACTAAGAAGACTTTCATGATCTGTGATAACAGTACTCAACGTACCTTTAACATACCTGCAAGTACTGCAACACTACAGGGAATATAGACAGTAAACATAGTGCAGTGTGTAGAAGATATGGAATGAGTTCGCACAAAAGCTAGATGAGTCTTTTTCAATTTGCCTTTTTCTTTTATTTACAAGTACTGGAAAAAGTGACATGGGGGGGACAACCAGTGCAAAATCTGTACATTATTTCAGTTGCAGGTTTCTTATATACACGAGAACTGAAAGGGGTCGTGAATACACTCTGTCATGCATGTAACAGTTCACAACACAGCAAAAGACACGGTGTAAAGATGTCTGATTTAGTTGTAGTCCGTGATGCTCGGGCTGCTCATTCTCCCACTGCCTTGTGAAAATAAACTGACAACAGTTCGGGTGCACAACAACAACAACAACAACAACAAAAAAAACAAAAAAGGACCCATGACGTCATTGATGCACCTTCTGAGACATTTAACATAATTAGTCATGGGGAGTTATTACAGCAAGTTAGAACACACCAGAATTTGTGGGTAATGGCCCTCAAGTCCACAATGACAAAACATCAAGGCAAGATTCAACACATTTCCCCCTAAAGAACTGGAAAAGGGGAAGAGAATAAAAAATAAACCCCTGTTGGCGGGCAAAATAAACAACAAAAACAAAACATTCTATGAAGGGAAGTAGAAGGTAAAGTGCATAAAAGCTCAAAATTAAAAAGGTGGGAGGGGAGAAAATTAAGAAGTACTCCACTAAAACTTGCAGCACACACGCAGCTTAATGGAGAGAGCAGCTGTCAGGGTTGTCAGGTCAACTGTCTCTCCAGCTTTGTTCTACGATGGCAGACACCCGCTTTTCATACTCCCGTTTGTTCTCCTGGTACAGCTGAGCTGCCTGACTGTTGGCTGGACTGTTGGGGTTTGGTTCATCAAGCAGGGACTGGAGAGGGGAGAGGGGGACAAGATTTATACTGAAGGTGAGAATGTTTTATTGGAAAGTAATCAACCTGCATCAACCTATTAACCAACTTATTTGCTCAAAAAGAAAAATCCTAAATTAAATATAATTTCCAAAATTATGCAGTAAACAATAATTTTTCACTTAATATTTCCACTAAATGAATAAACACGACATGAAATATCATTAAATACAAATACTCTAATAGTCAAAATGATGAAAAAAATCAGAGATTAAAATAATAGTTCGTTGCAGCCCTAAACCTTAGCATCAAATTAAAAATCTCACTGCATTTGCAAACATTTGTATAAACTTGAGTTAGTATGAGAGTTCATTTTTTTTTACAGTTTTATATACATTGCTGCTAAAACAGTCAGTTAGCAATTTGTAATCATTAGAAAATGTAAGTACAAATCTGATATACTTTCTATAAAGTATAAACATGCACACATTTAATTTAATTTAGTAAAAACATCAAAACATTTTTATTGGTTACAGCTTTTCACTGTTAAAAGAGATAATCTGCTTATGTTGCAACACAACACGCAGCCTCATTCATCGCTGTGTGTTGACACTTCTTACCTGAATAGATGTAAGAATAGAGGACACATCATAAGTGGGACTCCAACGGTTTTGTAGGATGTCTAGACATATACTGCCATCTGCATAGACTGGAGATAATAAAAACATAATTACACACCGCTCACAGGAATCAATAACTCCATAACGTGGCAGCAGATTGACGATGTTCCTACCGTTTGGATGAAACATCTTTGACACAAATCGCACTGTCGGGGGTTTGTTGGGATATTCTTCTGTAAATTCTACAATGAGTTTAAATGTACCTGTGACAAAGAAAGAAACAAAGGAACGCATTCATAACTCGTTCTGCGTGTTTGCGGTGAGGAACGCAGAAAATCTGTCAACGAAACACCATTAAAAGGCTGAATAATAGAGGTTTAACAACTACAGGGAAACTCATTCAAAATCATTTTAAAAGATGAAAGATAAACTGACCTAATAAAATTCACAACATTTAGTTGACTATAATAAAGTAGTTGTAATAAGATTCATTGTGAGTTTCATATAAGAGACTAACATGAAGTTTGAGTCAAATCAACCGTCTGGAAATTTGCATTCACTTCGCCAAATCCTAAAAGAGGGTGCGAGGTGTCGGACGTGTGATATATCGACATTATTCCTTCATACAAAATATAACAAGTCATGAGCACGGAGAAATACCTACCATCCTCGAAGGGAGTTCCTTCAGGGCTGTGAGGTGAAAGAAAAAAAGGGTACGATGTCATTCGTGTCAAAACTCCACAAACGAACGGATAAATCCACACTTTTAGAAAAGCGTATTCATTTCTCACCCAAATATGACTGCGTTCCACGCCATGATGTTGTTTTCAGATGGGGCACCACTGACTCCAGCTGGAGGATCCTCTTGTAGCCTTCATAAACAAAACAAAAACAAATAAAATTGTTGTTACTACACAGATTTATACAACTAAACGGATTTCTCTAGTCAGTGCCGAGACACGTGTACCTCATAAATGAATAAACATAACTTTACCAGGAAACACGGCTGGTGCCGCCAACTCTTGACTTTTAGTAGGAAGACACTAACAAATCATCTTTGCTGTGCAGTTTACTCATTTTACCCTGAAGACGTGTGATATATATATATTTTTTTTTCAACAAATGTGAAAATCAATCAAAGTCAGTGCCGTGAATTGTGTAAATATTGAGCACTTGTATTTTATTTATTTATTTTTTTTAGCAACGAGCTTTCGGACACACGACCTCGTACTGAAACTGTCCTCTCCATGTCTCACTTCCACAACAACTTTAACTAGAAGTCGTGTCCACAGTCTCGCATCTGGAAAGACCTGTCCACAGTCTCACATCTGGAAAGACCTGTCCACAGTCTCACATCTGGAAAGACATGTCCTTATTTTGAAGGCAGGCAGGCTCTCTGGACAGATGCATTATGCAGTAGAAGCTTTAAGAAAGGGAACAACCCTTTTGTTGTTGTTGTTGTTGTTGTGGACAAAGTGTTCATGTTATTGTTAGAAGAACAGTTTGATGCTGACTTTTTTAAAAAAAAAGAAAAAAATGCAGTATATATTGTATATGACACGATTTAATCTTGAATCGGATTTTCAGGGTTAATTAATACCGTCATTTTGTGAAGTTGAAATCTCGTCTCCAGATTAAATCTCGTCTCCAGATTAAATCTCGTCCCGAGATTATTATTCAGATCCACTAAAACAGGATAGCTCGTGTTTATTAGCACCGGAATGCTAATATTAAAGAAAAGGGGTCGCGGGGTTACACGAAGTAAAGACACGTCAGATTTAAATGTATTTTGATTATAAATGGCCATCAGTTCACCCCCACCTCCACCTCCTCCACCTCCTCCACCCGTGGGGCATTTAAACGTTAGCAGCCCAACTAGCTCAACTTAGCACTGTTAGCTTCTCGCTAGAAGCGAAGCGCCTCTAAAAAAAAAAAAAAACATATTTCACCTTTTCAGGTTAAAAAAAAATACCTTAAAATTGCGTTAAGATTGTATCTGACTTTGTAGAAGCGTGGCTAAATGTTTTTTTTTAATTATTATTATTATTTTTTAATATAAAATATTGGTTAGCACTGTCACGCTAACGTCACGCTAAGCTAATACGAGCTGTTTTGACAAATCATCGCAAAATATCTGAACGTCCAAACTCACCGTTTAAAATCTCTCATAAGCCTTCTTCTAGCCGGGGTTGACATGGCTTAATTTGTTAAAGTACGTGCCGACAACACCAATATGTTGGCAGAATCGTATTTGATCAATTCTTTATATTGTATTTTAATGTCTATTTGACAACTTTAACGGCGGCCCGTCGTTCTCTCGATAACCCTGAACATTTGGTTAGCCCAGATAGGTTTACTGGACGATACCACTTCTCGGGTGAAGTGTGGGGGGGGGGGTGGAATGCACGACTGCTGAATTTACCGGAAATTTCTATCTTTAAATCATCAACACATAATGTGTTGTTACAGAAGGTATATTTGGATAAGTATTATGCTTTATTTTGGCAAGAGAAAGGCATTTAATACGTTTTAATTAACGGGTTGTTTTTAATCTCCCCCCCTCTCCCCCCGTTCTGGTTGAGACTGTCGTCTGGCGCGGGTTGAGGTCACAGTGACGTATGTTTGTGCAGCGCAGCTATGACGCGCTGTCCTGGTGACAGGTGTGTCGCTACACGTGAGGCTGCATGTTCTGGTAGACAATACTGGGGATAAAACGAGACGGACAACATCTGGATGACTGTGGTGATTTCACAAACATGTACTGGGTCTAAATATAGCATTTCCTTAGGTTCTTTCAAATTAAAAAAAAAAAAAAAAAAAAAAGTGGAGAGATGGAGAAAAGATGACCAAGACCTCTTTACCAGGATACAAAAAAAAAAAAAAAGTTAAGACAAGTTGTATGTACAATAATATATGCAAGTCAAGTTGTCCAATAAAAGGCCAGTTTTAACTTTTGAAAAACGTTTTTTTTTTAATTGCTAATGAGATACATTGAATGTCTTTGCATTGCTTTTATTAATATCAAGTTGAGACAGAAACAAAGTTTAAGTACTGGCAGTGGTTCAACACAGATGTTTACTTTCAGAACATGGTTATTTTCAACATATTCAAACAAAAACAAAAAACACGTTCTCTTTTAACAACACAAACAAAAATCTACTTTGCATCTAGCTTTATCAGTTACGAAATTCCGGCTCCATCCACAATGGGCCTGCTGTTTACAACAACAAACAATAATGTCAATGAACGGACCACTCAGTGGCTTTAAGGCGAATAAATGTGTGTTTTAGGCTTACATGAAATTCTGGCAAAAAAAAAAAAGAAGAAAAGGACGGTCTGTCAGCCAGATCCTTGTACTTTAGGACCCATGGTATAGAAGCATGGTGCTGAAGAAGGTATTGTCATAGAACTGCTCTGCTTTCACGGACTTCTGGTGCTCAACCTGGCTGCCTGCAGTGCTATTGATCTCAGGCGAGTCACCGCGGACGTGCTGGCCGAGGAGGATTTCTGCAGCGGGGTCATTTGAGGAAAAATCCTCACAGTGTCTGTCACCTGCCGCTGCGAATGAAACAGTCAAAAGGGCATATATGTCATTACAATTTTAATCATATTTCTACCTCTGTAGAAAAAAATAAGCACTTTGTGACCGCATTTTAACACAACAAAATGTCCTAAAACCCTTTGGATTAAACACAAAACACGATCAATAAATTGTGAAATATGCTGCAGAGCCTGTTGTAACTCCACAAGTTTTGACCTGAAACCTGCTTTAATATAGGTCACAGCCTGATCTGTGCATGCTCTGACACACAGTCTGTAATGTTTGACACAGTGACCTAGTGCTGTTTACCAAGAAAAAAAACCCAACATGACAAGCAAAGGGAATTCAAATTAGAGTCGTGGAGTATAGTTCAATTATGTGGATGTTTTACAACCTTTCATTTCCACTCATCTGAAAATTATAGCCTTTTTTTTAATTTTTTTTTTTACACATTTTTGTAAAAAGGCAACAAGGACAGGACTTGACAGATTCATGAGAATATATCAAGAAAACAAAGGCCACCACCATCACATTTATCAAATGTATCGCCATTTAATGATTTCACAAAGTCAAGTACAAAGCTAAACCCGCTCAGTGCTGAAAGCACTTGAGTTCTCCACATTCAAAGACTTTACACTCAAACCTTCTGCCATTTAACAAAAAACAGAAACAGAAACCACCTTTAACATGAAATAGAAATACTAAATACAGAAAGAAGAATTTCCCTTCGTATCTATAAAAGTTGAAAACAACATACATAAAGTTACTTTTCAATGCAGCTCAAGAAATAAGGCTTTTTGCAAAGTGTAGAAATCCATTCAATGTCTCTCGAGCGAGACACACAGGACTACTGATTGCAACATGGCCAATCACCAATTTTGAAATCTTACAGGGTATTATTTATGAAACATACACATCTGCAAGCCCTGCTAGTTGCCTAAAAGCTTTGCTAACACGCACATAGTAAACATTCATCATACTTCAGACCAAATAAACACAGGAAAAAGAAGAGGAGCAACCACATCCCGAGCCCATGGACCACGACAGTACATCTCGGTACAGGACGACGTCTACAAACTACAAGAAAGCTGCACAGTGAATCACTTATACTTGACAAGCTACATTCATGTTGGGATATGCTTTGGCATAAAATCTTTTTATTTTTTTTTAAATATAAAACCGCTTTAGCTATTGTGGAACATCAGCACACATTATCTCACTGTACATACTGAAGAGTGCTTCGGCACCCAGCAGTTCTTTATAATTGTCAACAATTGAACTTGATTTAAAAAAAAAAAAAAAAAAAAAAAATCAAGAGAACTTGATTATGTAAAATTTATCAAACTGGGGAAAAAACATTTAGACCTGTTGGTTGAGTATTGTATACAAAAGCTTTAGCTATTTTCCGGTAATCTCCAAATCAAACAAATGCTACAGAAATCCACTGATGTTCCCAGAACAAGGCCAATGTTCACATCTTTAGGTGACCAATAAAGTTGCCCTTTTTCTTACAAGGGAACGCTGCAGAATTTGAGAAACTAAAATTAAGACCATTTTTTAAAATGTGACTTTTTTTTTTCCCCCCTTTCAATTTAAGCCAATACAAACTACATTCGCACTGGTAATTCAAACTCTGCTGTATAATTGTGCAAAACAAGATCCTCTTTTTATTATTAATCTTAAAAAAAAAAAAAAGGATAACATGACAATCATCTGTATATCTGGACGGATGCATATATATATATATATATATATATATATATAACGGAATGAATCTTAATACTTTTAGCCATCCAAGCATAGTTAGGTACATGAAAAAGTAGAAAATACATCACGCACACTGCTATACATCTTTCAAATGTAGCTCACCACCAAATGAAAACAAATGTATTATTTTTGTGTGTATTATGCAAAAAAAACAAAAACAAAACGGAGCCAGACGATACAGACAGCAGGGTGTGCCACTTCACACACAAGCCCTCTACAGGTAGGCATAAGAGTTGGTGCAGCGACAAGGGGTCTGCATTGACGCCACAGTGATGACCTCCAGCTCCTTAGTTGCAGGGCTCGACCTGTCCTGTCCCCCCTGGTCCTCACACTGATCCATGGGCCCTTGTGGGGGTGCAAAACCATTCAGCCCAAATGCAAAGGTTCCTGGCCCACCTGAGGTTACAGTCGCTGCCAGCTCCGTGCTCATGCTCTCCATCTGCGGCTCTCTAGCACCACCTAGTGGCCCATTCCCATTCAGGAATTCGGCTGGCATGCACAGGCCTAAGAGCCAAGAGAGATAAATCAATCTGCGGAAAACTACGCCAGAATGACAGACTTATTTTGGTCTCTTGTTCTTCCTGAATCCCTTTGAAAGCATTTCTTTCTTTAGAAGATGATTTTACTTATTTAAATAAAAGTCTCACCTGATGAAAACTTTTTAAAGTATTAGAGATCTTGGTTATTGCTCAGTTTCTATTCATTTACTTTTTGGGTGGTTTCTAAACTTTCACTCGTCTGTACTGCAGGACCTTCAGCTGTGATTAAGAGTTTGAATCATAATAAAAAAAAACAACGACAACAAAAATATTTGCTCAATTTGCTAATCCTCAGATATCATAGTTTAACCAAATGATTTGTGCAGACTGGATCTTTTTATGTCTACATAGGATGAACATAAATTTGTCATTATATTAGACAAGTCAAGCCATGGACACGAAACCGTATTTAACAGTCTCGTCTGTTGCCTCAAATATCTGTGCATTCGTCTAAAAAAAAAAAAATTGTACTTTGTATATTTTGATTGCAGCGGTCTTGGGATCTATTCATAATAAAAGTTCAAGCTTGAACACACTGATGTCATTTTCCATTAGGAGTAACTCAAAAGACCTAAAACAGACATGATTGAGCGTAGAGACCTACCGTTATGTCTCGCCTTCTTTCCTGGGTTTCCTTCCATGCCATCAAAAGACCTCTTTCTGTTGGGAACGCCATTCAAGAAGCTGCGTCCCTGGATGGTGGGGTGAGCGTGGCCCCCATTCCGGCTCATGCCATTCAGAAAAGCCCCGTTATGGGACTGAGCCATGTTTTGTTGGAAGTTCTGGGCATTGGAGAGAATTTCAGCGCACTCCTGGAATCCCTGCGCGTGGGCCAGGTCAGCCGCCGTCAGCCCACTGGCATTCCTCATACTGCACAATGGGAGGAGGGAGTGTTAGAAACGTTCACTGTACGTTTGATCTACACAAAAAACAAACAAAATAAGACAAGCCCAAGCGCGCGCACACACACACACACACACACACACACACACACACACAGACTCATTAAGCAAACATTCACGCACACGCAGACAAACAGATGTATAGAAATAGCCTGTGCTGCTCTACCCTCTCACATCCTCTTCGTCATCTTCATGAGAGATGACGACTGATCCCTTTTGGATCATTTGCATCTTCCATAGAGCTTAAATCTCGAAACAAGTTTCCACTTAATTAGGGAAACATGTCCGCTGCAAAAGGACATGGTTAAGACAACTGATGATATGCACTTCTGTATCTTAATGAATCCCCGAACGAAATCCAACAGACTGAAAAGGATGACAGTGACTGGTGTCCAATGATCCGCTGAATCCAAAGGAGAACTCTTCTGTAGGTGATGTGAAAGCTCTTTTCTGCAGGACAAATGTCGGATCAAGGAGTAGCTGAGGCCACAAAGTGCACTCTGCTCAAGGATTTCTGCAACGCTGCATCCAACTTTCAAGCAAAGAACTCTTCAGAGACAATTACAAGATTGAGAAGTTCATCAAGAGGAAACCAGGATGTAACCGATGTATCTTCAGCAGAGACGTCATAGAATTCATGGTTAGGAGGTCAAACTGCAGCCGTCAAGCATCAGAAATCCAAACTTCTGTTGTCGGGAAGGTAAAACTTTGGTCGTCTTCTTGTTTCAAGAAAGATGAAAAATGAGAGACAACGGCTCTGCAACTGTAAGAAGTGTTTGTGCAACTGTTCATAACTCACAATATAGTCTGTGCACTGTGTTACAGTTGTGTTAACCATGACCAGTTGCAGCTGGAATAAAGTGATTCTCTGAGTGCCGTGATGAATGAGCAGACAGGGCTGTGACACGCATATCTCCAATTTTCCAGACTTGTATGTGGCACTGCAGTACAGAAGCAATGTCACTGGGAAAAACAAACATCGCAGATAACTAGTCCTATCAATGAAATAATAATACACGAGAATAAACTCTCAACTGTATGTTGTTGCAGCAGTTATGTATCAGTAAATAAACGTCTAGATATAAGGTGGTTGGATTTTTCCAGGTGCTGTACAGTTAGCGTGCAGAAACATGAGCCTGCTTGTCAACTCTCTACAAGGGTAAAGGAAACATCCCACCAACCAATAGATGTCTATCAGCTTAATGATGAGAATTTCTCTCTTCTCTGTTGACCAATTACAAAACAATGCTGCACTTGTTCTGAGCCGAAATGTCATGACACTGCAGAACGAGTTCTCTGAGCAAACAGCTAAGTCTTTGTCAAAGAACTGGGACTACTGGCCCACGTCCAACCTGGTAGTTTTCTATTAAAATGCGAAGAAAAGTTAATCTGCTGGATATTTAATTAACGTAGCAACACAGTAGAGCATAAGTAATGCAAATCTGTAGTGAATAAAATAGTATACTTGGTGGGAGCCTGAAGAACTTTATGAAGAAACACTTTTATATTTAATCTTATTTTACCATTTACTATGTTAAAACCCAGTGACATTGACTTCCACACAATGAGGCAGAATTTAACGTACACAGTAACTGTTTGGTCATTCATGGTGTTTAGAAATCTCTCATTCTCTGCTTCTTTTTTTTTTTTTTTATCTAAGCAATTGTGCAAAAGCAAACATTTCAAAAACTAGTGCACATGTAAAACATTTTGTAAAGAATTGAAGAATTAAAAAACAAAAGAGTAAAATGAAAAATCACACAATAACTTGTTGCACATTACCCGTCCCCTTCAAAATTAACGCTTCCAACGGATCATTTCAAGAGAGTAATTACATTTATACGAATGAACATTTTGTGATGAAGGTAGATGGATTGGTCTCACTCGAAGGAATATTAGATGCTGTTTTTAACTCTCAGTCAATTCAACACTTTACTACCCCAAAAACTAAAATCTCTCTCTCTTTGAACAGAATTGTTCCCGCGTAAAGCAGTGAACCAGAGAGGCAGTGATGAATAAAATATAGCTGGGAGGAAAATGATGTATAACAAATTCATGGTATTAATATTTAATCCTGACTGTCTACCACATAGCCTCCGCCCAAAGTGAGCTGCGATCAGCTCCAGCTCCTCGTGACCCTGCTCAGGATAAAGCGGGTATAGATAACAGAGTGTGTTGACGTCAGTTTAAATCCCAACCTAATCAGGCCTAATCTCCAACACTTAACTTTGAAGACTGTGAAGTCGCTCCTATGTATTAAAGAGCTTCCATAGATTATTGCAGCCTTGTTTAGGGATTAGACAGAAAGAAGGAGGACTTTCAAGTAATGTTGCATTAACCTTTTTGGTGTCTTTGAAAAAAAAACATTTGGAATTTTTTTGAAAACAGATGAAAGAAATTAAAAATAAATACTAATATTATCAGATAAAGTCACTGTTGCACAGCTACCCCCACTCTCTAAGTCTCTCTAGGACTTAGACATTAATTTTTCCCCTAACCCTCTTTCTGCTTGAATAACTCAAACTTAAAAGCTGTGTCTCTTTGAACTACAAAAAAAAAAAAAAAATAAAATCAATATTCCTTTAGTGAGACCAGACATCTACAGTATACACCGATATCCTCAAAAATTGTGTACATTAATAATTTAAGTTTTGTATGGGAATTTAAAAAGGAAGCGTTAATTCTTTGTAAATGCCTGGTATGCTTTGCTTTTCGGTCCTAAGCACACAATATGTATCTTCTCTAACTATTGTCTAATCTTCCAGAGGCAGCCTATTATCATGCTACATGTTGACATGGGACTCACGTGATTAAACCTGTCCATATAAAGGACTCCTATGGTTAGTTCACAAAATAAAAAACAAATCATAAATAAAAAACAAAAGGCTAAAATACAGGAACAATCATGGATAATAAGCAAAGCATGCAGGTCTATAACTTTAGTTTTGATTCATAAAAACCTAGCATTAAAACCAATCACCGCAAGAAATACCTCAACAGTTTGCCAGTGTGTAGATAGGAAGCGATAGTGAGAACACTCAATGCCACAACAGTGCGGCTATCCCAGGGAACGGGGCAGACTCAGCAGTGTCTATTCTCCCCTCTAGGATTACTTGAAAAAACCAAGTCATTTCCAATTCAATGGCTGCAAAACATTAAGACGTACGGTTCTGGTTCTGTTAACAGTATAGAAAACTTCTTTTTGTAACTTATTGTCACTTTCATAAAGGAAAAGGTGACAAAGATTAGATGTCAAAACAGGCTATGAGATTGTATATAGGGTTAATACTGAGACATACAAAATGAAACATTTCTGTGTATAAAGTAAAATATCTGGTACAGGAAAATGACAGTGAATAACCATTGCAACAGGATGATGTTAACATTAGACAGTTCAGTACATGGTGCTGTGCAAATCTAACCCATCTCACTCAGCTGCTCTAAGCATGTCTGCACTACTCTCATCACCGGCAGCCTCTAAGCACTGTCCTGCCTGCTGCTAGCTTGCTGCTGGACCACTTTGAGGCTCATGACAAATAAGGAGGAAAAAAGGTTTTAATGGCAGCTTGTTTTAATGATGCGGCTCGTGTTAACCAAATACATTTAGGATTAATTCGATAAAAGGTTTTAAAAAGGTTGTTTCATGTTTGAAATTTGGTTTATCCTGTAGGTGGGCACTGTGGATGCTATCGAAATGACCAGTTTTTGGATGTTATTTTTGTTTTGTTTGAAGGTTTGTATTTATAAATTGCATTATGTCTTTTTTTGATGAGCAGTGATTTCAGCATGAGGATTGTCCCAATGTCTCATTGGGGGTGTTTTTATTCAAAGAGGATCGGCCCGGAGGACTGCTTTCGGATTCTGATGTAATACTGTTGTCCCAGTGGAAAGCTGTACATGATGATGACACTTCCCTCATTATTCAAAAGCATTAGGCCTTTAGTCCAGAACCAGAGCACTCCAATGGAAAAGGTTTCAAGAAACAAAACGTGTGTGTGAAAGAATTGGAGCGGAGAAGTCCATTAAATTATCCCTTCAAGTTGAAGCCCACCATGACACAACTGGGATAATTATATGAAGTTCCGGTTGACTTTGTGTAATTCTGTGGAGGAGAGGTTTAATGGAATTGCATAAAAACCTCTCGAGGTGAAAGCTTTTCTTCATATTTCATAAACCTCCCAGAGGTATTAGGCTCATCAAGCCAGCTGGCAGCCATCAGGTGCTGTTGGGCCATTATTGATCATCTGAGGCCAGTGCTGTTTGCGGTGAGTCCAGAACCAGAGTCAGTCTTTATCAGCAGCTGTTCGGCCAGCTAAGTGATGAATTAGTGGTGAAGGCAGCTGGAGAGAAAGCAGGTCCTCCTAATGACTAAAAGATGGATCAATTTAGGGTAATGTCTACTTCCACCAACCTTCTCTTTGCCTCTTCTGTTGTCTTCCACCAACAAAAGGCTTGAGTATCCAAGTGCAAGGAAAAGTCACGGCAGATGTGTAATTACAGACTAATTATTTCTACAAGTCAGATGGCAAGTCGCAGACCTTGACGTGTGTTCAAGATCAAGAAGAAGAAGTGAGGTGGCACGAAGTGTGAATGCGAAGTGAAAACGAGGGCAATTCACTCAAGAACACTCGCAAAGAAGCCGAGCAGATAGCCGAGAAGAAATCCAGAGAAGAAACATCTACGATAAAGCCGAAGATTCAAATATGTCACCATAGTTTATCGCCCACATCATTAATGTGACATGGCAAAGCACGTTTGTGTTAACGGACATATGTATAGTATCATTGCTGTGAGAGGTTATTCTGCAACTATTTGAAGGCATCGTTTTTATTCGTAAACATAACAATTAATGTTGATGTGAGAATTGTAAGCCTCTGCAAGTTTCATAGAAAAATAAAGCATACTCCACTTAAAATACTGCGGTTTATCTCCGTAAATCCTGAAAGACTGATGAAACACTCTCCGGTGAAAGCATGCGAGTCATTAAGCCGTTGCTAGCTAGTTTTAACAGCACCATGAGTCCCACCGTGAATAGGAGCCCAAAGGAGCTTATTAGATGTGGGACAGCAGGGAGCTTAAATCAGATCTGAAAGAAACCCCCACACAGAGGTGGACCGTAAAAATACAGATCTTGGACTTTCAGTCTTGAAGATTGAGTGTTCAAGTTACCTTCAAAGAGGAAATTTAGAAAATCTGATCTAGGTTGGAACAATCAAGGACAAATACCTTGGAATAATGTCGTGGAAAAGATCTTTTAAAAGGCCTAAAATTCTTGAAACTACTTGGGAATATATTATGCACAATTTTCTTTTGAGCGATTGTAACATGAAAAGATTATAATGATGGAGAGCTGCAAGCTCAGTATGTGACACGGTACACATAAAGGGCGAGAGATAGCATCTCTAATCGTATTCATTTAGATCGGCAACAACTATATTTATACTAAAAAGACCAAAGCTTAAAACTTGTGGGTTTAGATTTGTCTGTATTGTGTAATAGTTTTAAAAATATATATTATTATTACCAGCCTATTGTCATAAAATAGTTTATCAAATTCAATAAACAAATATTTATTAATTAATTTTGTATGACAATCAAGAAACTAGTTATAATAGCTGAAAAGGTAAATATACAAAATATATGAAGGACTGTCTATATCTTTTCTTTTTGATTCTTTGCTACAAGAACAAAAATGTACAATCAAAATGAGGATTAGATCTGTATTAATGAAAAATACAGCAAGATTTAAAAGTTACATTTTTCAACACTAAATTTATTTTTTAAACATTTTTTATAAAATGAGCAATATTATCAACATGAAAAAAAGATTTCCAGTGATATATGTTGCATGTCTTTGATACAGCTGAGCCTATAAAGCCTCAGTTTACTTTTGGAGTAGCAATTTGCAGATTAATAAACTAAATGTTTTCTTATCAAATATCCAGCGTGTCAAACTAAAATCACTTAAATTTGGTGTCTTTTAACACAAATGTACTTATAGACACTTTTCTGTAGGACACATAACAGTAGATTTTCTTCTTTTTTTATGTGTAAAGCTTTGGTGAGCAGTTATTTTAGTTAGTGCTTTATTACCTTATTTATACATAAAACAAACTACAGACAAATCATTAGGTTGGCAAATGTTTGACAGCAACTTAATCCTGACTGTGGTGGTTTATTTTGTCATGAGCCTCATTCCTACCTGGTGTGCCTTAGTTTCCCTCCCAGTTGTGCCTCACTATATTTCTGGATCATAAATTACAAAAATAAAACAAAAAACAAACTTGATAATAAACTAAACTAAATATCTCTGATCTGCAGGGGAAAAAGGACATCACATATCATTTCATCAAAAATAATACTCATCAACTGATAACCAAATGCACATTACGTAACATGAACAAGAAGTGAAGCATTTCAAATGGATTAATTTGCTAAACGGCCAAAGCAACCAGGGTTTTCACAGGCTGTGGAAAATTAAACTTCAACTACGAGTTCAAAGAAGACCACTCTGGTCTCACAGTCTGACTTATAATCAATTTGTCTCTGTTGTCTGGGTCAACCTTTATCATTAGAAATATATACATCGCATATATATAACAGGATATTTCTTTTGCTATTCCTTCATTTAAATGAAGTGCCTTTTGCCATTAGGCGACACTTTGTGAAACTATGAGGAAGAGATTACACATGCGTGTTCCCATAACCATTTAATAACTAGTGTCAGCATTGTCTGCATTCCTTATTGAAACCTGAGAAGGACCCAAGTCACGAGTCCTAACACCAGATCATACTTAGTGTTGTCAAATACAAACGCTTTTTCACCCTCATTTTAACATGAAACATATGACTACAACTCACAGGACAAATTTCACTTTTGTCACGAACAGCATTTGGTGAACTCAGATTCATTAGACACAATAAACTGTGTATCTGTGAACTCCCTGGTAGCTTGGCGTTTCTGTACTTCAATGGTACCACAAAAAAAAGGCATAAACTTTGTTGCAGAAAATGAAACCGCAAGTAAACCATTAATAGTTGAGCTGAAAATAAAAATAAAATAGCGAACTGAGCTTCTAGACTGGTGAACCAATCATTAAAATATACTTGTGTTAGTTTTGTGTTTTGGCATTAAAACACCTCGTTATGCAAACTTGGCATCTGGCCAAACCAAACATGAGCCCATAAATTTCACTATCATTGAGTGAAACCAGAAACTCAAAGTATTTTTTACACTTACATAACACAGGATTCTGTAAGCAAGTTAAGCGCTTACTTCATTGAGCTGAAAAACAAGACTTGCGGGAAATAATTACTATGATGTGTTGAAACATATATGATCTGTGATTTGTAATTGTTTCACCTCCCTGCACGTCTTGGATCTACATTTTACAAAACTGGAAAGATGGGTAGTGTCTTTTACGTCTTTGTTCATGCTTCAGGTACATCAACAAAATGTTTCTAAAAATGGAACAATCCTGGCAAAACAAAAGACACAACTGCCAACCGTACAGGTGTGGCTGAATAATACAACAGCTAGAGATTATTATATCTTAAAATACTGGTATAAAAATAGATTTATAATGTCAAATCCATCATCAATACATCCATATTTTGTTTTATCCAAGTAATAACGAGCACTCTTGGTATTTTTTTTTTAAGTCGACTGAGACCTGTAGAAAGCAGACATCAAAAGTCTTGTCTAAGAAATATAATATTTCAGTTCTCATGCAGTAAACTGAAAATGTTAAATATAGATATATAGATATAGTATGTACTGTAAAGTTGATGCGTTTTCATTTTATGCAACAAGCAGCCTGCAGCCTTTTTTTTTTTATATAATTACAGTAAAAACGTCTTCAGAAATAGAGGCAGTGTGCATTTGGTCATCCAGTCAAGCTGTATATGTAAGACACTAATCAAAACAAATGTTAACAAAGAAAACCACACTCTAGGTTTAACAAAGATCATGCAATATGGCCTACTAGATAAAAACAGTTTATCAACCTTTACATTAAGTTGTCCTCATGTCGATGTAATAATCGTTTCGGGTTTTCAAAGCCGTTTGTGAAGATCAAAGGCGTCTGCAGAGTTAATCATCAACTTTTTATTACCGTGCAGCTCCCGTAATACAAAGGCAATATAAACGTGTCTGCTTAAAGTAAATAAAAATACACTTATGAATCATTCTCTACGAGTCCAATTTGTTTTACACGCGGAGGGCAACTTAATGTGAATTGTTGCAATGATGAACAACAATTTCAAGGATTAACAAAATGTGTCACATTTTCGAGGGAGCACCACCAATTCTATTAATATTTAACACCACATCTCCTGATTAAACTGCTGCAGTGGTTGAAGTCTCATACGTGGGATTCTGTCTTGTAGCAGACATTAACATACTACAACAACAAAAAAAAAAAAGTCAAGTAGTGAGTTAACTCAGCTCAACGTTCTGTACGTTGTCCCACGCAATTCTTTGTATTTGATTAACCATATCTCTGTCAACACTCAAACTATTCTGGGAGATGTAAATATTGACACAGTTGTCTGGTGTGAATTGTACTACCAGAGTGAACACAAAGCAGCAGGACCAAGTGGTGTTTTATTGTACAGATCTTTAAAAAGACCTATTCTGCAATCAGTTTGAGCCGTTTTGAAATGTACGCTCACATTTGAACAACATGACTCACATTGTTCACTGTCGTATGAATACACACAACCTAAACTGCTTTAGTGTAAAGTTGCCATTAAATAGAGCAGCTTTTCGCCGGGTGTGTCAGCCATTGTATCAACCGAGTTAAATGTTCCACGTTACAGTTTTCAAGTTTGCCAAAATCTATGTGTTCAAACCTGCACAGTGAATTTGCAGATCCTCTGACTTATCTGTCTCCGTCTACATCTTTGTAGAAGCCACATATCAACCTAGCATTTAAGCTTCATCGCTGCTCTGACTCGAGTTTGGCGGTGATCCCTCGTAAAGGTGTAACTGAGATGTTGGATAGTACAGAGGAAAAGAAATGAGGGCACAGGACTGATCACAGGACTTACTCAGCTTTCGCTCCCTGAATCAAGAGAGCGTTGATACAATCCAGACTGCCCGCACGAGCAGCCTTGTGGACGGGCGTCTCGCCCACATAGTCCTGAATGACGACAAAAGTCGGCGGTTATACTCAGACTGTATTGCGCAACAATAAAATTACTATGAAACAAAACACTTGTATATTTCAGACACTATATCTATATGAAGTTTTTAACTCCCTTACTGACTCCTATTATGTTCCCAAGGACAGACGCCACAGAAAATATAACAGGGTGTAACTCAGCAGGGCTGGGCCTGAACTTTTCACCCAGACTTCACCACTTCCCACACACATTTTCAGTTACAAGTTAGTAAGAGTGCAGATGGAAGAGGGGAGGGGGAAACACACACACACACACACACCAACAAGGCTGTCTCTAACCGCAATGCAATGTAGGCCATGCTTATGCTGTTCCCCTGCCCACCAGTCTGGTCTAAATATTATGAATCTAGGAGACGGATAATCACAAATCCTAGAATTTCCTTGTGTGTTATTTCAACATACGCCGAGCAAATTCAAAAAGGCAAATGCAGGCAATGTGTTTCACGATGACGACAGCATATTATGTCATTGTGATCTACTAATCTGATTTCTTTCAGCGGAGCATAAAAATATAGCCCCAGTGCATGAAAACCCATAAAGAGGAAATAATGTGACGAAAGGAAATCCAAAACAGTGTGGCTGTAACTCCACTATCAGAAACTGTGATGGCGGCAAATTATCAGAATATAGGTCAAGTGAGCGAGGAAGTGGAAACACTGGTAGGGCCATGACCCCAAGTTAGAGTGATCCTCCATGATGGGATCATCTGAGCTCAACCTCTCACATAGCTCTGCTCTTAACAAGCACACATTTTCCCCAAACGTATTCTGCATACTTTGTAAACGATCATGTTTATACAAGTCTCTCCACGAAATGTTAACAAGACAGCCACCCTGAACTGTAGAGTTCACCAGTGTGCATCTGATCTGATGTCCCGTACCTGTCTGTTAATATCTGCACCAGCTTGAAGTAGCCATAACAAACACTCAGGGTGGCCCCCGAACGCAGCAATGTGAGTGGGCGTCTGCGCAAACCTGGAGGTGACCGCGTTCACGCCACAGCCCACCTGGACCAGACGCATCACGCACTCCAGCTGTGGAGAAGGAGAGACGTGAGGAACGCACAGCAGGTCAGACGGTTACACGCAGGATATTCATTCATTCATTCATTGGTTTCCAAGGCAACGGGCAGGTCAAGACAAGCGTGGCACCGTAAGCTGGTTAGGCAGAAAAATGCAACGCTGTTGTGTGGACTGGTTCAGTTTCTTCAGCGCGCTTTGCTTCTTTTTTTTTTTTTTTGGGCATACATCCAACTTCTGTGCAAACTATAGGTCTGCTTTTTTTTTTTTTTTTTTTTCCAAAGTGGAAAACTACGTTTTTTTTTTTTTTTTTTTAAGGTCAACAAACAGTTTGTTAAGAAAATAGTTGTAATCATTGGAAGTTATCAGCCAGCCACACATAAGGCTTGAGGACACTTTTGCGGTCATGTATATCTCCTGGTTTGAGCTTCTTGTAAAGGTGAAATGTTTGAATAATACAGATATTATATATTATATTTCAAGTAACCTTTCAATTTCCTGGTCAGCCGTTTCATTTAAAAGGCAATTAGCTAATATTAATAATATTCCCAAGATAAACATCATTCAATACCAAATGAATTGTGCGTATTGTACAATACGCACAATTCATGAATAACTGGATGAACTGGAGGCAGAATCGGTTAAACGTTAACGGTGCATTGTCTGCCTCCAGTTGACGATGGCGGCTTTTACGGTCTGATCAGTTAACGGTTAAGGCAAAAAAAAAAAGAAAAAGAAATCAGGAAATGGCCGAGACGAGGCTCACGACGGAGAGCGTTGACGCTCATTCAAGGATACGAATTCACCAAATGTTCGTTTAAAAACAAGCCCTGCTTCGTCAAACGCTTCCCTTAAAAGAAAAAAGAAAAAGAAAAAAGGAGCTACCTTTCCGAAATGAGCGCCCCAGTGTATGGGCGTCCAACCGTAGAAAGTGTCCTCCACCGTGAGGTCAGCCGGGTTTGAGGTGCACTGAAGGAGGGCGCACAAGGCACCGACGTCTCCATCCCTGCAAGCCCGATGGAGAGGGAAGCGGCTGTTCAAGACCTCCTCGCTCGAGAATCCAGACTCCACTCCCACCGACATTGTAGTATAAAAAAAAATACGAGCTGACTACTTCAGAAGAGATGGTGAAAGGACTTAGCTGTTGTTTGTTGGAGCAAACGGGGGTGTCCGTGAATCAGGACACGCGCCACCCTGACTGGTGCTTCTTTCTGCCCGACAACACAAAGCAAACAGCGCAGAGCACGCGCCCTCCTGAAACTTGAGAAGCGCCGAGTGAGCCGCAAACTCCGGACTGGAGTTCACCTTCCCCACTTCCTATTATCACTGCTGGATTTTTTTATTTTTTTTTTTTAAATTATATATCCGTATAGTTTAATCATTTATTTTGGGAAATGTTTAAGTTAAAGGAGTTCTTTTTTTGTTGTTGTAAGAAGGTCATCTTTTGCACATTTTTTTCTGGACCAATAGTGGGGGCTAAAAAAAAGCCAGTCCTTAAAACTACAATATCTGTCTGCGTAGGGTCTACACCATTGGTAGGCTAAATACCCCGTGACTGGCTAAGGAATCACCATTGGTTTCCTGTGTGTTTCAAATTAAAAACCACGTTTCAAATTAAAAGCCCTCTGGCATTAGTTCCAGCATGAACTATAGCAGCTGTTCATGCAGCTGGGAATTGGAAATGTAACTGCTAGAAGACTAGGTAGGCTCCGGTAACTAAGGCTAGAGGTTTCACCTTGTAATAAGGTAATTTCTTCCTTTCACCAGTGAACACTCCCATATCATGTGACCTCAGACTTAGGTCGTTTTTGAAGGCACTAGTTGCTCAAACCAATGGGATTGCCACAAACTGTTTTAAATTCATCATGTAAATGTACTTTGATGGCAAACATTTTGCAATAGCCCACTGCATACTACAAAAACTTTAACATCCAAGTCCAGACCAGGACTGATGTTGCATGTTTTCCCCCTTGTTTCGTATCTATTCTGCAATATAGACTGCATAGGTGGAAACTTTATTGATGTATTCAGTGTCACAAAAAAAAAAATCCCATCACACCAAAATGAAAAAAAAAAAGAAACCCTGAACAGACTGCCAATGCAAACCAGAAAACAGCCACTTAGCAACTCTCAACTTTGAATAGTTTTACTGCCACCTTCTGGATTAGGTGTGGCTTCAAATTCAAATTCAGATCCCACACTTGGATAGAAATACAACTTGAAAAAAACAGAAAAGGACAAATATATTAGAAACAAAAAGTAGGCTACTTAAAGCATTAAATGTAAACCTGCTGATTATGCAGAATGGACACTGTCTGTGTATCATTATTATGATATAGAGTGTTATTATTGATGAGAATAGGCAGTATTTTAATGTTGTAATTAGTTGGAGGCAACGTTAACTTCTTCATTTAGTGTTGTATGTCAAATCTGTGTATCCATTAAATATCTTGATATAGTTTTGTCCTTTTTTGCCACAATAACCCTCCTTGCTATGAAAGTGAATGCTTTTATCTCACTGGGTCTGCTTATTTTTAATTACTTAAGCATTACAACTCTGAATACTGTTTCCGCTATAGGAAAATAGAAAATACGTGTTGTAAATTTGACTTGGCTTAAAGCTACTGTAAAGTTTTCATATTATGATAGCTCTGTAATCATCAATCAAGCATGAATCAGTTTGTTGAATTTTTGAGTCAGTGTCATCTAAAGCCCGTTAGTCTTGATCTGAAACTCAGGGACACTAAAAATGAATTTTGTGTCATTAGTTTATTTCTGACTGAAGAAATATAATTAATATATGCAACTAAAATGGCAACAAAGACGTTATGCTTCTCATGTTATATATCTTCTTTACCACAAGATGGAAGTATACAACAAGACCTGGACAAACACGGTTCTGATCCGTGTCACCAGGGACTGACACAGATAATGATAACACAATACCTGCTTTTCCTTTTTAATTTGTTTTTATATTATTGGCATTATCAATATTTTTACATAGGGTTTGCCTGTTGTAAGTATATCGAACATGAGCTACCTTCCTTTTAAAGCAAACCTTTTTGTTTTTTCTGTGAAGTATTATTTCTGTGCACTGGAGGGAGATATAGACCACAGTACATCACCTTTATTGGGTGACGTAGTGCTGATGTCCCCGAGCCATAAAAAACCCCAATTATGGTTCAACATCAACATCCTTTTAATCCAGATCCCTTCAGGGCAGTACTAGAGTAGTCTCTGGTTTTATTTTTAAAATTATTATTTTTTTATTTTATTTTATTTTTTTTTGGCTTAGTTTAAGTCTCCTCCTTAATGGGTTAAATACTAAAGCTACTTAGCCAAGGAAACTACACACTACTATCATTGTACATCAAGCACCAACATCCCATTGAAACTCAGATTCTGGACTCTTTAAATCAGGGTCTCCAACCACTTTTCCTCTGAGAGCTCCTTGATCTACTGGGTAGATCTTGATCGGAGACCGCTGCTTTAAATATCCACTATTAAAACCTTCTATCAATAATTATGACATAATAATGATAATGTTCATAATAATAATAATCTGTAGTCACAGCAGATCTTTTATTTGAGTAAAAGTAAAAAAAACTCTGTTACAAATAAAGGCTTGCTGAGGTAAAAAGTAATAAGTTTAAGAAAATACACTCACATAGTGCAGAATGGACCTTGTCAAAATAATGCATATTATTTCACAGGAGAACAAAAAATTAAGCATTCATGTGTAAGCATATATATTAAAATTGCACGTATTGTAGTTGGGGCTAATTTAATTAAATGTCATACTGTAGCCCATAGTGTATGATAGAATACGTTGTTCCATAATTTGTTAGTTGATTCATATTTTGTATAGATAATAAAAATTTGTAAAGCTTAGGGTAATTAAAGCTCTAAAAACAAATGCAGTTGATTAATAAAAAACAAAACAATATTTCACTCTAAAATGTTGTGGAGAAAAGAATATAGTCGATAAAGTAGACAATTCAAGGTACTTGAGTAGAGGTCTTCAGTGAATGTAGTTACTTTCCACCACAGCAGTGTCACATGTACTCTAAATGCACCCTGCTATGCCCATGGGCAGGGACCAGCATGCAGCAGGCGAGCTCCAGATCTTCTTTTATGTTTTGTGAAAAGCTTTGGAATGAAAATAATGTTGATGAACCTCAGTGAGGTGCATCATCCTGATATCACCGTGATGTTGTCATGCTCCAGGAGGCACGTCATTACCCACTTTCAGCAACTAACCTCTTTAAGCTCTCTTCAGCAAGTGACATTTAGGTCAGTATTTACGAATGGGGACACTAATTGGCATGTGACAGAACATGTCAGAGGTTTTGAAGAATTCAGTTTCTGCTACCACAATAAAATGTGCAAACAGTGTGCACACATTTTGAGACGCAAGAGGCGAGTTCACAAAAAGTGCATCCCTCCCTTTTCTATTAATGTCCATCTTTTTCCTATGAAAGAATCATGTAGCCTCCAACTGTTAGCCTCAAGCAGAGTTGCAAAGTACACTACAAAGGTCTGGTAAACTTTGGTAAGTTTTAGTCTATTTATCCCTATATTTCAGTATTGTATTTTGTATTTTGATAATAAAAGAAAATGTATATCCAATGTTTGGTGCTTTTGACCATTTTATCCCTTTGATAAACTCTGAATCTCTGAGTGAACCGTATTTCTTGCTCACTGCATGCTCAGATACTTTCCTGCCCCCTGAGAATACAAGCAAGTGAACAAATAGATAGAAGAAGGATGACTGAACACAACCAACCAAATCAATGTTGTGTCATGATTCAAGTAGTGATTCACCTGTTTTCTGCTGCCACGAAAACCAGTCTTTCAGTTATGACGGCTTTCGTACGTGCACCACCCCAATTTCAAATGATGATGTGTGTGTGTGCTCAATCGGTGGTTAACTATTTAAATTTACTTAACCACCACCAAAGAGATAATATTACTTAATGTAACAACAACAAATCACAAATATTACTTCATTGAACATAATTTATCCCAGTGTTATGTTTTACTGTAACACATTTAACGATTAGTAAGGATGTGGAATTAATATAAGTGTTAAACAAAACCTACCTTTAATTTGGATTTATCTCTATTCTCATATGAACACTAAGGAAGTAGCAACAGTACCGTGAATAAAAAAGTATTCAAAGTAATTTTATTTTCTTAAGTAAAAATATGTCACTATTAAAATAAGTGCATTCAAAATATCATAGGGAAACATAATATAATTTGTGCGCTGATATTTTTAAGGCTGTCAGTATCTTTGCACATTGCCTCCACTTTGATCATTCAATGTGATATATATATAATATAAAACATTTTCAAATGTAATCCCAACTCAATGTAATCCTAAAGGATTACAATGAACAGAGTTGTAACAGTACATTGAGCACAATAAGAATAAGACCACAACATTCACAGTAGGTTTTCCTAGTTGTGTATTTTTGTACTGGCAATTTCTGTTATTATTTAGCCAGTGTAATACCAATCCTGTCGAACAAGCCAAACAAGCTCTGAAACAAGCTCTGAAGCCAAATACCAGAGGATAGTTATAGTCTCTTGGTGTAGAAGTTACTGTCTGCTTGAGCTTGATGTAACACTTTGTTAAACTAAGGTAGTGTGTTCAGTCAACATAGTAAAATTAAGTGTTGTTTGTACATTAAAGCTTAATCATTTAGGTGATTTCTATATTTGTGGGTGAATCACATTCAGTTCTGTTGAATTTAAAGTCATTTTAATGAGTTATCTCTGTCTCTCCATGCGTCACTCTGATGTGATTTTATGGACCCGCTACCCGTCCTTGTGTCTTGATCTCTGCCGCTGACCTTGACTACACAGCTACACAGGAATGTCTACTGATAACTTATCAGCCTGGGTCAATATCCCAACTGACAGCGGTCTGTTTGCTCAGATCAAATAGACTGACCCGAGACTCAATCACTTCAGTCCCCTTAGTCCTGCCTTTACATTGATATTGATCACTGCTGGCTCAGAGGAAGCACCGCCTCAGCTCTAACGAAACCAGATTAGACTGAGTGACCATTTCAAAAAGTGAGTTTCTCTTTGCCATTCATGAGGTACATGAATATCCCCTTTGTCATGCATTCTGACGTGGTCTTCCCAGTTACCTTCACACGTTTCTTCACTAGTGTTAGAGGAGTACAAAGGACTGTTGCTGACGTCTGAAAAACTGAGTCAACTGCACAGATGAAAGTGGAATGACGCGAAGGTGTTAGGTATCACTTGAGCAAACAGCAGGGGGAACGGTGGGTTGTACATTTTAGACATGCTTGGAAATGACAAGAGTTCCAGCAGCTAAACTGCCTCACACACAAACACTTATCTAGTTGTGGGTCTTTCTTAATCTCATGAATGTACACTGTCTCCAGAACGTCCTCTTGAAGCTCTTTAGACATTAGTCAACATGCTGGTATTGTGTCAACAAAGGTAGTCTCTGAGCTTTTTAAAGAATCTATACTCAAAATCTGACAAACTGACTGAGAATTACGCTCTTTCTTGGAGGAAGTTATAGGATGATGTCAGGTTTTGAATTACTGTGAGATTAGTTATTAAAAAAAAGTATTGAGAATAAGATATTAATATGTTGAAGACTGAAAATGTATTAGACTAGTTGCACTTTTAGAAAATTAAAGTTTAGCATCAGTTAACATGCTTGAATGTTTTTTAATCCTTAAATGCAAACTAGTCGTCAGCAATCTGGGAACAATATCAATCATTATTTTTTTCAATTAAAGATTCCTTAAAATATGTAAAAATGCCAAAAATGATTTTTTTTTAAAAAAGAGCAAAATTCTTTAATGTTTTTATTTAAAGTCTATGTATTAACACAATTACAGTTTGCTAGTAATGTTCTAACATCACTTACACACAGTAACAAAACTAAAAGTATAGCAATTAGTAATGAGGAACATAATATATATCACAAATTCACGATATTATGTTAGTAAACATGCATGTTCATGTGCGTTTATATTATACACGAGCCCCTTCTCACTCATTTCCTCACACACGTCAGTATTTATAAACATTCTGTATCTCCGGCAAATGTGCAGAATAGGTGGTGTAACAAGTCCCTTCCCGCTTCCTGCCTTTCTTTATCTGGGTCAAAGGTAAAAATCCTTTCCCAAAGACCTCAGCTTACTCCTGCTGTAAGTCTTCTGCATGCCTCAGACTGGACAGTGTTGTACATGTCAGCTAACACACTCCAAACTGAACAAGCTCAAAGATTACACTGCTCCCCACTCAGGCTACAGCTGAGATGGAACAAACAACAATTTGTATTGAAATTGGATTGTCAAGCTCACACACTGAGGCTGATGTTGTCAGAGTGGTGTTAAAACATGTCAAAAGAGCACTATTTGTATAATGTATCCCTGGACAGGTTTGATTGTGTACTTCCTCTTGAGGTAAGTATTCACCCAAACTAAGAGTCAAAGTCAGTCCAGAGTCCGGCACTCTGCAGCATGAGAGGAGCCTTTTGCAACAAAACATGCTATTTTGAACATATAGTGTGGGGCTATTACTTACCAATGCATACATGTACATTAGAGTCTTTGCTAAATTTGTTCACACAATGCTGGGTAAGCCTGTCACCTCCGTGTAAATCTTTTCTGTATTTCACAGTGTACAGAGTTTTTAAATCTGGTGTCTGGTAAAACTTCCCTGTTTTGCTGGATGAATGCACACTGCTCACGCTCTACGAGAAAAACAAGCACACCAGAGACTTCCGCCTCACCCTTATTAACCTCACGGTGTCGCGCTGCAGACCAGAAACTCAAGCAAAATGTCTCGGCTGCAGGATTTTTTTTTTTAACTGCAATGTCGATACACTAATGCCAAAATTATAGAAAAACATTGCTTACATGCATAGAAACAGGATCTGCTTCCTTTTTCATGTATACATTATTGTTTGAGTCAGCTTTAGCTGTCAGGTATTCTATATTCTTTCGTATCTCCAACAAATACTGACATTTTACACACCTATGCTGTTTTTGATGAAACACTAAACATCAGTTGCATGTATTTATTTAGATAACTTGAAAAACAACATTAATTTCACATAATATCACAAAATCACCACTGTTTGCTGTCTTGGCTCCTAAATGGTGGAATGAGCTCCCCACCGACATCAGGACAGCGGAAACTCTGTACATCTTCCGCCGCAAACTAAAAACACACCTCTTCCGACTTTACCTTGAACAGTAAAACTTTAGTAGCACTTAAAATGACACTTACTGGTAGAACTTTGTAGTTTGGCTTTCTTGAAGAAATTGTATTTTCTTGATTCTTGTTGTTCTGGGTTTTGTACCCTCATGGTTGAAATGCACTTATTGTAAGTCGCTTTGGATAAAAGCGTCGGCTAAATGAAATGTAATGTAATGTAATGTTCAAAAACTCGTGATCATATGTGACCACACACACACGTGATTGTGCACATGTGAACGTGATTTTGCCAATGGGAAACGTTGGAACATATTCCTAGTGTAATGTGTGAAGCCCGTCTGGATTCACGTGAAAACTTTTCCACATATTTTCCCCATGTTATCATATGTTGCAACATGTAGTAAATATGTATCATACATGTGATCACGTGTCCCATGTGGAAAACATGCAAAATTCATGCATTTTGTTTTTGTAGAGGTACACTTTCGCTTTGATTAGAAAACAAACATTTCTTATTTATTCTCATTCTTATTTTTTCATTCTCCTCTAACTTAATTTAAAAATATTGACAGTCGGTCATAAACCAAGATAGTCAGACATGTTGCTGAGATTAGGAGAGAGTGTTTAGCAGGATTCAATAACTAACTTTGTTCTGTACATTTGTTTAAATGCTATTTAATTTTTATTTTTTTTAAATCATTTATGGTCTTTACATTTTAAATCAAACTGCTTTATTTTATCTATTTATTTATTCTTTGTAAATCATCATACAACTTTTATTTATTGCATTTAATTACATTAATGGATGCCTCTGTCACTGTAAAAAAAAAAATCCCCCGTGGACTTTATGCAGTAAAAAAAAAAGAAGATAATATTGATTGTTTCTGTCAGCAGTAATTCGACTTTATAGGAGTAGAAACAGAGAATTTGTCATATTAAAAGTGTCTTGGAGCTGCATTATTCATTATCTTTCAAAGTTCAACATATATCTCAACACCACCATGAGATTTTCCTCCATTATGTTGTCATAAGATATTTTTCCCCCTCTTTTCTTTCCCTCGCTGCCTTATCTCAGAGTTGCACATGCTACAGCCAAATCAACCACCCGTTCACTGAGCATCAGAGAGATTCTTCTCCCCTCGGATGTTTTTTTTTTTACTTCCTCCCACTTTAGTCTTTGATACATACATATATTGGATCGCATCAAACTGAGGTGTACGTAGTGAGCCATATGTGGCTTTATGTGATTCATTGTGTCACTGCAGAGAGGAAGTACGCTATGCTGCACACACTGTTCCACCATCTGTTATTCAAAGTATTCATCATGCTGTAGTATATTGTTCTGCTTCCAAAGCTTGGCTGTGAATTGTTCGATGCTCTTTCACCACATTGTTAATTTGTCTGCACGACACCAGACTTTGTCTACAATGGAGTGCAGAGCTGCAGCATATGTTCGTTAGATTACAGAACATCAGCTGCTGCAGCTGCCGCCGTCTATCACAAAAGTACAGGCTCTACCTGTAGGAGGAGGTTCATTAGTCACTTGTGCTGCTCAGCGAGGTGCCTTTCAGGCAATAGCAAGGTAATCATCGGGCCGAGCAGTGATGCAGTATTTCTGGAGAGCTTGTGGAGGAGCAGGAGTGGAGGGGCTGGGTGCAGCTTTGGCGGTGACATCAGTTGCCACTGACGCCAGCACAGCACCAGCTCTGACATAGACAGATTATGATCAACAGCTTTTCTCTCTTTCTTTCACTATCTATCTGAAGTCTATTTCTAGTTATTTTATCTATCATTCTTAATTATTGAGATTTACTGCCACGACGGGTCAGAGACAATATTCCCCGGACAGTTACACAGGTGCATTTTAATGTTTTTTTGTGTAAATATCTTTTTTTTTCATATAACTTAATGCCACTTGTATATCTAGTATGTGTTTAACATTAAACCTGCACCCATCAACACGTTAGCATGCACAAGTTAGCATTTAGCTCAAAGCACCATTGTGACTATGTAGAGTGATTTACCATGGCTCTATCGACGCTTAATTATTACATGCATGTAACATTTGCGGGCCCAAATATGAACAATATCTACACCTAGGCATAGTTGTGCTGCTAACCACAGAAACCACTTCTGTGTGAACCAGTTTTGTGAATATACAGGAAATAACACGAGGGTCATGAGGGTTGAAATGAAATCTCAAATATTGAGATTTGGATCTTTTTTATAATAAGAGAAAACAGCAGGTGAAATGTCCGACATATAATTATTCAGCTCATTTGTTCGACTCAAACTGTGTCCTATGAAGCTCCAACTGTGCATGACTGGCTGCGCTGTAACCACGCAGAGTGGCATAGTGCATCCAAAAGAGTTTGACCTAGTTTGGAAACAGCTTTTGCTTTGCCTGACAAGAACACACACACACACACACACACACACACACACACACACACACACACACACACACACACACACACACACACACACACACACACACACACACACACACACACACACACACACACACACACACAGATGCCTGCACACATCAGCGACTCTGACAGCAAACACAATGTACAGTATATTCTTTCCTTTTACATGAATCTAGTTTCATAAACAGGAAATAAAGATGTTACCAAAAAAAAAGCTATTATGGTCCGCTGACACAAATTACTTTCTTCATCATGGAAATTTCTCTTGGCAATTTCTTTCTGTTCGAAACCTTTGACCCTGAGCTGCTGCTGCACATTTTATTTTATTCCTCTTTTATATTTGCCTCTCGTTCTCACGGTATTAAAGTTAGAATCCAGAACAGTAGACATCACTCCATGCTTTTCCTATTTAAAACTATAAACATCATTTATGAGTCTACAGACGAGTGATTTCACACCCTCTTGAACACTTGCATTTGCTGCTAGACACCTGCAGGCTAAAGCCAGCATAATCCTGTTTAAAACATGATATGACACCTGTTATAATCGCTCAGCCGTGTGCACTAAATGCCAAGGAAGATTATAGCAGATGTCATGTCATGGATTATGGAAGCTTTATGTACAGTATGTACGTGTTTGAGTCTTTCCCTGTCACCTCCATGGAAATGCCATGGGCAACCACTTTAATCTCATTTGTGTGTTTGTGTGTTGTGTGCCCGCATTGTGGAGCGTATCACCATGTCGGTAAAAGCAAACATGCGGCCCCTTGCAGTGTTTTTCTTTTCCTGTCCTAAAGCCTGTCTGGCCTGTGTTGCAGGGGGGAGGGATGAACCACAGCTGCTGTCTGACGTAAATGCAGCACAAATGCTCTGTTTGTGCGGTCACAGCCCCTCTGACAGCTCTAACCAGTTAATGGGTTACCTCACACTCGCTTCCTCTCTCCTCCGACTCACTTCTGCAGGGCTGCTTGAGCAGGCTTTGCAGTCAAGCATGAGCAGATGCTGAGAGCCCGTTGACGATCGGAGTGGAAAACGGTAACAAACTGCCATCTGTTTGTAAAGATGCCAATTAAAGGTACTATGTAAATATAGGCTTAAGATGTCGGTACAAAATCAGTATGTGCGATCCTGGCCAAGACACAGCTGATTTTACAAACGAAGTTCAGTGTAATTCTATTACTACTACTACTGTATAAGGAGAACTATTCAGCCTGTGAAAACAGCAGTGGAGTATCTTCTATTGCTTTAGAGGAGCTTTTCAAAGTGTCTAAGAAATGCCCCGATGGTTTCAGCACTATCAAAGTTGCCCTAGCCTGACTCTGCCCACCTACTGCTCACAGCTTCAGTCTTCAACGTGTTTGTAGTCTGGAAACCTTGTTCGTATGAAACTTCACTCAGACACTCTGAAGGCCAAACCGATCAGAGACGACTCTGGGTAGCTAGTGTGATGAAGCTGAAGTCAAAGGTTTGTTTCAAAACGTGGTTCAAACAATTGCGGTGTTGGTAGAGTTAGATGGAGTGATAATAACATTTGAGGAATTAAAGCCAGAGCAAGAACAATGCACCTTGTATCCTTGCGTTAACATTGTCTGTGATGGTCATTTACAGACACTCTGCTCATATTGGGGGAGGGAGTCTGTTGGTACAGCTTGGTGAATTTCAGTGCACAACATACGTCATATGGTTGTCAATTATGATTGGTTAAAGGCTTCGCCAATATTTTTTAAAATGAACTCTAGGTCTACGGCCATGAGGATGCAACAACTGGAAACAATCCACGATGGAGCCTGGCCAGACCCTTCCATGCATTGAATTTGGTTCTTGTAATGCCAGGCTAACGTGGCTCTAGCTATGTCAAGATTCAGTCAGTCTACCCATCACTTTGATTCAGAGTCAAATATCTTGATGACTAATCAGTACATTGCCATGAAATTTGTTAGAGATACCCTGAGTTTCTTCAAGCACCACCAGCAGCTCAGATTTTGTCTTTACCAAGTACACACTTCAACATTTACAGGCTGGATTGGCTTAAAATTCCATCCAGGCATTCATAATTCATGAACTGGATAATATGTGTTGATCACTTAAGGCTGATTGAAGACCACCATCACAACAAAACATTTGTATTTGACCTGCTGATGATGCTGAGAATTGTTCAGCTATACTTTGGCTTTTTTACTCTTTCAGAATATTTCAACCTTCACTGCTTTGATTTAGTTTCTTCTTTTTAAAATGTCTCTCATAAGTCTACAAAATGTATGGCAGGACAAGAATAACATTGTTAGAGAATCCATTGATATAGATAAGTCCCATACATTTTCCTTTTTAATCAAAGTCATCTGTAGATTTTTATATAAACAGAGGAAAGCGATCTGTTTAACAGACTCGCTACACACAAATCAAATTTGTACCACAGCACCTTGTTCTGTTGATAGCATCAATTTATATTCTGTGAAACTAGAAAATCTTGCCTTGTCGATGTATTTCACTAAACTCTCTCCAACAACTCTGAAACATAAGTTGCTCCATTGCTCTGAGGTCCGTGTTTACGCAGCTGTGTAATGCAGTCAAATTTAAATGCAAAACACAATCCAGTTAAGTCATTTCAGTAGAAGCCCAACTCACTGTAACATACTAATACTACGTTGTCTGTGTGTGGTGAACACAGTGAATCCTTAAACATTCAAACTGCACCGTTCTGCAGAAAATAGTAATAAGGAGGTTTTTTTTTTAATCTTCCTCAGCAGAGGGGATGACCCATGGGGAGATTATGATAATTGGTGCACATCAGAAAGGATTAAGTCACTTCCATTGATCAAACAGAACCTCCCTCCCCTCCTAAACACACACACACACACACACACACACTGAATTGATCCATTTGTGTAACCACATTGTTTTCCCCAAGGACTGCATATATGTGTGTCCGTTCACTGTTTACACACGTGTGCCTGTACTCGTTCAGGTCAGGGTGATGCACATTTGCAGAGTAGTCGCACACTCCTTTGTCTTTCGAGGAATTGAAGGATTGAACTGGAGGAGGAAACTGACGTGCATTCGCAAAAAAACACCTCCAGCAGTGCAGATATGATTAGCACACAATGATCTTAATGAAAGGCTCAGTTCGGTTAAGGGGATTGTAAACATGCCCCTGAGACTCTGACGCAAGCTGCTGACATCACTGACCGTGCCTCCTTTTGACCAAGCAGTAAGCTCACTGCTCACTCCTGTGGAGGAGGAGGAGGGGGAAGTGGAAGGGAGGGAGGGGAAGCAGTGATGGAAAGAAAGGGAATGATTTGAAGGGAGGGAGGTTAAAATGCAGAAGAATATTTAGAAGCAGATGTGGCCAGTCAAAGTAATACATTTTTTTTTAAGAAAACTTGCACTAATTAAAAAAAGAACAAGTGGCACCATGTGGCACTCAGTCACCCACCTGAACACTGCAAACAGGATATTTATACTGTCACTTCTGCAAGCAAATAATCCCACTACCGTCTTCATCATACCTGCTGAGCATCATTAATTCTGCAGAAATGTCACCATGCACCTGACACTAATTATACACTAAAGAGTATCACACTGAGATAATGATATGTGGACATAATGTGGGAGGCATGCATATCACAAAAAGAGCAGGAAACTTTAGGGAGCTGCAGACACTGCATATTATTCGGCTGACGTCAAACACGCTAAAGCTGGAGGTGGTATAATGGAGTGGAGTATAAACGTCTGTGGATCGTGCTCTTTAAGCTGGGTGAGCAGATGCTGCAGCACAGCGTGGCAGGTGACTCTTCTGCCTGCTTCGCTTTCGTGGATATTCATTTCCCTGCCCTAAGTGGCTGACATTTACTGGGTGGAAAGGACGTAAAGGAAAGAGATAAACTAAGGAAGAACAAGAGGCTGAGAGGGTGAAAGGTAATGAAAACAAGAAGGGGTCCTTGTGCTGCAGTTAATCTGAGGTTAATCATTAAAGCAAGCAGTGGGTGGTCGGGTGTTGGATGAAGGGGGCTGTTCAAGTTGGACAAAGAACAGAGGAGGGAACTATGTAAAACTATCTGCTGCCTGCTTTTATCTCTCCACAACCATAGCAACAAAATCAAATACAATGCAAAACAGTCCAATAGACAACAGCTCTGGCGCTTTATGTTCGCTGGAGTGGCTGACAACATGTTAGACAGCGAAGAGACACGCTGGACACAACAATGTGCACATTAGGTTGGTCTAAAAACTCCATTTGCCAGCATTTACGTTCTCAGTTGCAATGCCAACATTCAAAACTGCAACAGAAGATATTGATTTAGACCACAGTTAACATTGATGCTGCAAAGGTTCAAAGACTTCCTGTGTGTGCAGAAAAGACAATATTGGTACATGTGTCCATTATTTTGGAGGACATTACCTTGAGTTCCATTCATTTTCTGGAGACCATAACTCTAATACAAAAGCATTGCAATAACCATTTTAATAGATGAAAATTATATTAATAATATACTAATGTTACTTTCCTATCTTCAACATTCATCCTAACATTAAACTAAGTCTTCACCCTGAAAATAAATGATTTACCTTATGCAGACTAGCTTTTTGTCCCTGTAAGGTAAAGAAGTACTAAAAGGGAGGGAGGTCCCCATAATGCAACTGTCCAAACAGATTTATGTCCCCACAATTCCCCACAGCATGAGTAATACACTATAAGTACACACACGTTTCCATCCATCACTTTGGTGGGCAATGCATTGACTAGCAGGGCTATTCATGTACTGCTGATACATCTTTTGTCTCCCACATGCAAGTGTGTGCCCTTACATGTGCTAATATACTCATTAACATTATGCTGTAACTGTAAGAGTTGTTTGTGGCAATTTATTGACAAAATGTTCTGTGCATTCTGTTTATACCCAATGATCTTAGGCCATCTTGCTTGGTGTACTGTTTTAGCCTCAGTCTAAAGTTCTGTTATTTTTACCAATTTGTGTTTATAAAGCCAATTCGTTAAGCATTTGGATATGTGCAAATGTTTTGAAACATTTTCTAATCTGAAACCATGTGTTAAACCTAAAATTCAGTGATATAATGTCATAATTGACTTGTTTACAACAAACACGAGTGCAACTCGCAATCGTACACAGAAACAACATCAGGTTCCTGCTGGCATCTTTAGTAGGTTGTGTTTTTTATTATTTGTTCTTCATATGATATTATAAACCAGTGAGATCTTCGTACAGCACAGTCAAATTAAATAACAGAAAAAAAATGTATCAGAGACTCAATGATCCCACATTCCTGCAGCTCCACAGGAAGCTGGAACACATTTTCTGGGTTTATTGTCCTGGCATATGAGAATTACTGGCAAACGTAGAAGAAGAAACAAACAATATGTCCTGCACTCACTGTGTGTGTGTTTCACATTATCTTGCAGTGATTGCGTAAGTGTTATTTAGTCAATGATAGGAAGAAGCTTAAGTTGAAAGTTCTGTGAAAAGTTAGATATTTTGTGTGAGGACTTATATCTCACTCTGTTTAGCTGCTTCTGTTATCGAAAACAATTGCTGTATGTAACAAAATTATTACTGCTGATTTAAACTAACAATTAAATAATATGTGTACCCTAAATACAAATTATTCTGTAATTTAATTACCTGGTCATATTATATTATAGGAAGACTGTCCTCCAATAAAAAATACCTTATAGTTCCCGTGGTTATGTTTCACCATGACAGAGCCCCTAGTAGTCATATTAATTATGACAGCAACAAAGTAATAGAGCCACATCATCTGCTCAGAAGGAGGTTGGGGTGGATAGATGGGTCAATAAAACACCTTAAACCACTGTTAGTTTCCTGTTTTAAACAAGAGTTTCTTTTAACCATGGCCACTTGGCAACTTAAACCACACCTTAACTATTGTATCCATGACAATGGATGACATTTATTTGACCCCAAACCCTGATCTTTCCCTAAACTTCATGAGGTTCCTTCAGTGCAGAAACCTAAACCAGAAAGAGGTGTAGAATATTTGTGCCACTAATTCAGGAAAACGCTCCAACCAGTCGTATTGAGAAGGTTGGGACAAACACTGTAGGACTTGATGGGTGTTGTGTTTTTCTACATGTAGGCTACTTTTCTTTGCATCTCAGCTGTAATTTGGACATTTAGAAACATTTAGTAGTAATTGTTGTTTCAGGACCAGAACACAATCCAGCTCATCCTACAAATCACGAGGACTGACCTCTTGACACCAGCTCTGGCTTTTTTTTTTTTTTTTTTTTTTTTTTTTGGCAATTGTGCAGGAAAAGATCTCCTCATAACCCCTCCTCATCCCATCAGTCTGGAAGCTCCAACGCTCACATGGCTGCAGCAGGAAAACACACAGATGTCCTCAGCGTAAGTTTTGCCGGTCAGACACCCTCGTTCACCCAGCTTAGGTCTCTTAATCCTTGTTTAGCTGTTCTTTTCTCTGGCAGACTTCGGACAAACTCCCCACCACTGAATCAAAAACACATTAAGTTTTTCTCTCTGCCCGTCTCCTTGTCCTTGACAGCTGCTCTGAGCGATGAAGGAGGTCAGGTGGAAGAAATGAAGATGACAAGTAGATGATGATGCATCCTTTGAATCTCACTAATCAGCACTGGATGGTTGCTGCCATCAACAATCTCCATTAACTGATTTTGCCCTGATCCCCTCAGTACGTTATGGGTTTCTCCTTCCTCTGGCAAGTCAGGACTGTTATCCGGCTTTCAAGGCCAGCTGAGAGGCCATATGGAAATGCAGCAAAAGATCAGTAGCACAAGATGCAGTACCACCTGGGGGGATAATACTTGAAACATTCTTTCCATCTGGACTGTTGCAATGCCACTTCCAAATCATAGTTGATAGTCTTCTCCTCGGTAAACAAACTATGACCGAGCACGTGGTATACATGTGGTATACATGTGGTGTACATGTGGTGTACATGTTTTAGCCATGCTGGCAGCAGGACTTCGGTTCAGACTGAAATATCTGAACAAAGACATTCATAGTCCCCAGAGGACGATCCCTGCTGAGTTTGATGACCTTGTGATTTTTCCTTTGGAAACACTATAAGTTTGATATTTGTGATTTTCAGCTAATTGTCTCAGCAACTCTCAAATGGACTGTCGTGCTATTTGGTACAACTAAAGGTTAAAATGCTTAAAAAGGACATTGAACATAATAAACAACATGAGCATGTTGGGCCCCAATTTTTTTTGTTTCCCATGAGGTTGTTTTCTATCCTGATCACTCTCACAGTTTCATTCTCTCATCCTCTACTACATCCCGCAGTCTGGTGGAGCTTTGATGGGTTTATTTGTTTTATACGTGATTCTAATCACGTCCTGCCTTTCCACTGATTTTCCACTGTCCCATATAACAAATCCATTTCATCATGAGCAGCACAATTCAGCAAATCCCCTGTTACTTTAGACGGTCTGTGTGTTTGTGTGTGTGTGTGTGTGTGTGTGTGTGTGTGTGTGTGTGTGTGTGTGTGTGTGTGTGTGTGTGTGTGTGTGTGTGTGTGTGTGTGTGTGTGTGTGTGTGTGTGTGTGTGTGTGTGTGTGTGTGTGTGTGTGTTACTGTACTGCACTTAAATGCCACATGTGTGTCTGGATAAAGTGGTGAGAGAAAGAAAAATAAGTGACCCTGTCTTTTTTTCCTTTTTTTTTTTTTATGCATTCACTCCATGTTTTTGGAGCAGGCGAATAAGAGCATTACATCACTAAATCACTACAAAAGGTGCATCATCCTGCTACAGTCAGAGCTGACCTCTTTCAGATGTTTTCCTCGCCGCCCCCTGTTTTTATACCCTTTCTTCTCGACGCCATCTCCACGACTTTGTTGGACGCTTTCTTTTACCTCCTCCCCTTGTTCTTTTGAATATCATCCATTCGTTGACTTTACCTATCATTGCGCTTTATCAACTATTAACGTCAGTCTCCTTGCCAAGCTTACTATCATATTTCTGGGTACCCCATATCCCCTTCCCTGCCACCTTCAGCTCAGGATAATAGGCTGATCTGTGGTATGACGCACATGGCTCTGTCTCCAGAGGGGCTTTTGCGCACACAAGCATTCATAAGGGTTCTGTATGGCCTGCAGACACAAACAGGGGCCATGTATTTACATCTCGAGATAACTGACACCAAAGCTTTACTTTATCAGCAGCTCTGCTGTTCATACAATGGATTGTGCATTCTTCAACAGAAAAGGCTTTTGTTGTCGTTATGAATAGTCGTCAAAAAAACAGATTTTCGTGTAGCCACACGCTATCAAGAGTGAAGAATGGTGTTAAAGATCAGTTTACTTTTCCCTTTTCCCTACTTTAATGCCTGCAGGCCGCAAAAAACATAAATCGCTGCTTTCGCATCATATTGTTCAGAACATGTCAGTTGTAACTCTAAGTCAGAGATAATTGTGACTGACTAGAGAATCTCCCGTTTAGCAAAAACAACTGGGGAAGCATCAACAAACCTGTGGCAAAACAGAGGCTCAGTCAACATAGAAATTAAATCCCCCAAAACAATAAAGCAATCAATTTAGATAAAACAAAAGTCATGATTTGCTTTTATGTGGTTCCAGTTGCAATAGTTTGACAAATTGAAAAAGTTGACCGTTTTTAAGAATAGGGTCAAACTTTACTTTGCAGCGCTGCTGCCACTGAACCAAAACTAAAGTTTCTAACTGTGGCCCCAGTTTTTTGACTCACACGATACTTCTGGTTGTGTTAGCATGTGAGAGACTGATAAGCGTTGGTGGAAAAACAACGTCATCCATGATCACATTCCTCTGCAGTAACAGTATACACAACATAAGGCCCCGCCAATCACTGGGCTAAATTCAGAGCTTACAAATATATTTATGGCTGACAAACAGTAGACGTGACAAACAGCATGGCTACGGTATTGATACACACCCAGATGAACCGTAGAGTCTCTCCTGGCAGAGCCGCCAACCAACTGCCCATGACTGCCCCGACATGTACTCTAAATCCCGACTAAACAATCATACAAACTATTCTTATGGAAATAGATTAGATTTGCACCTGCTTTTTCTAGGACTTTGGAAATAAAAATGAGGCCGGCTGCAGGTCTAAATCTGAAACGACTTCCAGCAGCCATTTAGCTTTAGCTTAGCATAAAGACTGAAAACGAGGCAATTTTTTTTTCCCAGGTGCAATGATTTCCTGGGGAACTAACGCTGATGTTGCCAGGCAACCATAAAGCCTTCAGGTATATAATATAATCACATAATTGTCCAATCGCAATTATTTGAGCTGACCAAAACAATTTTGCATAATCTTTAGAATCGTTAACACTGATCTGTATGAAAACAGTTCCATGAAACTAGAGAAATATCAGGTTTCCATCGCTTCCTTGTATTCCACCAATTGACGTTTGACTGGCCCTCTTAATGATGTCAAATGTGCATGATGGTCAATCTTTCTCTCATCTCAGTGATTTGTTTTCACTCGTTTTATGAGTTTGCCATAACATTGGCTTTTTGTTAAAAGCATATTGCGACATTTCCCCATTCCTCGTTCTGGTAGTTGCTCTTTCTGATTTCTGAGCCAATAAGTATCATCAAAAAAAGATACTTGGCAACCAGCAACTTGTTTTGAGTGTAAATTCAAGAAAATGAGAATTTCTACAACAGGTTGCATGCTCCTGTTGTAGAAAGGCTGGAAAAATCGTTCACGTCAATCAAGTATTTCCCAGCTTTCTGGCCCCCTCAGGCCCTATATCACTGAGCTGCTCCTGGAAAGCATCCAGCTGATTACCATAATGTATTTTCTATACGGTAAATCACAGCCTGTCAGGAAATACTGTGCACAAACCTATAATAAGGAGCCTAATTCTGTCAAAAATGGTGTGATTTTCCTGTGTAAACCGAAGACCACGCTCTTTTAAATGGATATATATACCGAAATGAATGACTCAACATCACAGATAAAAATTATTTCTATGCTTTTAGCTGTTTCGATTGAAACCACAAACCCTAAAATATGTGAGAAATGGGTACTTATGTGTGGGGGCGTGTGTGAGTGAGAGATCTTCTCATCACTGAAACTGTTTGTTTGAGGAGAGCTGGTGCTGGACCTCCTGGATGATAGCTTGACGCACAAGCTCACGAGGACAGCGTCAGCCTGCCAAAGTCAACAAGTGTAGAGAGACCAGCGTTAATTACCAAAGAAGAATGGAACCCCTGTGCTCCACAAGACACAATAACACCAAATCATTAGACAAAGCAGCTTTTCACAGACTGAGGAAGTTTGAAAAATCAAGGAGCAAAATAAACCAACACATGGGTCGAGGTCAGTGAACAGAAGATCAGCACTGGATGTTTGTCTGTCGTGTGTGTACGTACAGCTATGTTTGAAGATTATTGCGAGTTCCCACATGTGTCTCAGACCTACAGTGAGAACAAGCTCAATATATACATGGATTCTGGCACAATTAATACAAAATGAAGCACGAAAATAGGAACTGCAGTTCTCAAAGACATCAAAACACTGACATTCAAAGCAGGACATACAGCACAGCAGACCAAACTGCTCTCGCTGCTAAGAGTTGTTTTTCTCTAATGTGTTGAGCGGAAGATGAAGAGTGTTTCAGTGGTGATTATGAAAGCCAGTTGCTTTTAAATCTGTGTCAGACATCTGACATGGATGCAGGAGGTAACTATTGAGAGCCACTGGAGGGGAGTGACCTGAGAGAAATTTCAAACAATTAGGACACCAGCATGCAGAGCAAAGCTGCCTCGCTGTAACATCTCCATGTATTTAAATCTATGAGGCGTGTAATCACAGTTTTCATTTAACATTGTGCCCATTTGTAATTTTGCAGTAAGCTATAATACTTTGGCTCTGACCTTGTAGGAGATAGAAGTAGGTCACACCAACATATTTTAAGCAACTTGTATGTTTAAGATTCAAATATTTAAATGTAGATCTGACTTTATATGTAGTACCCAGAATAAAAGTGTGAGTTGATTTACTTTTGTTCTTTCGCTGCCTTTCTCCTCCTCTTCACGCATCAGGAATGGTCGTGGCCGGAGGGAGTCACTCAAGAATTAAAACGCTAATTATGACAAAACTTCACACAAATGTCTAAGAGGATAACATCATGACATGAGGACATTTTATAGGCAAAAGGTCGAAGGTCAACATCACTGTGACATCAATCATGTTCTGCAAAACCAATTTTCAACACCATAACTCAGGAACAGAAGGGGAGATCATGACCACATTTAACATCTGGTCAGATACTAAATTGACACTAATCTTGGGTGTCCATTTGAAACTGTGGCGATTGTACAGATATTTGTATATTCAGAAAATCGGTGTGAAGCATATTTTTGACATCAACATCCACATTTGAAGCATCATACTGTGATGGCTACAACTGTATTAAGATCAGAATCAGATTTATTGGCCAAATTCCTTAAAAGTCCTTAAGACACATTATGAGTCTGGACAGACAAAGACTGTTACCGGAGGCAGTAGGGCAGACAATTAAAATGCAATGAAAGTAAAGTCATTTATTAACTTTATTCTGTGTTTTTAACAAGGGATGTCAAAAATGGTGGGTTTTAAAGCAGCTGCACCTAACAGGCTAAAACTACCCTGATCTAAATTATACCTACTGATTGTTGTTGATTGTTTTACTGTATAATTATATCTGTTCTCCTCTGTTTCTGTACTTAAGCTGCCAGGATAGAAAAGCACAAGCAGCCAGAAAGAGAAAGTCTGGAGATAACTGAAGATTCAGCAGAGAACCAGGGTGACTCTTTGACTTTGGTTTAACAGATGTTTTTTGAGAGCATACAGCATGACGCTTGGAGTTGTGATGTGAGACACAAAAGTCACTGGTGAAGGTCTTTAAGGGGATGGTTTATTTAAAATTAGTAATTGTGGAAAGCAAAGACAGCCAGATGTTTTGATGCAGCTCATGTAATATTTCAGTGTCTCAAAGTTAGTTTTCTCCTTCAGCATCAAGTTTAATCTTGTTTTGCAGACGCACATCTCACCATCAAAGGATTTTCTGCTGTCTTGGGATCCTGACCTTGAAGTCAAGAAGGACCTTGGCATATATCGTTTAAAAACATTTTTTTAAAAAACAGGTTTTCAATCTGATAGCTCGACATACTAAAGGAGATTGACAAGATGGAATGTTTGATCCTTGAAGAAATAATTTCTTTCATCCTCTTTGAAGCTTTCAGTCCTGCTGTTACTCACGTTTCAGTGACTTAGACAACAGTTAGTCTGAGTACAATTGAGAGGATGCAAACTAAATACCTCAGCATACTGCAAGCAGAGAGGCGATGGGTCAAAGGCATGATTCATGACATCCTGTCATACACCCTCTGTTTACTGTGGGTAAACAGAGGGTGTATTGAGTAGGATTAAGTAAATTATAAAAGAGGCTGACATATCCCCTTGAGTCGACCTTTATATACCCACATCTGATTAAACGGCATCAGAAACACAGGAAAAACAGACCAAACCAACTTGTGGGTCTTTTGTTTGGCAGCACACTGTGGTGCGAAACATGCCTGAATAGTCACCTGTTTGTAGTAAACACTGATAATTCCCGACAAAGTCGAAACATTCACCGCTCAACCGCTCATATTTGTATGTGCTTGCAAATGCTTTGCACGTGACTGTTGGGAGGAATTACAATATTTTCTTTTCCGCACACACAGGAAGTCCTTGAACTTTTGCAGCATCAATGGCAACAATAAGTCTCAATGGATATACTCAAAAATACAAACAAATATACAGATTAAAAAACATGTGTGGACTGTAACAAACAACTGGTATCATAAGGAGCCACGCAGTGTGTGTGTGTGTGTGTGTGTGTGTGTGTGTGTGTGTGTGTGTGTGTGTGTGTGTGTGTGTGTGTGTGTGTGTGTGTGATACAGACAGCGAGGCTAATGCACTGAGGGCACAGCACTCGTGTCGTTTCCAGGAATGAGAAGTCGTGCCTCTGAGACTGATTTGCGCTGAATGTGGTTTGGCTACCATTCAACACATTTCTCTGCTCTACTGGGCCGATTCTTTGATAGGAGAAAAATCTAATTTTCTGCATATTAGGGTTTGGAAAAACCGATGTTTATAATGACTTGATCCCTTATTTGGACCCGTATTTATCAAACTAAGATTCACAATCATAAAAGGTCTAAAAGATTCATTGCAAAATGAATAATAATTACATTTTCATAAACACAATACCTGCAAAAACATATGGTTCTTTGATAAAGTCCTTAGAATAATATGTGAAATAAACTATCCAATAAATTACCTAATTATACTGTATAAATAAGGAGAGGAATAGCAAAAAATTTGACATGATAGAAACAGATAGAGATAAAAGGAAATGAATACCGCAATAACAAGACAGTTTAGATGTATGAAAAATAAATGCTTTGCCACCACTGAGGAATGGAAAAAAAAAAAAGAAGTACACTTTCAAGCCATTAAATACAGTGAAGTAAAACTACCTTATTCTAAAAGAGGTCTGTTGGTTCAGACAACATACAACCTTACTTGATGTGTCATGATCAGCAGCTTCAAGTAAATAATGTTGGCGAACCTTAGATACTGTAGATGCCCTCTAAATGATTTTAATGAGTATGCTTGCTGATTTTAAGACTCGTCCTAATGCGTCTCTCAATAACTTCAGAATGTATTAAGAAATTAAGGTAAATTTATCGTACCGTTATTTTGAATTTGCTACTCGTGCCTCACTTTAAGTCTAAAACTTCACATTAAATAGAGACTTTTTGATAACACTCATATCAGTGAAAAACTAGTCTCTCATTGTGCTTCAGCAAACCAACTGTGGTAAAAACAATTTATGTGACTGTGTCTGTTTTGCTCAAACTCAGGAAACACAGCAACTGCGACATGCATGAGGCACCATGGCACCAGGTAGAGACATTTGGTTATGAAAGCAGTGGGCTAAGGAGCAGTGGGACTGTGTGGTTTTGTTGTAAGTGTGCATTGAACTATTGTGTGACCTTTCAGTTGAGACATTTTGCATGTGATTTGCATTTCTTTAACATTTCAGACTGTGGGAGAGCAGAAACTGTCTTAACTGAGTTTGATGTTTGATATTTGGTATTTACTCAGACTTTTACTTGTGCACGCTATGCAGCGTTAAAACTTTGTCCACCAACATGTTCCAGTTGTGTTCTCTTATCTGGTCTCCTGACGGTGTCTGTCGATAAAAAGTCCGGACGTCTCTTTGTAACTTTGTCACTGGACATCATGCGAGTGTGTACTCAGTTTGACTGCTTGATAATTAGAGGCAGTTTGCCCAGCAACAGCAGAAACACACACAGACACACCAGAAGTAAGCTGCCGTGGATATACCCTGTGTTCTCTGAGACTAATGACCTGAACTGGGTTTTGTTTTTTTTTCCTCATCTTGACGGGCAAAAAAATAAAAAAAAACAACCACAGAAAAATCCCTACTCAGCTTTAAGCTGCAGGTTGGTGAGAAGAATAGTCAGGAAGTCACACACAGCTCCTCTCATTACTGAAAATCAGCAGCACATAGAGTTACTGGTTTGGACGCATCATTTATAAGGTGTTTAAAGGTCTGACAATGTGAAGTGATGTTTCCCAAACAATTAAAAAGTACATCGGCTATTATAGTATAGTATTTTATCTGCCAAGAAACTCTTCTACTTTTCTACAATAGCCACAGTAAGTTCATAAAAACAGCGCAGCTTTTTACCTGCATAATTTGATTCTTATCTATTAATAACCACAGACTTTATCAATAATAGAAAGCGAAAAGCCCACAAACATTTATGGGTAGATTGATATCTGCGGCTGTAGGCGGCAGTAGTATTTAGAAAAAAGACTAATTGATTTGACATTAACTAATTCTTTTTTTCTTTTAGCATATTTTACTTTTACTATTTTATGTAAATTTAGCTGATAACCTGTTTACTTCAATACGATTTTGAATGCAGGGCTTTTTATTCTAACAGAGGGCAGTAGAACATAATAGAAACTGTTCAGTAAACAACAGAAGCCCTGCAAGAGGCCGTCACTAGTTGCTTTCTCTTTCTGTTCCTGCTGCAGCTGACCGCGCAGCCGCTGTGCGCGCAGTCAGATGCGAGGCAGCCCGCGGGCGACGAGCCCTGCAGAGGGAAACATCACGTGGTGACACATCTCTGCGACTGACGTCACCGTCCCCATCGCCAAGCAACCCCACCATCAGCACTCGCGTCACCGTGCGCCCGAGCCGCGCGGTTGCCCGGCAACCGGCGCCTTGCGCTCGGATCCGGCCTTGCCTTGCACCCAGCTCGGAGCTCTGACGTGGGTGTGACGTTAATAAGGTGGGTATCAATTTGTTATGGTGGCGGAGGGGAGGGAAGGTGGAGGAGGAGTTCCCCCACCCTCCTCCTCCTCCTCCTCCCCGTGTGTGAGTGCCGTGCCGAAGCCCTTTGCTCTCTTTGCATTCCGGCGGAGCTCACAGGCGGACACACGCACACACACACACCGGCCGCAGCGCAGTCCGTCCCGGGCCGAGAGACTTGTTTAAAAAAAAAAAAAAAAAAAAACGGGAGGAAAAAGTTGCCTTGCGCGTGTTTTCCACAGGTTTTCCCCTCCGCTGCTGTGTCGCTGGTCCGGAGCTGTGGTTGTGGAATGGTTTACGTTTCGTCTGAGAGCTGTCTGAACTGTGAGAGAAGGAGGTTTATGTCTTTGTAAGGTAAGACTCGATAATAACTCACCTTTCTCCGTTTCATTGTTTTCCTGTACATTTTGTAAATGTTTCAACCCAGGAAAAAAAAAAAAAAAAAAAAGCTTTTTATCTTTTAGTTTTAGTTATGCTGCTTCCTCTTATTTTTTTTTATTTTTTTTTACTTTCAATTCTTCTTTCTGTTCCATTACATTCTTTCAACTGAAAAAGAAAAAAAAAAGTGGCTTCATTTTGAAACTGAATTATGGCTCGAGAATAAAAACGTATTTATTCCGTTTAAATTGTTTTAAAGTCTATTATTTGGAAATAGAATTTGTACATTTGAAATAATTTTATTTTGACAAAATCACTGAAAAGAGAATTGCCAGCAGCTTTACTCACCCTCCGTCTCCCGCTCGTCATCTGCCACCAGAGAGGTTTCCCATTGTTGAGACAGTTTTAATGGTCATTACAAGTTGATCTGCAAAAAAAAAAAAAGGAATCTGCAACGACAAATACAATATGCCACTCTTGTGTTTGTGTCTGCAGGTATTTGCCTTAATTTATCCCAACGCTGTAACTCCACTGGTGCACCATGGTGATCATGACGGAGACTAGCCGGCCAGCTCAGTCCAGCCCTGCCCAGGGCAGGCCCCTGCAGGTCGGCTTCTACGAGATCATCCGCACCCTGGGGAAAGGAAACTTTGCAGTGGTGAAACTGGCCAGACACAAAGTCACCAAAACACAGGTATGCAGCTCTTCTCCTAATCTGTATGCAGTTATTCGAGGAATGCATATTTTTCTTTATTTACACACTGACACATTTTTTTGGGGGGGAATTAATTTTTTTCAGGTGGCCATAAAGATTATTGATAAGACCAGGCTGAATCCATCCAACTTGGAGAAGATTTACAGAGAGGTGCAGATAATGAAGCTGCTGAACCACCCCCATATCATTAAACTCTACCAGGTGAGTGCATCGTATTTAATCTCTCTGCAGTGTTGCTGTTTGCGTGTACGTGTGCAAAAATGCGGTGCTGGTGCAGGCGTGTGTTATTCAGCCTGCGTTACATCCTCACAGTCACCGAACACACGCAGTGTATCGTGGTCTGTGATGGCTCCGTGTGCAGGGAGCCAGTTCGAATGCATGCATGAATGTGGGAGTAAAATGCTCTGGTGTGGAAAGCTTTGCAAAGTGGGGACGCATTTTATATTTTCCAAAACAACAGTGTGACAATGCAGAGCGTCGTGGCTCAGTGTTGCACATGTGCGACTGCAGCAGGGCCATTATGTGCAGCAGAAATAGGGGATATGCACTTGTGTAAGTGGTTTGTTGCAGCTTGGTGTGAGGTGCTGATTCTCAGAATAGTCTGAATCATAAGTACAGCACGGCAGTATTAGTGCAATCCCTTTTGACCTCCTTGTGCGAGTGAGAGGGAGCGTAAGGACGATCCTGGTGCCACTCGGTGCTGGGAACAATGCATTTCGGAGATGTTTTGGGTTATATAACGGCAGAGGTGATTACAAAGAAAAGGGAAACCGAGCAGTGACGACAGTGCTGGTTGAGGACGCATCCACAGGTCTGATCATTAAGCCCAATTAGCACCTGTTGGAGCCAAGTGCAATGTGTCTGCGTGTCACGTGAAGGCTTCCCCGCAAATCACTGCTTTACTCCTAATCAAATTGAAGACTTAGTAGGAAGAATCCGCTTTTTTCCCACTCAGCTGACCTCACAGGCACCGTGTCAGGCGTCTGGAAACAAGCACACACACCTACGCAAACCAGCACACAATGCCCTTTCTATTTTATTGTTTAATACTCTCGAGTTTTTCTGCTGTTTGTTTAGTTCTTTACTGTTTTGCTACTTTTGAGGATTACGTCACATCCCAGTTTAAAAGGCTGAGCAGCTTTTACTGTAAAATCGTGTCTGGACTGAAAATAATAACGGCATGACTTTATTCCTGGGAAGCCCCAACAATGTTTCCCCTCAAATGCAGAAGTTCATATACGTACGATTTAAAGCTAAAACAATAATTTGACCACAGTCATACAATTATTATTTTTTTTTTGGTAAAAATACCAAATATTCTGTCATATTACATTAATTCATTTGTCCTATATCATAAACTAAATATTTGTATGTATTGAACAATACATTGGTCAGACAAAACAAACAATTTCAAGATACCAACCTGAGTTTTAGGATGAACAGATGAACATTTTTAACAATTTTATAATTAGTTTTTAAGAGCAAATGATTGGATTTCTAACCAAAAATTGAATTATCACATATAATTCTTGCCCAATGACTCAATATTGTATTATATAATATACTATATTATATTATATTATATTTCAATATTAGTAATGCAGCAATATAATGTGTGTGTGTGTGTGTGTGTGTGTGTGTGTGTGTGTGTGTGTGTGTGTGTGTGTGTGTGTGTGTGTGTGTGTGTGTGTGTGTGTGTGTGTGTACTGCAGCTTTCACACAATATTAAAAAGACCTGGAAGATACATAATTTAAAATATCAAAATTATGATGAGCCGAAATCAATCTTACATGAATTTAATCTCCTTCAACAAAATAGATACACAGACTTCAAGGAGCCTAAAGGAAATCATGTTTCCTGTGTTTTTCAGACAAAGTGAAGTGAAGTGAAGTAAAGTGAGCATCATTAAAAAAAACACACACTTAACAGCATTTCCTACCAAGAAAACTTAAATATTTAATGTTACCAGAATATCTTCATTGTTTTAGTGGAATTGATGTGATCTTAGATTACAATTTTAGATTTGTTCAATTAGACATGAAAACAATGACAGAGATATTATAAGCTGTAAAACTGTACTGTCCCCCGGCCGCTCTGCGAGGTGTCTGACGTGGATGACCTCTGTCTGTCTTCATCCTGTATGTGATGCACCCTTGATTTTTTTTTCCTCCATGCCCTTGGGCTGTCCGAGGTGATGCTAGTCAGATGGTCGGTACTTGACAATAGTAAGCAACTGCATCACCTCTCTTCCTCCTTCCGGTACAAAGGAAGGATGGTGGCATGAGACCGTCTTGTGATCCGAAGGCTACGGCCTCTCGGTGTCTGTTTTTTTGGAACCTACGATCTAATAAATGTCCTGTCCTGGTAAATGGAGGTCTTCTGTGAGCTCAGGGAACAGACCGGGAATTGCGTCTTTCCGTCCCGTGAAGTGCACTCACGGCTGCGTTTTTTTGAGAAACAAGACGGCCGTGTGAACGGCCCACGGGAACACATCTCTGTTTCTTGGAGATAAACAGATACGGGGAGCTTGAAACTCAATACTAGCATCCGTTGCCAAGCGGCCTCTGGGAAAACATTCCCAACCAATTTGATCAGCTGGTCTGTGTGTGGATGTTATGTGTTTCCCTTTCGGATTCGTGTTGACGTGCATACGAGGGTTTTGAGACGTGATTAAAATGCATGTGGGTGACAGCTCTCTTATGCAACAGGACACAAAACGGAAAGCCAGGGTGTTGGTGTGTTTTTATAAGTAGAACAAGTATGGAGAAGTATGAAGGGGATTTTGGCGTTAGAAAATGTCTCATGCTTAGAAATGCCCAGAGCAGGCTGCACTGAAAGACATGGAACAGATTTTGCTCTTAGATGTCCTCACCAGCTGCCTATGACCCAGATGGCTCCAACTGATTTCCCCCCTCTTTCTGTCTCTTAGGTCATGGAGACCAAAGACATGCTGTACATCGTGACCGAGTACGCGAAGAACGGAGAGATGTTCGGTGAGTCCAGCCTTCAAATTCCGTCCTTTCACAGGCACACAGGCTGAATCCTGGTTACATGTCAAATGTGGACCTGAGCTAAAATATCCTCCCTCCCTCCAGACCACCTGACCTCAAACGGCCGCATGAGTGAAGATGAGGCTCGGAAGAAGTTCTGGCAGATTCTCGCAGCGGTGGACTACTGCCACCGACACCACATCGTTCACCGTGACCTAAAAACCGAGAACCTGTTGCTGGATGCCAACATGAATATCAAACTAGCCGGTAGGTGTCCCACAAACCGTTTACTCTCACCATGGTTACTGGTTTGCTGACAGGACAGTGATGTACAATGTGACAGAGTGTTTACTGCTTTGAATCCGTCTCTCCGCAGCTCATTGTTGTTTCTGTATTCTGTTCAGTTCATAGCAGAAGAAAGTATTTGCTGCTTTTAGATTTGTTCACTATTCTAATTAAATTGTTGATGTGCTGTCTTTTCTTTAATTAATTACTTTTTTTATCAAAATTAACATCAAACAGAGGAAATTAATTTAGCACACAAACAGACTCGGTTACATAAATAAAGTTTATAGCTCGACTCTCAGAGCAGTGAACAACAGCGAGTCTTTTGTGGGGGAGATGACGTGTTCACATTAGGTTGTAAATGTCCATCCCTGTCTCATGATGTTAAATTGAATCACACTCTGCAGACGGTCATATATCAGTTTTACGATGGCCCGAGCGCCACATGCTGTGATGTGAAATAAACAAGTTTGAATAACACAATTGTTGCTTGCCTCCTTTGATGTCTTGCAGACTTTGGATTTGGAAACTTCTACAATGCCAGGGAGCCTCTGTCTACGTGGTGTGGCAGCCCGCCTTATGCTGCCCCTGAAGTGTTTGAAGGGAAAGAGTATGAGGGGCCTCAGCTGGACATTTGGGTAAGCTTATAGCAGGAAAATATAGTCAGCATTATTGAAGGAGTGAGCATTAACAGTTTAAAAACAGTGATGACATTCACCTTTTTGCTCTCCACAGAGCCTCGGTGTGGTGCTTTATGTTCTCGTCTGCGGCTCTCTTCCATTCGACGGACCCAGCCTTCCTGCACTCAGACAGAGAGTCACAGAGGGACGATTCAGAATCCCTTTCTTCATGTCTCAAGGTATCGATTATCCTGCCAGCTAATCACAACGATTACTTCTAATTAGTAATTCCGTGTAAAGCCCACAATCAGAGACTCATTCATTGATTTACGTCCTCCAGACTGTGAAAACCTCATCCGTAAGATGCTGGTGGTCGACCCGGCCAAGAGGATCAGCGTGGCCCAGATCAAGCAGCACCGCTGGATGCTGGCGGACCCAACAGCTGCCCACCAGACCCTCAGCCATTCCCTCACAGAGTACAACTCCAACCTGGGCGACTACAGCGAACCTGTGCTTGGCATCATGAACACACTGGGCATCGACCGCCAGAGGACCATCGAGGTGACTGAACAAAAATTAAAGTTTGATAAAGTAAAATGTACAATTTTAGGACTTGAGGTGGGCGGTTTAGGGTAGTCAGCCATGTCGGCCTCAAATTAAAAGGCCGCCACCTCCTTGATGTCTGTCGCATCCACTATGTATTCCCACATGCTTAAAAGCTTACCACTCACTAATTAGAAGATTTAGTCTTCTGTTTTTAAAAGTAGAAGCAATTTCTCGCTCTGTCATCACCAAAAAGATGATATATGTGCTTATACTTGCCTTTCATTGAAAGAGGTACATGCAGGTGAAGAGCTAAGGAATGAGAGGGAGAGCTGGATATAAACTGGCACCATGAGTCACAGAAAGTAAATAAAGTGGTCTAATTGCTGATCTACTGTCTGTTTCTTCAGTCTCTGCAGAGCAGCAGCTACAATCACTTCTCTGCTATCTACTACCTGCTGCTGGAGAGAGTGCGAGAGCACCGCACGCAGCAGCTCAGCCGCCAGTGTGGAAGCTGGAGCCAGAGACCCAGGAGCACCTCCGACTCCACCGCCCCAGAGGTCAGCACTACAGCTGGGTGTAACAAGCTCAAACTAGCTTTCATCTAATCCTCTTCTGAAGTTTCTAAAACACCTTTTGCCTTCTTCCAGGTGATTATGGAGTCCACCAACAGTTTTAGAGCTACAGCGTTTTCTGTTCCAGCCAAAAGCGCTCCACCTGTGTACTCGGAGGTCGAGTGTGATCAGGGCGGATTGTTCCAGGTAAACCTATCAAATAAAACCCGACAGCATTCAGCGGCTTGTCTACCAAGAGACCAAGTACTGCCTCCTACTCTGCTGTCAGTCAGCTGCTAACTGTCTGCCTCCTTCTGCTTCAGCGGGTGGTGTTTCCAGTGGAGGCCAGCCTGAACAGATTGCTCTGGAACCGCTCCATTTCACCCAACAGCCTGCTGGAGACCAGCATCAGCGAGGAGGTGCGGCCCAGAGACCTGGAAGAGGAGGAGGCAACACAAACTCTTGTGCCCCTACTCCCTCCCACCACCACCTCCCGCAGACACACTCTGGCTGAGGTCTCTGCCCGTTTCCACCAGTGCAACCCTCCATGTACGTGTACGATAAACACATGTTTAGAAAACACACGCTCACCTTAATATTCTCAGCCACACAGAACTGAATTCCTGACCTGTCCTGTTTCTGTAGGCATCGTAGTCAGTCCCTCAGATGGCGCCTCCTCTGACGGCTGTCTGAAGTCCTCATCCAGTCCCGCCCCAACTTTGCAAGCTGCTATGGGTGAGATGTCAACACTTCTGGCCTCGGGGGCCGAAAGTGGAGCTCTGGTGCCTGCCAGAGCTCCCCAGGCTCTCTCCTCCCACCTCCTGCCCCAGGCCCAGGGCAGCCTGCCCGCTGCCAGCTTCCAGGAAGGCCGCAGAGCATCCGACACCTCCCTCACACAAGGTACAGGAGCACGAAATCACTTCCTATATATCACTTATCTCATCTGGTATTCATGTTTCTCATATGTACTGTATCGCATTAAAGGATCAAAGGAGTATTATATAACATTTTCCCATGCCTGTCCGCAGGCCTCAAAGCTTTCCGACAGCAGCTGAGGAAAAACACACGCACTAAAGGGCTTCTGGGATTAAACAAGATCAAGGGCCTGACGAGGCAGGTTGTTCCTCCGACCTCCTGTAACCGCGGCAGCCGGGGGTCACTGGGGCCGGCCTTCTCGGAGCACCGCAGCATGCTGGAGGAGGTGCTGCACCAGCAAAGGTGAGAGACACTATTACATTAAAGCAAACTGTTATTAAAGTCCATAAAAGTTCCAGGAGCTTTCAAACTGTGAGGGAGAGTAGAAGAAGAGTGAAACATCGTACTCCTTTTGGGAGTCATAATTCAGTTAAATCAGGAAACAGACATGACACATACTCAAAGATAAAGTGTAACAGAGGATATCGTTATCTAATTTGTCCATTGTAAATAAATGACCCTTGCAAATGCAGAACATTTTCACATTTTCCTCAGGATAGTGATATTTGTCTGCACATCCATGAGTGTTTTATACAAATACAGGCTAAAAACAACCAGGTTTAAGTCGTAGCACACGGGAATTATAGTTCCAAAACCTAGACATGATCATTATATTTACAGCATGTTAAAACCCAGTGAACAAAGAAGCATGGACACCACACAGTTGGTGGTTGGGGCGGGTTTAAGGTGGTGCTGTTTGTGTCTGAGGGTCATCAGATGTAGATACACAGTCTGACCTTCTGTCTTTGTTTTCCAGGATGCTGCAGATTCAACACCAACCGCAGTCTCAAGTCAAAGCCGCTCCGACAGGACCTACCCAGAATCCCCTGCTCTTTCTGGCACACCAACAGTCGCCCTCTCCTCCTCCTACCACCGTGTTTGCCTCCTCCTCCATGTTCGATACCCCCACCCAGTCCGCCCTGCCTCCTCAGCAAGCTTCTCTACAGCACGGCCCATGGCAGCAACCCCTCGAGACTTCCTCCTCCGGCTGCTCCTCGCCCTCCTCGTCCTGCTACTCCTCCTCTCTGTCCCCCGTGGCCTCCGCCACCTACCTTCTCGAGGCCCGTCTGCACATCAGCCATCAACCCCACCCTCACCCCTACACCAGCCTCCAGCGTCAGCTCCAGTCTGCAACACAAAGCCCCTTCCCCATCCTGTCCAAGCCGGTGGTGTGGAGAATGGGATCGGCCTCCAGCACAGACCCGAACATGCAGGAGTTGGGTCTGGCCGGACAGCAGCAGCTCAGCAGCTGTGTGATGGTGAAATAAAAAGCCAGCCGTCGAGACTGCCGATCGTTCTCTCTGTGGAAGACGGTCGGACCAAAGAGGACTCGATGCTGAGCCCGGAAGAAAAGAGAGCAGACATGAGGAGGAAGAAGAAAAAGCAGACACCATTTTATTTATTTAACAACAAGAGGTACACATGTGAGCGTCTTTCCACACGTGTGTATGTTTTTGATATCATATAAGCTAAAGACTAAGCAATAAACCAAACTCTGAATGAGGCGTTAAATTCGACATCCAGAGGAGCAATAATAGACTGAGAGACTCTCCTCCAGCTCTCGGATGGACTCACTTGAATAAACTGAGAGCTGACGTTAGCCGATACACTTATCTCTCACATGTTTTGATGCTGTCTAAGTTTTGTTTTGTTTTGTTTTGTTTTGTTTTGTTTTGTTTTGTTTTGTTTTGTTTTGTTTTGTTTTGTTTTGTTTTGTTTTGTTTTAAACAGGAAGTCTCACTGTCCGCTTTCTTTTTTTTAACGTCACGTTTTCCATGTTTCTCACTTGCCTGGACGGAAGACCAAAATTATTTCTTCTTTCATTTTCCCACTTTGTTCACCTTTCTTAAGAGACATTTATCTGTAGCAGTGCAATGAACATGCAGTATAGCGCCCTAAAGCTAACAAACATTCACTGAAGGAGTTGATTTCAATTGAAACTGTGATTATTATTATTTTTTGTTGTTGTTCTTTTCATGATAACGCAAACGTCGCTTTTACCTCAAGCTACAAAATGACTGCTACGCCCTCATCAGCCAAAACTGAGTGAAGATAGAGTCTCGCTGATTGAGTAAAGCACAACAGGTACTTCAGTCAGCTGGGTAGCACCTTGTACGTCCATGTTCCCTTCATTTCACAAGTACTTTCTTGTTAGATGCTTTTACTACCTCCTCAGGCAACAATTCAGCTAAACCTGTAAAAAAAAACAAAAAAACAACTATCATAGGAAAGACAGTACAAAGACTGTGGGAACGGTGCAATATTTTTACATGGAAAGACGAGACTACACGTACTGGTTCAAATCACATGTACATTTTGCCTGAGGTTTATTTTGTCTGCTTGTAAAAACCTTCAATACGTTTGACCTTGCCGTGCTAGCTGGCTGACTGGAAAAGGTACTTGTTCCGTAACACGGCGACATGATACCGTAGTGATGTAGAGGAGAGACTCGAGACATTTCAAAACGCTGTTTCTTCCACACAGCGTGCTTGTAGTTGTTTTACCGCGAGGAGGAATTTTGGGTTTTACCAAAGAGCAAACAGCACAATAGATGGGCGATCTATCAAAGACAGACTACTGACTTTTTCACTTCGAATGCTGTCTCAAGATGTAGCATGGTGGTTAGCTGCCATTTTCACATGATCTCCGTAGCTTTCGCTGTGAGAAAAACTCCCGCTGCCACCAAATTCAAATGCTACTCTGATGCTATTGTTGATGTTCCTAGCTGTTACTTTCAGGACCACGGTGGTGTTTTTGTACTTTTCTAAAAAAAAAAAAAAAAAAAAAAAAGAGTAAGAACAAAAAAAAAAAGAGAAAAAAGTCAGAACGGAGCAATACCATTTTGTGCAGGAAGCTAAACGTTCTCCAGATGCCCAGAAGTGTCTAAAAACAGGTGACCTGCAATGAGCTGATGTGTTTGTGCAGACAGTTCAGATGACGTGTTAGAAAAGCTGCACGAGGCGTGCAACAGTAGAAGCTTAGTTAGTTCTCATATCTGTGAAACGTCTTGTAGGGAGCAGTGTTGTTTTTTGTTTTTTTTTCCAAACCCAGTTCGACTTTGGAAACATGCAGTGTTGATATTTCTGCCCAACAATTTTCTCGGTTTATTGCACTCACTTCCAACACTCGTGCCTTTAACTGAACAAACTATCGGTCGGAGCTCTGCGCCTCCAGTCGCTACCCTGAAGGAAGCTCCGCGACCGGCCATCCGCTCAGACGCCCCTCTGATTTTTACTTTGACCTTTGAACTTGCTGTTTAAATGAAAGCGAGATTTGCACTTTATTCCTATTTGTTATTACTGATTTTTGTTTGTTTGTTTCTCATGATGAAAGAAAAGTCACAAAACTATTGAAACACTAAGACTCTTGATGCAAATCTGTCAGATGACACTTTTGATAAATTTTGGATAATAACAAGTATTTCATGTTTGTTTTTTTTCCTGATTTGTTACTTGACTGCGTGAGCATGAACACATCTGTGTGTGTGTGTGTGTGTGTGTGTGTGTGTGTGTGTGTGTGTGTGTGTGTGTGTGTGTGTGTGTGTGTGTGTGTGTGTGTGTGTGTGTGTGTAGGGGAGGAACAGAAAGAGGAAGGGAAGGAGAGAGGACATTAGTTTAAGAAAGATTGTTTATTTATGTGGCTATTTATTAAAATAAAGTTCACTTCCTAAACTGTCTGTGCCTGAATTTATGTTTACTGGCATGTTAACTGCTCTATCATATTAATATCTGTCGACATGACTTCAACAACTCTTTTACACCTCAACTTTCCCATAAAAATTGGAAATCCCACTAAAACGCCGAGCCAATACAGACTTGAGCATTTCAATACTGATATTACAGACTCGAATTAAATATTGAAAGTCTTCATTTCCGCACTTCATAATGCTTCATCCTCTTCATCGAACAGATGACGAGGCACACGGGTGATGCACTCGCACACTATGGTAATGCTGCGATGCTCCGGTGACCCTCCCGCTGGCCGGTTATTTATGAACCTAAGAACAGACAGGTGTCTGACGGAAAATTTTTTTAAAAACGTGGGAGTCAAATGACGCAATAGCAAAATGAAGAGCCAAACGGTCCGTGAGCCAGCAGAGCTGTGCTCCACTCCTCCGCCCGCCCTGCTCGTTCATTATCTCCGCTCAGATAAGAGAGATAAGAAAGCGGTCGAACTCCTTATTATGTGTTCCTGCAGGACTGAAATGCGCTGATTTGCTGCGAGCTCCGTGTACAACTTTACACCGTTTGGGTTCACTCCGCTGACTCAAGCATTCACACGTGTGACATCGGGCTTGACATTTGACACGCGACCGTCGGGGAGCCGCTCGTGGGGCCTGAAAGGAACTCTATACATGAGATCTCCGGCTGCCACAAACATATCAGTCATCAGCCGCTGCCTGCTGCTGACATGTCCCTTGTATTAACGAAGAAGCTTCTTGCAACAGGCTCTCAATAACACTGCACGACCATTTGCAACGTATCCCGTGTATGAAATGCAGCTCGCAGTGTTTACGGGCGCTTTTTCACGTCAACGGATGTCATCGTCCCCAGAGGTTTTAGAGTTCACATGGATTGAAGTCATCTTCACCACGGGAAGTCCAAGAAAAGATCTGCAATGTGAATCTTTACATTTCCCTGAAATTAGTTGTTAGTAACATTAATTCATCTGAAGTACTGAACTTGTGTGTTTTATTAGTATCAAATGGAAACGCTTTATTTATATTAAGTCACACTGCAGATTTCTAAAGTGGAAAAAGGAGATTTTTATTACAAAAGTAGACATACTGTTCATTTTTTCTTTTCAGTTAGCACTTGGACTGCAACTTCCTGAACAGCTTTTAAGCCTCTTGTAATAAAAATGTTACGAATAGATTTCTGTGCATCAGAAGTAAAGATCTGATTTACCTCTTGTTGTGTATAAGGATTTATTTCCTCACTGTCTAGGACTTCACAGTGGCCACTACCAGCGTGGTTACCAGCGTAGTAACAGCAATGTCAAAGCTAACCCTTTGTTCCCTTTAAATAGTAAAACAAAACAAAAATTCAAACATCAATATGACCCAGTATTGACAAAAATGCACTGACAGGTCTCCCTTTTCTTTTCCACATTCTGGGTCGGCATCTTTGATAAAGGAGATGAAACATAAAAATGATCTTAAAGCATTGATATGATTCCAAATGGGGAATTCTTTCATGTTTTACATGGTATTGGGACGGCGTGATTAAAGGAACAACAAAATATACATCGTGACACATATGACACGTAGTAATGTCACATCTTCAGCGAGATTTAACTGTCAACAACAGACATAACAGCAGTTTTGGGACAACACCGTCGGCTTCAGTCACAGATACGGTTTTTTTTTTTTTTTTTACAGCGGTGAACCAAAACAGACGTAATGTGTTTTGTTCTGTGGTTTACTTCTCAAGTCATGAGATATTGGGGTGAAAACACAGTATTAAGTGTTTTGATTTTAAAAAAAAAAGAGGGCTAGAGGGCTGCACAACACAAGCAGAAGATCGGAGTTAAGAGAGACGCAGTGTGCGACTTTTGTTCTGCTTCTTGTACACAGCTCAAGGGTAATATTTCTGTTTACAAGTGTTTCTTTTCGATAAATACATGAACATTAAAACCGATCTCACGCACACACACAGGTCAGAGATACTAGATCACAATAAAATGTAACACTGTGCTCGTGGATGATCGTAGCATGTTAAAACTAAAGAGTAGTAGACCGACATTTGAGCCCTGCTGGGCTCCATAATGAAGATTTTTTTTCTTCCTCAGGACGATTTCTGGAAAACAATGTGACCTAGAGGCTTTTTTTTTTTTTTTTTTTTTGATGCCTGTAATATCAGTAACTGTGTTGTGACCGTTCGAGGGTGCAGTTCAGTCGGAACATACGCTGCCGCCTGATGTATTGACCTCACGTGGAGCGAGTTCAGATACTGCTGATCGCTTACGTGTTTACAGTGCAAAGCTGATCCATCCCTCTGTACTTCGGCCCGGGCTCAAGCCCTGCTGAATTGTCCTTGTCGGTGTCTGTCTGTTGGGTATTCAGCATATGGGACACGTTAGTGTAAGACATATGGAGGGAAATCTGTTCATAACTTCGAGGTTTGTTGTGTATCTGTGCATGTAAATTGAGCTTGAAGGTTGTAGTAGTACCGTCTGGGTCACCCCTTGCAGAGAACACAAGACATAGCACAAGTTGTCCATGCATTCCCAGAGCTACATGACCGTGTGCACATTAACAGTAGGTGCAGAGAAAATGTCAACAAGAATCAAACAAGTATTGAGCAGAGATGGAAGAAAAATTAAGCCCCTGGGCTTTTGTAAAAGTGGCAATAAAACATAAGTACTGTCATCAAAATTAAATTAAAATCTTCAAATCAAAATGACTTACAACGCATAAAAATATCCTGAGTTTACATTACATTATTGGATTTTTATCACTGATTAAAAGCCGTCTAAGCAGTTTTTTCAGCCTCAATTGTCTAAGGAGTTCAAAGTGCAGCAGTGTGGCTCACCGATGGGGGTCCGTGTTGCAGAGAAGTTATTTATATCGGGCTTCGACAACACTTGTTAAACAATACATTGCTGGTTGTGGCCTTTTCAGTAAGAACAATTTACAAAGTCCTGAACTTGAATATTGGTACTTTCACTACAGTGTGAACATTTTCGTCCAGAGATGGGGCGTGCCAAGCATTTTTGGAAAAGCTCTTGGATAAATGTATCCTATCTCACTTCCTTACACACACGCGCACACGCACGCACACACACACACACACACACACGCACGCACACACACACACACACACACATACTGTATATGGGAAGTGAAAAGAATCCAAGCCTCCACAGACAGCTCACCATAAAATATTCATGGGCCATGAAACAGCAAGTCAGTTATCAAAAGTGCATTGAGCAAAGAGGTTTCCAAGAATCTCTTTGTGAGGGCAACAGCAGAAGAAAAAGCAGATTAGATTTACAACAACAACAACAACAAAAAAGCAGATACTGGAGAGGAAAATGGAACTGTGGTATTTTGTGAGAAATAACTTCCCATCCCAGTGATGAGCTGCCAATGAGGGAGGAAGTTAATGTCTTTTTTTTTTTATTAATTGCAACAACAAAAGGCAATCCGCTAAAGGAATAACACAACGACAACAAGAGCAGTCAATACAGATACAGGTTTTGGAGGAAGTTAATGTCTGATGACAAAAGGGAAATTCAGACTCAGAAGGTCAATGATATCAGCTACGGGAACTGCTGCATAAGAAACAATGAATTGGCGCACTCTCTGTCAACAGAAAAGGCTCTGAGTGTGATGTGAAGCAGATAAAATACACTCTGAAATATTCCTGTGAAGCCACTGTGAAGCTTTTGGATCCCCCCCCCTCTTCCCCTCTCCCCACACACCCCCGTCACTGTGAGATTAGCAGCCACCTAATTGTGAGTACGTGATTAAGAAACTGTACTCGTGCGTCATTGCCGATAATCGACTTCACTTGTGTGAATGCCAGAGGATGTGTTGGACTTGTGGACGTCCAGGCAAATAAACATCGTCCATGTCAGGACAGAGTTTTCTACACATGTACAAAAAGCTTTAAGAGTTCAGTCATATTAAAATCAGATTTCAGGAGAGATCCTATTGTTTTTTTTAGTATAAAAACGGAGGCATATGTTGACTGAAAAAGAACACCACCTACTGCAAACTGCCTCTGTGGAAACAGCTCTCTAAGTTTGACCTAAATTATCTGCAAGTGCAGCGTTTTCATCTGACTTCTTATATTTTCTTTAACTGATTCCGCTTTACTGAGCTCTTTGTTTTGGTGTCTGACTGCGACTCCAGCTGTTCTCCAAACCTCCAAATGAATTAAAATGACGCTCTTTAAAGTTTTTAGAGATCCTCGTCAGGTCCACAGCCCAGGCATTCGAGCTGATTCACTGGTGAATAGAGTACCTCACTTCAACAATGAATAACAGATGGTGTTGAATGTTGTTGACATTGTACAGCCCTTTAAAACAAGTGTGGGATTCCCGATTTTATAAATATAACTGACTTGAGGAGAGCTCTGGGAGGAAGTAAAGAACAAAGGCCAGGGAAGTAGCCTTAAATTTGGGGAGGAGGCTCTGGTTCAGCTTGACCTTATGAATCCACCCATACATGGAGTTATCTGAGAGATTATCTAATTAGAAACTTAAAAAGAAAAAAAAAGACGAAAAGCAGTCACATGTGATGGTGTAAACTAGAACCACATGACCACATGTCATATTTTAACTGTTCCCTTTTATCTTTCTACAGTGCGGTCTGTAATTTTAGTGCTTAGTCAAATTGCCCATTGAAAATAATGTGTGATACTCGTGTATCTAATTTATTGTGTGACAGAATGTTAACTATTGTTAATTTTTTTTATTTTATTGCTTTTCTATTATATTATTCTATTCTATTATTATTTTATTCTATTGTTTCTATTATTGCTCCTGTATGTATGCTGCTGTGGCGAAAAAATTTCCCCTCGGGGATTAATAAAGTATATACCTACCTACCTACCTGCCTAACTACTTCTCAAAACTCCCCAAATGTCCAGTAATATTAGAGAAGATATGACCTTTGGTAGTGACCAAATAATGTAAGTGGGGGCTCGCCTTTAATGGGGTGTTGAAATTCTCTGTCTGTGTTGAAGCAGGTTTGTACATAATGGTTCTGGGTGATACATTGTCGAGGGTTAATTCAGGGTTAGCGTCAAAGTGGACGTGCATGCAAGGCTTTTGTTCGACAAAAATGCGACACAAATTTTGACATGGGCTCTCTGCGCTAGTTTTATATCCATGAAATGAGCTGAGCCCGGACCAGTGGTCACAAAAATGTCTATAACGCAGATGCTGGTGTTGTTTCAAACGATGAAACTTGTAATACTTACTCGTGGAGGTTGTAGTTTTCCTCTGCTCTGTGCACACCATGCTGCTGCGTTTTGTTAGCACACAACAGAAGCAGTCTCTTGAGTTTTCTTTCGCATGTTCGGGGCCTATTCTTGACAGCATTTGTCACATTACACATCAAAATAATATGCTGGATATCTCGTTCGCTGCTACCTCTCCAGCAAAAATAACACTAAATGGAAAGCTATCCACCGCCTGACAAATATAATCAAAATGGCTTGATCAGATGAATATTGCAGAGGGATTAGGTTAGACGTCAATTAAACTCCGGATGGGGATCCGCAATGCCGTGAGCAAAATGGCCGTTCCAGGTGGCTGATTTCTGAGTTTACTTTCAGTCGAACTCAAACAAATTTTTTTTAATGATTAATGTAAAAATCCAATTATTTGACCAGCTAGGGAGCTTGCGCTTGTTGACTCAATGTATGCTATTTTGTGTGAATCCACATTCACAACAGAGTGCAAAGTTAACATGACCCAACATCAGGTCAAAATGCACCAGAATCATCCTTTCAATGACAGTTTGGGGCACACTGTGCACTGCACTCCTCAACGTGACCTGAATCCCTCTCTTTATTCTTTAAAATAACCCTCTGTGACTCAACTGCAAACGTTATCATCGTCGTCATTATAACCACCCAACCAATTTTAAGATTAACGAGAAGCTATTGAGTCCTTAACGACGCCGGAGAAACCACCGCGCCACGGGAATAATTGCCTCCTCTATCTCACGCTCCGTTCATAGCTCTAATCTTCCACGTAGCACTCAATACGTTTAATGTGCAGCGCTGCCATTGTTCTCGTCGCTGCGGCGACTTTGATTCGGAAGCTCATACATCAGCCACAAGACTGGTGTGGCACTACAGTAAAGAGAGATTAAAGGGAGGCGCGGGACGGAGCGATACACACTCAGTCACACATACTCAAAATCACTGTCAGCTGTGAGAGCTATGACGCAGGTCGGGCTCGGTTAATATTGTGCAGCAGGCTTTTGGCGTCTGCGTGAGGATTCCTTTACAGGCATTACATTCCATTACTCTCTCGTACCGAGTCCAACCAGCAGCTGCGTGCCGAATTAGTCTCTCTCACAGTCGATAACGCGCAGACTCTCTTGTCACTCAGCTTCACTTCAATTGTCGTCTCCTCACCTTTCGTTTTCATGTTTTGTAAATGTTTCTATTTACAGCAAATAACGCACAGCCGACAGCGAACCGACCTGATTATTACCTGTGTGGCCACGAATTTGATGTCAGCCAATGCTCGCTGCTCTTAGGCTTGATGCGAATGTCATCTTGCTGACGTGCTCAGTAGGTACTTTCCATGTTCGCTGTGTACATTTGGCGCGTAAGCTTACAAACATTTGCTCACTGGCACCAAATATAAAGCCGAGACTGTTGAGAATATCCTTCATTTTGAAGGTATATGTTCATAAACTAAAATATTGAAAACAAAAAATGTTGTCCTCGAGATGCCACTAGAAATATTTGAGCAGATCTCCATCTGAAGATATGAGGCTTCAGAGATACGTTTAATGGGGGGGGAGGGGGGGTTCTGTTTGATTGAAAGGCCTGTGGTACAGTCAGGTTTCTGCCGTTGACCGTATGTAAAAGTGGATGTTGCTTCTGACTGAAGATTGAGGTCGATGCGGAAGTGCCTTAAACTGTAATACAACCGGGTGCCACTGGAGGTCGGCTCCAAAAAGCCTCCGGCTCCATTGACTCCCATTCAACTTCTCTCATAAAATTCGCACTCAATAACATTTTCCACAGGTTTTCTGTATGTCAATCGCTAAAATCATTCTTTTAGATTAAGGGTTCTAGTCGTCCATCTGAAAATAATCTCGTCATTAGTTATAAAATAAGCTTAAAAAAACTGCCTCTGAATCGCGCCGCCGTTCAAGTTGCTTAAACGGGTCTAAAAAAAACAAGAACATTACGGTATCTATTGCAACTAGCAGGTTCATGAATATTGTAAGCCTCACAACAATAACTCTCCTGTCCTCCTGCAGTCAAGAAGTAAAGTGGAGCCAGACTCCGTGCAAAAGGGCAACCACATCATATGTCATGTGCTGAATTGTGTCTAAATATCATGTGATTTAGAGGCTTTTTTTTTTTTCTTTTTTCGGACTCTTCATAAAAAACTCTCTTGCGTAATCTCTTACGTCAGCGTTTCGTTTCTCTCTGCAGGGACTTAAACTAGCGTGGGTGAGAGAAATGATGCAGGAACAGAGGAACACTGATTGCAGAGAGAGTCACAGTGCCTTGTTGCACCTCGTCGTCGTATCATGACAGAGCAGTGTCAGAAGTTGTGCCTCTGTGGAAACTTGGAGGACCTGATGTCAGGTGATGGGTGCGTCAACGAGCCTCCAGCTCCTGTTACACCTGGCTGGTAACCCCAGCGACAGCACTACTACTTTGTCGCTATGTGACCACATGTTGCAGATGTACATCACCATCGCTTGACACCTGCCGCCACGAGCTCCATACCGCCGCACACACAAAGAGGCCAGGCTGCGGTTATTGTAGTTATCTGCCACTTCACTCTGAACAAAAACCTGAAATATGTCGACAACTGCTGGTAGGATTACAATGAATAAAAAGACATTAATGTTCCCCTCCAGAGGAATTTGAATAACTTCAGTGGTAATGTAGCTGTTCTTGCCGTGTCTTCATCAGACAACAGTTTTCATTTACTTCCAATAATTTAATAAGACGTCCATCGGCCTCAATTGTTTTTTGCATTTAGTGCTAAAAAGCAAACATTAACACGCTAAAAGGTTAAACGACAGGTGCATTTATTACCAACTGGGAAGTGAAAAGGTTTCGACCTCTGAGTGGGAAAACTGGGAATGTCTCACCTGTAGGTTTGACGTCAGTTTACTATCGGCGTTGGTTAAAAACCTCAGTAAATTCAAATGTATAGAAATGTAGTGCACAAATTATAATGACCTCCATTTCTTCTCTGTTGGTTTATATCGATGATGATGATGAGGTCGTTTGTCGCTATTGGAGCCAAATTTGAAATATTGTTCATTGTTATTTGCATTTTTATGTTTAGTCGTATTGCTGCCAAGTACCACATTTGATATATCACATTTGCAGTGTTTTTCTTAGGATTGTGTAGGTGCACAAATTGCTCCCCCAAGAAAACTTTTTAAGTTTTACAATTAAAAGATAAACAGTTTCACAACCTTGTTTTACCATTATTATTATTACCTTGTAGAATTTTTCCCAAAAATTGGAAAAGCTAGAGCAAATAAAGTGATAAACAAACAACACAAAAGAAAAATGCTTAAAAACAAAACTAAAAAAAAGTGTCGACTGGGCAACAAATCCAAACATCAGATCTGGGAAAAGTCTTTCAATTAATTGTACGCTCTCTGTAATAATTCAGCTTGCCCACAACAGCTTGGGTGCTTCGCCTAAGCCTTATAATGGTAAGGGAAAGGTTTGGTGGAGGTACTGTATACTGGGAAGGTGGATAAATGAAGTTTCTTTTGCTTTTCTCTGCATCTGCAAGGAGTTGATGTTCGCTCTGTGGATGAACAGTCGTGGCATGAAACAGGACGGCGTTCATACGGACTCCTCTCGTGGAACGCGGTAAACACGACCACATGTGAATGCTGCATCTGACAAGAGAAATGGAGGATACACCAGAGATGGACGCGAGTGCACGAAACTCAGAAGTGGGACGTGGCCAAAAGGGAACTTGCCTTGAAAGCACAACAAGGCGGTGAACACGTGAAACACGAGACCTGCTGAACATCATCATGTTGGCGTTCGCCACTGTGAGCACGTTAGCATGCCGACATGAGCATTCATCTTAAAACAACCTCCCACTCACTGGGCTGCTGACACCACTGTGGACTTGTTTACAATCTATTGTCACGATTTGCACATTAAATAGCCGACAGTTTCCACCCCGAGACATTTGCCGGACGCTGTATCATGACAACTAATGGAAAACCTCGGTCAAAACTACATTTCCCCCTGAAGGATTTAAAATGGACTCCTGGTGTTTGAACAGTGTTTTCTAAATAGGTTAGAGCTCCCAAAGAAGAACTCAGCTGGACACACACACTCCAGACTGCACACAGTCTTCCTCGTACTTCACATGACTGTGTGTGTTCTCGTGGAAAAAGGAGCTGCAGCTGATCGTGATGTGATGTTGCATTTTAGCTCTTCGCCAGCTCTTACTGTAACAACGGGTAATGACTCAACAATGAGCATTTGTCTGCACCGACATTAACATGCATGCAACTGTTTTCTGCGGGTTACAGGCTAGAATAGCTGACTCACACTCTCTCCTCTCATTGACCGGCTCCTCGTCCCTGCTTCGCGTGGACACAGGTTGTTTTTCTGTCACCTTCCCCTGGCTGTCTGTCTATCACCTCCCCGGGCTGCAGCAGACTCATGAAGTCATCAGGCTGCACTGACGTCAGCTACTCCAGCTCCAGAATGCGGCCAACAGTCTGCAAGATGTTTACAAGTCGGCCTTTACTTTTCTCAGAACTGTTGGTTATACAAGATGGTGCAGATTTTGTGTGTCTGTGTGTGCGCCTCTCTAAGTGGGTCGTGTGTTTGCACAACTGGACGGAGGGCAGGGAACTAGGTCGAGCAGGAGGGCAAGAGTTGGCAGCAGAACTGATTGTTTAAGACAAGAAGCAACATTTTTGTTCCAGCCCAGCAGTCATGAGGCTCTGTTGAATTTGTTGAGGTACTTAACGGTCTTGACTGAGAGATTTACTGCCGCTCGTCTTTTTTCATTTCCCCTTCTCCTCCCCCCGTCTGTCCACTGCCGTATGATCTGTGTCACACAGTCAGACCCTTTCAAGCTGATTGTCTGACACTTTGTTGATCATGTGGTTAACTATGTCTCTGTCGTAATACAAAACTCGGCCCACACTTCCAAACTGCTCCGTTTTTTTCCCCATCTCTGCTGCACAAAGCTTATTGCGTGACCTCAAGTCAAATGACAGGAACAAGCACTTTGTTCAAAGGGAACTGAGCGCATATCCTGTTGACGTCATGTTTTTATGTTCACTTTACCATTTCGCTGAGGAGGGAAATATTACAAATTAGTTTACTATTTCATTGGACAAACACCTGTTTGGAAAGTGCCAGGGCCCTAACAAAGGAGACGGGGAAGTTGGTGGATGAGTCAGGAAGTTTATTCAATATTTCCACTCAGGGTTTTCTCCCCAGCCCGTATGAAAAACCCATCGGGCTGTAAATATGCAGCGCTGGCAGCAGTTCTCAGGGGGCATCGGGCAGGAAAACCCTTTCACTCAGTGACAGTCTGGAGGAATTGATGCAGAGAGAGAGAAAAAAAAAAAAAAGATCGGAGGACGGGGGCTCCCAAAATGGAAAAGCTCCTGAGTCAGAATATCATTAAGCATCTCTTCCATCATCGGGCACAAACACACATTTCATGCAGCCACTTCTGTTTTACGTTCTCCACTGATATTTAACATGAACTCAAACACATACCACAATCTGCTACGTATAAATTCACTGCACTCATGTTTCATGCTGCAGACTGAACTCGCTCACACACGTGCTTACAGGCTCCTGTGTCTGAGCTGTGTTTGTGAAAACAGAAACCGTTGCAGTTGCATAAGCCTGTTCTATGCAGGGTCACAGATAGCAGGTGACACCGAATGAGGTTACTGACAAACTTAAAGAGCCACTGGAGGCTGCAACAACAGCCCTGCTACTTCAAATGTCAGTATGTTGCATGTGTCACCTCCTCAGATAGCGAGCCTCTGATCCTCCACCTACTATAATTATTGTTGTTTCTAAATTGTTGTACTGGTCTCAAACATGTTTCTAAGGTTGTTTTTTTTTTTTTTTTCACTTCAGTTGTTGCCCTGCAGCGGATGGTATGATTTAGTTCTTTTAAACCCCAAAAAACTGAATATTACCAATAAATTATTAATACAACTACATTTATTACTGAAATGGTCAAAGGACCTACTCTGTTTAGGTGTGAGAAGGTTTTGGTCCTATAGAAGGTGCTTATAATGCTCATGTATGTTGTTTTGGGAGTGATAAGAGAATAAGGATGTGTTGGGAAAAAAAAAAAAACTTCCTGTGGAACATAAATTAGACTTCATAAAACTAATTTTGCATATGTCTCTCCAAAGCGACACATTTTTTAGTTCCTTATCTAGTTAGGCACAGTTTGACATGAACAGCAGGCGCGAGAGATCAAACCTACGAATAATGGCCGACCTGCTCTTCTACCAGAACAGTTTTGGAGCATTAGTCTTCAGATCAAACAAGTAAAATTCTTGATCTTGGTGAGAGTTCCTCAATAAATCAAGTTTACTTAACTAACCAGGTTAATGCCTGTCGGGCAGAATCAACCATGAGAACGTCATGTTGGTTGATGCTTCAGTACTAAGTCAATATGTCATGTAAAGTTCAAAAAGGTAACAGCGTAACGGCTCATCAGATTTGACTGTAAAGACATAGTGTAATAGCACGTCACTTCAGGTTGCGCATGCAGTGTGTTAATAATTCTCTGTAGGTAAAACATGAATGCATTTTCCTCCATCAGTTCACTGCTGGTTAAACATAAACTTGAAACAGACTAAAAGGCACTTAGTGTTGTGAATATATGATGTAATGAGGGCATCAGATAATCTGTTAATGGATGTCTGATTTAAATCCATTTTATTCTGCAGTGCTCTGACCCTCAGATGAAGTGCTCCGCTGTGCTACCTGACAGGCCAGACTGGCTTACAAAGATGTTGGTAATACTGGCCCTTGCATGTCATGAAGTATTTAGAAGCCGCAGCGACCGTTGGCCTAAACTTGGGGTTTCGTAACAGGAAAGCCTGGCTGTCCCCTGAGGGACACCTACACACAGCCTGGAGAGCAGCGTCTGTCTGGACGAGCTGACGCGGCAGCAAAGTCTGACTCACAGCAGCTCTACACTCCATCTAATGCACCACCTCTGCCTTTCACTGCACATCAGCGTCAAACTCCTCTCGGAGGCACAACTCTTGTGTGTGTGTGTGTGTGTGTGTGTGTGTGTGTGTGTGTGTGTGTGTGTGTGTGTGTGTGTGTGTGTGTGTGTGTGTGTGTGTGTGTGTGTGTGTGTGTGTGTGTGTGTGTGTGTGTGTGTGTGTGTGTGTGTGTGTGTGTGTGTGTGTGTGGGCCTGTGTGCCAGTGATCTTCTGCACTTCTGCTTCTCTGCCCTTACTAATCTTATCTCTGCTGACACTCGTAGCACTGTTAGACGAGAGGCAAGCAGAAAGAGCTGTAAATGTACCCACCCATCATTTGTACATTTCCAGATTCCTGTCTGGCTGGCAGCTGATGGGTATGTTTAACCTCAAAGAATGTGGCAATGCAGGTTTCTGCGTCCTGCGTCACAAAGATGTTGTTCATAGTTGTCAGGGTCAGAGCAGATTAAAAATGGAGCTACAGTAAGAGAAAAATATTTTTGCAAAGAATTCACTACACATATCCTGGCAAGAGATGTAATTACCAAAAAAAAAAAATAAGACGTTTAGATGTGAGCGTGTTCATTTATGCCTGGCTACTGATGCTGGTGAGCTGCTAATTTGAATTGCGCCGAGTCTGCAGGTAGACACTGACGATAGTTTGTGAAATCACTTTAGTTGTAACATCAGCTCGGAGAGTGAACCAGCTTTGAGGACAGATGCTGCTCAGACCAGTGATGCCAGCTCAACATAGTAGGTCCATCTTTCTGTCAGGTTGGTCAATAATAGCGTATCGAAGGTTTATTTTGGCGCTGCAGCCCTGAATTGATTTTATAGTGATTCATGTACAAATGGCCTATTAATAATGCATTCATCTCATTAATCAGGACATATTTTTCTTTGTTACATGATACATGCTTTTATCAATGAAAAAGTATTGACAGTGACAGCATTGTTGATCCTGGCCTGGTTTCACTTGCCAAAACCAAATCTTGTTGTATCCTCTGCCCCCTGTTGGAATTACTGGTAGATTTAAACAAGCATTGATAAGGTGAGTTCATTTTGAAACTATTGGAGCAGAACTTTAACCAATCAGCATTGATCACCATGAACCGTATGTTGTACGCTGAAACTCTGCGACCGCTGCCATTGTTGGAGCTACTCTAAGAAACTTCTGACTTCAAGGTTATCACTGTTAACCACCCCGACTGTCACCGACTGGTCGGTACTTCAGAGTGGCTGAGCAAACCTTAAAGCCGACAGGTTTTTCAGACTATAATCACAGCGAACACTGAAGCTGCCAACAATAGATGGGCGGCGTCAGACGTCTCAGATGCTGCTTTATCCCTTTTGAGCACTTTGTGTGCGTGTAATGCAAAAGTCATGAGTCAAGTTCGAATCATTATTAGATGACTTATTGTAAAATGAATTATATTACTAATTACTCACAGCGCAATCACTCAAATAAATGTCTCCATTGTGGTTTAATCAACCAGTAAACAAGTTCACACAGCCTCCTACTATGAGCAATCAAAGTAGTTCCTGAAATTAGGCTTATTACCAATGTCTAATGTTACCAAACAGGTTAAAAGCACACCATATTAATCCTTTCCACTCCGGCAGTCCCTGTATCGAGACCGGGCCAACTCAATGGACAGTTTGTAGAACAGGTTCAATAACATCTTTATTTACTGACTCATTGTCATAAGGCTGTTAGTTCGTCTTTTATTTCTAAGGAAGCAGATGTGAAGACAGAGAGTGTTTTGTATTTCAGCATCCTCCCAAGTGTCTCTGATTGGTTGGACCCAAGGTGGTTCGGTTTGGACTTACACGTCTGGAGGTGCTTACCAATTAAATTTGAATATTTTTTGAAGCGGAAATGTCAGAAATAGCCGAGAAAATAAGCGGTAAAAATAAGGCAATACCTTTGGGTTACTGAGGCACACTGCTATTCTCATAGAGGCTACGTCTCAGTCTCAGCATGTTGTTATGGTGTTTCTCTCAGATATCGAAGAGAACAGTCGGCCCATAACTGAACCTATGTGGGGTTTACGTTTACATAAAGATACTAAATGTT